>NW_027437182.1:8185063-8305063 GCF_033239565.1 Halichoeres trimaculatus | reverse complement strand
TTAATGCAAAAATGTAGAATTAATCATCACAAATTCCTTTATTTAACTGATCAGTTGCATGTCTTTTGCCTTTGTACTTGTAAAACATTAATATGTATTAGATTGTGTTTTTAATCTCTGTATTGATGATATCAAAAGACAAATACTTGAATCCGTTTAGACACATCCGAAAAATACACAGAGACAGTCATTGTTTACAAGCTTAAATGAACAAGAACTTAGTCACTGAGAAACTCTTCATTTGGATGCAGTCCTGGACAGTAAATATATGGTACGTGTGTGCTTGCCAGCATATTTATTCTAACTCTGTGAGCAAAGAAAACTCCTAAATTCTCTGCTGTTGTATCTGGTCCTGTCTGGCATCCGTCTCTTTGCCAAATGTACCCTTGGTAGTGTTAAAATTTATGTTTTTCCTGATTCCAAGATCTTTTTAAACATGAGTTCACTACTTCCTATTCATAACAATCTACTCTGGGCTAACACACACACACACACAGCGCATGTCATACATATCTAATTTACTTTGCTGTTTTTATAGGTGCAATTGTTCCCCCACCCCCACGCGCACACAGGCAGCTTGTCTGTTAATATTTGCACAAACATCGCTTCAGGTGACCGAGTGGTAGTAATGCTCGTTATCTACACAGTCCTTTCTCTGGGAGTGACCCTGAGTTAAAACTGACAGGAACGTGGATCATCATCCAGCAACAAGTCCCTGTAGCAGGAGTTGTGCTGTGAAACTATCACAGAAAAAGTAAAAGAAAAAAAAAAAAAACAAGCATGTGAGGGATTCTCATCTTGACTCGTAGGTGCTGGCAGTGAAAAACATAAGTTCCACAAACACAGCAGGGGACTGCAGCGCTCAGTGAGGCACTTCTCATTTCAAAAATCTGGCTGAACTGCCAATCTCTCGTACGACTCTGCACAACAGGAAATGGCGAGTAAATATTATGGGGCTTTAAATAGTGTGGCAGCTTGTTCTCTGAATACTGCCCCTATAAATACAACTAACACTTACCAAAGGAAGGTGTTAAGTGAGAGTAAAACTTTAGAGAGTGCACAAATGGAAGCGCTGAACTTTTTTTTCTGTGTTCTTACTGCTTTTTGAAATTCATTCGTGCAGCCGAGCCGAGCCCCTCTCCAGCTCTTTGGGGCATGACGAATGACTCCAAACTGTATTCCCTTTCAGCCCTGCATTGCACATTAACAAGAAAAATGGCAGCTGATGCATTTGAAAAGAAATGTAATTGAGACCGGGTGCAGTGGACACTCTGATATTAATTTCTCAGAGGGCAGGGCCTGCTGCGGGGCATCAGATAAAATGTAATTAGGCCCACATTTCATTTGAGGGCTTCAGTGCTGCAAACATAGACCGGAGGTGAAGTCAGGTCGCCGCTTTGATGATAAGTAATATTGGATGCCAAACAATGTATCAATCATGCCTGTGGGCTTCTTAACCAGAATATATTATTCATATTCATTACTGTAGCCTGTAAACAGTGAGAAGAAAAATGCTGTGACAACTCACTTGGACTCGATACTTCACTTTTGGCTCTATTTAAGGAGAAACATTTCACCATACACCATCATGATGAGTGAAATATAGTGTACACACCATCCATAACTGTCACCATGGTGACATAGTTGGCATTAAACTCAACTAAGTACTGTGGATCCAGGAGCAAGACTTCGGATCAATTCAGAGATGTGGTATCTGCTATTAGGTGCTGGCACAGACTCCTCCATCGGCATACACAGTGGCAGAATCTACTTATTATACTTTTTGATAATAAACATTTTCACAAGCTGGATTGTTCACATAACATTCCTGCTCTGAGAGCTCCCAATCTCCAACAGCTGTGAAGTTTCTCCCGCTGCTACACTGCAAAAAACTAAATCTTATCAAGTGTTTTTGTCTTATTTTAAGCAAAAAACTCTCTTATTATTCTTAATTTGAGACAAATTCAACTTATCAGTCCAAAAAAATACCCTGTTTCAGATTTATTAAAGACAAAGATGAGGTCTGAATTGGTTCTAACAAGTACAACAAATACTACCAATAGAACAAGAAAAAAAGTCCTAGAGAATTTTCTTGAAACTAGAATATCTTGATACAAGTAACTTTCCTCTTGTTCCATTAGCAGACTTTTTTTTTTTAATTGTTACAAGCAATTCATACCTAATTTTTGTCTTTAAATACCTTGAAATAAGGCATTTTTTGTAAACCGGTCAGGTAAATGTGGCTCATATTAAGTCTAAAAAGACATTTTCTACTATATAAACTATATAAACTTTCTACTATATAAAGATAAAAAAAAAGAAAAAAAAAGAAAAAAGATAAAAGATAAAAACACTTGATAAGATTTCTGTTTTTATTTTTTTTTTTTTTTTTTATTTTATTTTTGCAGTGCAGGTTTAATAGGAGGTCACCTTTTTGATGTTAAGGACAATGTTCGATCTCTTTGCTAAGACAGAATAACTACGGTATCAGTGGCAGCAGATTAAATCTAGGAAACACAGGGATATGTGCACAAAGATTGTGTAATTTTTATCTGATCTGTAGAATTAAGTTTTTTGAACTTGTGTCTTTAGTTTTTTTGGACTTGCTTGTTTGAAGGGCTGAAAAAAGGTGGGGAAATAAATCTGGCATCCATTTGTTTCTAGCCTAGGGTTTACCAAACAGTATGACATTGCTTGTCTTCATCCGAGCCACAGTTTACACAATTAAGATTAAACTGTAGATTTTGAAATATCCCATTAATCTGAATACCTCCAGGACTCCTTGAGTCGTCTTGTTTATACATTTGTTTGTAAACAGGAAGAAAATGGCATAATACTATGGCTATGGGATGTTTTACTTTGAACAAGTCCATCATTTGACGGTCTGACTGATGTTTATTTTTAGGACAGTGAGTGCACACAGTGCAGTGTGTTCTTCATTTGATCCCTTCAATCGCCGCATCCACCAATCAGTCTTGGACATAAGGTATGCAAAGATATTGCTCTGAAAATATCTATTGAGGTGGCTACAAGAGCTGTGATGCTGCCAGATTTCTTACCTGCACCACCTGGTCTGAACGTGTGAAGCCCTGTGTGCTTTAGAGACTTCACAGCCTAAGCCAAAGTCAATTACTTTTACCCTCGATCGCTGCTGTAAATGCTCCACAATCATTATATCCACGGTTTGTAGATCTATGTGCACAATCCCTTTTGCTCCTCAGAAACCACGGAGTCCTAGCTCAATCCTGGACAGAAATATTATGAGAGGGTCAGCTTTACTGCAGCAGTTAACATTTTTGAATGTCATACCCGGGGCAGGCTTGGATTCAGGTTCACTTAAGGGCGAACTACTGACTCGCAGGTAGAACAGAAGTTAAAATACTGGACACTGTGTTCTAAAGATGTACAATTCAATACAGAGGAGAAAGGCTGTGCTGTTTGAACCAGCTTTATCAATTCAGTTCAATCCAAAGGCTGTAACAGCAGGAAAATCTATTGGAGAAGTGTTTTTTTCCCCAAAGCATGGGAGCACAAATTGATCAATATATGATGCATGGAAAGTAAGAACAAGGTATAAAGAAAGGTTGTTTGAATACTTTTGCAATTCATAAGAAAATGTTAGGAGGAAACAGACACACATCCATCGAAACAAGGGGGAAAAATACATGAAATCCCTGAATATAAAATAGGTTTTCCCTTTTTGCATCACCAAGTGCCCTGCAGCTGCATTTTAAATCTATAGACGCAGGTTTGATTTAATTTTCTGTATGAAAAAAAGTAAACCTCAATAGTATTGTCATGTTTCAGATTCATTTGTTAATTCACAGCAAATGGGAGCAGAGAGGTCCCAGTTAATTAAAATTGATTGATACTTAATATTCATGGTTTAGTATTGATGGATCATCCAATGCTATGCATAAAGCAAGCATGTTTTTTAATTATTTCTAACCTTTGTGTCTTATAATCTCAGACATTGCTATTTCATTTGTATTAAAAATGTACTTAGGATCCAACATTTTTATGCTACACTAAGTCTAGTCCCACTCTCATTTATTTACATCTCTCTGAAAATGTCACTTCTCCATTTCTGCAGCTGGTTGTAGCAACACAACTCTTCCTCCACTGGTGTTTACCATAATGACTTTCATCACAAACAGCCGCCAACGTGCGCCACGTCTGAGCGGGTGTCAAAGAGCTCCCCTCTGAGCCCCCCTGACTCACGCACTGACTTTTATTTCCACCTGCTGCTGAAATGGGCAAATCACTGCTTAATCCCAGAGTCACACTCACAGTATTGAGTATAATGCATCTCACATTTACGTTCTAGCTTACATTGCACTTGCAGATTCGAAGGCATTTTGTAAAGAGGGCGGATGCATTAATCTAAACGCCACGACCAACCTCCCCCATTCCCTCCCTGCACACAAAACAATCTACAATCTGTTTCCCCTGTGGTGGCTCCTCCTGACTTATGCAGAACTCAAATCTTGCCAGGGTAATTTATTACTTTCCTTCGCGTTGGGCGAGTCTCCATTCTGCAGTATAAAGAGACGGCAGAGAGCCCGAGATGCTCACACATCATTATGCAGTACCGAGATAGTGTAACATGGATGACAAGTCCTGCACATTAGCTTTACATGCAAGGCTTTGTCTGTGAGAGTGTGAGCTTATTCAGGGGGAATCCTTACAGGTCTTCAGCAATGAGAACGCTGTGGCTCCAATCCTTGTACAGGTCACTGAATTCACACACATTCAGTAGCTCCAGAGGACTCAAAATGTCATCACCTGCCTTTCATGATAAAACACAAGGACATAGTGACTCATGATTAGGTGGGAAAGCCACAACTGTGCCGGTAGTAAAATAAAAAAGGCAGAGGAAGGGAAGAAGTTGCAGTTATATATGTATCCTGGTGAGTCATAAAAGAAGCCTGACATTAAATAGGAATATCATTTGCATATTGTTGAATACATTCACCAACTCTGTCTTTTCTATTTTCCTTCAGCGCAAATACTATTTCACTATGACAAGCCATCTGAGGAGAGTTTCTGATGATGCAGCTTGAATTCAGCAAAGGAAGCAGCCCAGGGTTCTGAACTGAGCTCTCTGAGTTAGGTTGTTCAACTATGTGACTATCTTTGATTAAATCCCAGGAATCCAGCATTAGTTTGAATTGCATCATTGTCTAATCAGCTGTTGTGGCCCCTTTGCTCACACTTTCAGGACAAAGAAAAATCAATGTAATTGAGGGAAGTAAAAACCTGTTTTTACCATCATGGAAGTGACAAGAGAGTGTTTGAGAAAGCGGGTAATACATACAAATGTGGGCGCAGGCCATCAAAATGTTATTACCTTTTCTCTATAAAAGAATCACTGTTTGATCAAAACGGTTTAAATCAGAGTAACTCCAAAGAGGAGGACGAGATCTTAGACTCAAAATTGTTTAATCAATCCGAGTGTTTCCAAAAGGATGTGTGAGAGGTTTTGATTTGATTTCTGCACAACCTTATCAAGTACATTTTTTTTTCTTTCCTCTGGCAGTTTTATCAATCAGTGCAGTTTGCCAAATTAAAGTTAATCCAATTCAGCAAAACATTTTCCAACTTATGAGCCATTAAAAAAAAAAAAATAAAAATAGCCACAAGGACTTTATTTCCATAGTCAGATGGCTTCCCCTCTGGCAATAAAAAAAGTTGACTTTTTTTTTTTTTTTAAATAAACAAAACTGAGTAATAATCTGTAAACCTGTGCCACACGCTGCATATAGAATGGATGGTGTGGCTCTGCAATTTACAATTGTTCGAAGCCAATTTACCCCCACCTGAGGTCATGTGCAGCCGGTCTGCGCAGTAGGGACCCAGAGAATCTGAGTGCAGACAGGTAACAAAAAATATATTTGTTTGTTTGTTTGTTTGTTTTTCAAGAGTCTAATCTCTTCTTGGCTCTCTCTCCCTTTGTATTTTAGTAATCCCCAAAAAAACCACACAACAATGTCAATCATTGTTAAATGTGTTGTAAAACCCCATAGTTGACCTGCAATAACTAATGAAAAAGAAACTTTTGGTGATATCTTCATATCACCATAGCAAACAGATGAGAGAAACATCTTTTTGAGGTGTGCTTATTTTCTGAAGTTTGACCAACAGGACCACTTTAATTTACAGCATGTCTAAAAGTCGATGATAACACCATGCCACTGACAAAGTTTAGTACGGTGAATAGAGACAAGTTTTTCTCTGCTGAAAACAATTTTTGAGATTAATTTTGTCGTAATGATATTGAGACCAGCACCTAACACAGGCTCAAGTTCATCAGCCAGTAACACATCATAGTCACTGGGTGGGAAAATAACATCAATGAGATAGCAATGAAAATAGCAATGACACCTGATCTGCTGGCAACAACACACCAAGTGTAAGATTTCAAGACAGGACTAAACCTGTTAGACTTGGTGGATGTGAGGCGTCAAAGCTGCTGGTGTTGTAGACTACAGTCTTTGGTATCCCAAGCAAGAAGTGGTAGTGGCTTTTCCATTTCTTTCTTACTTTCTTTCTTTCTTGTTTGTTACCATGCATTTATTTAGGATTTTATTTAAATTAATATTTTTTTAAGGTTCTTGCTAAAAATTTAGAAGATGAGACAAAATTTTAGAGGTGAATGACAGGAAACAAACTTGGTCAACACAAGTAATAGTGGACACTAGAGCCTAACTGTCAGACAGAAAGAGAACAGAGGAGCAGAAGAAAGCTAAACGCAAGAGTGATAGAGCACGAGCTACAAGCTATAACACAAACTGCAGCAGTTATTCTGCAGTGGTTTGTTAAAACTTGAGGGTCTATTATCAAAATGGGGAATGAGGTTAAGCTAGCTCTGCTTGGAAAATGAGCACTGCCAAGTCATAGCCAGGATTTACTAAGATTACACATCTCAGAGCACCAGGCTGCCAGTAGCGCCAGATACAGCAAGCTACTGCACTACAATGCAAATGTACAAAGTTTGCTTGTTGTCACATTTCAGACAACAGCGCTACATAACTGTACTGATAAATATCTTACCTCCTTGTGCTGTATCTGGTAAAAAGTTGTGTTGAACGAAGAAATATACCGTTAAAAAGAAGATCCAATCCCCATTCATTTCCAAAACAAACACACGCCTTGTCAAGAGTCACATCTTCTCGACGTCTTCTTCTCCTGGCTAAAAGGTGTCACTGCAGTCTAATTAAAACAGATCTTCCTCACAGCATCTTTAACCTTCCACCCAACCTGTGCCTGTTTGTACAGGTATAGAACCAATTTACAAAAGTGGCCCCCTTGAGTGAACTATTTAGTGGGGAACCATCAACCTTGTTTGTCACAACAAAGGACAAAACATTGAGTTTGTTTCTTCTTTAGGAAACCAGACAGTCAGAATGGCTGAGTCACTTCTAAAAATCTGTCTCACTTTAGATGCCTGGATAAAGTTCCAGACTACACAATGTAGATATCATTTTTTTGTGTACAAATACAACCGACACGGGTGTACCAGTAATTGCAAAAACGACAGAAGTCTCCATGATTGATTATCAGCCTGAACTTCAATATATCATCAGATGTCTGGAGGTAAAATGCATCTCCAATGTGAAGAGATTTTGAATTCCTTATCCATCATAGTTGTTGGCACAGCAACAAAAAATGCCTGCATCCTTTTTCTCATTCTGCAACACAGGAGAATCTAAAACTCCTGGTCCTGGCACGACTTGGTATTTTCACCACATAAGAGCACCGTGCAGTCAAGATGAGGATGACTAATACACTTTCTGTTCTGTCATGTGAAAGAGGCTTGTTGCAGTGAGCCAGTGTCACACCTCACATAGAGCCACCTGGATTAAAAGGTCATTCTCTTCTTTTGCAGCTTTGCCGTTTGCTGTGGAGTGATAGGAGAGATGAAGGTTTACCTGCAGCTCTTTTCTTTTTCCAGAAAAAGGAAGGTCACAGAGCTTAGACAGCCATCATTCTTGAATTCTGTAATTGCTGACGATTGATTCTGATGAAAAAAACAAACATATAAAAAATAGCACAGCATACTTTTTTTCTGCTCTTCATGTAATACCTGCAAATAGGGATGGCTTCCTTTGGCTGAACTATGGTTCATATCAGACTCAGAGGATCCACAGAATGAGGAGTGATGATTACAATAGAGGGGGAGTTTTAATGGAGTTTACACAAGTTACATTTCTTCTTGCACAATAAGCAATTTTGGCTCAGTCGATAATAGCCGCTGCAAAATAGTTTACTTCCCTTGCAGGTAAATCATTTCAAAATTGGTTTGATATTAAGGCATATCCCTGAGAGCGTGTACACTATGGATGTGGGTGATTACAAAGCAAACCGCAGCAACCTTTGCAGACTTCCTGAGGACCCCTGTACTCTTTCTAATTAGCTCCTTATCCCTCCAGGGCACCAGATAATGGCTGGGTGTGAATGAAATTTGTGGGTGGATTTTAGCCCCAGGTATGTGTCAGATGCTATATGTGTTAGGAGAACAAAACCAGTGCACTTGTTAAGCTCCAGAGTCAAGTGGGAGTAAGTCATGTTATTAAAGCATAATCTTGTTTCTGCCTGAGGTAGTAGGGTCCCATCGACCCCTGAGGGATAAATGAAGGAGGTGTGTCTTTTGCACGAAACATACTTATTCTACATTGGGAAATCCCCTCTTTTTGAATCTGAAAACAAAACAAAAAAGAAATTCAAGTGTGCATTCATGGATCTGTGCCAGAAAACTGACTTTTCTTTTTTAAGTCAATATTTTCACAATTCACTTTAAAAGTAATTATTAGCAACAACAAAAACAACAACAACAACAAAAACTTCAGTTTAAAAGTATTAGACACATTTCATTTTATGAGGAAGGTGCTGAAATTATTTCAAAGAAAACCCATTTCACTTGTTTCTAATGAGGGTCTTTCAGTACACTATGTGCTGATAATGACTGCAGCATAACATCATTTTTGTATACATTTATTTAATTTATCTATCTATCTATCTATCTATCTATCTATCTATCTATCTATCTATCTATCTATCTATCTATCTATCATTTATTGATGTATTAATTTATTAATTTATTTATGTATTTATTTATTTATTTATTTGTTTGCTTGTTTGTTTAAACTTATGAAAGAGGGCAGTAACCACAAACAAAATGCATTTCTTTATGTATTTATTTATTTAAAAATTAATTCAAATTCAAACACTTTCATTAATTTAAGTTCCCATACTTGTGAGAGTTTGGATATTTGATCAGCCAAAACTTGGAAATTTGGATGTGAATTTATGGAAGGAACAGCTGATTGGATGGGTATCTATCTTTCTATCTATCTATTTATGTATATATTTATTTATTTATTTATTCATTCATTCATTCATTTAAATTTACTCCATTTCATTTATGTAAGTATTTGATCAGCCATATTTTGTATGTGAATTTATGGAAGGTACGGACAAATGGATGGGTATTTGTTCATTTATTTATCTAGTACCTGATTCATTTTTTCATTATATACTTTTTTTTTTTTCATTTATCAACTAAGTTTGTCCCCTGTGTTTTATCTCTGATATCTTGTCTCATCTCCTACAAGTGTTGCAAGAACCTTAAAAAAATGATTGAATGAAAAAAAAAATGAAATAAATGCATGATAAGAAAGAAAGAAAGAAAGAAAGAAAGAAAGAAAGAAAGAAAGAAAGAAAGAAAGAAAGAAAGAAAGAAAGAAAGAGAGCTGGGAAAAGCCACTACCAGTTCTTACTTGGGATACTTTTTCCAAAGCCTAACTTGGGTTACGACCAGTGACTGTATTCTACAACACCAGCACCATTTACCCCTCACATTCAACAAGTCCAGCAGGTTTAGTCCTGTCTTGAAATCTTACTCTTAGTGTTGAGTGTTGTTGCCAGCAGATCAGGTTTCATTGCTGTTTTCATTTCTATATCATTGATGTTATTTTCCTACCCAATTCCCATGCTGTGTTACTGGCAGATGAACTTGAGCCTGTGTTAGGTGCTGGTCTCAATATCAGGTGTGGTCAGGCACACAGGTGGTGTCTCACTATCTGGAGGACATAGCCAAACTAAAACCCTGACTGAAGTCTGTGGTGAATACAGTCCTGCTTATTTTGTGCTTGTACTCTTCTTGTTAGAAAGCCGGGGATGCACAGAAGAGCTCCTCAGTTAATAATCGATGCATTTACAGATGCGGTCAAGTGGAGTTATTGAAAGGCTGGGAGGCCTTACAGCTTTGTGCTTTGAACCACATATACTGGATCAGTTCAGTGACAAACACAGTGTTTCACTACCTCTCAAAAGACATCAACGACTAATGTAGAAGAGGTCTATTTTTCTGAGCAGCGTGGCTAGGAGAGCAGATTGGCGGTTCAAATAAGTTCAGTTTTAATCCCCGGTAAACTTCTATTTGTAGGTTCAGTCCTCATACGGTCAGACGTTGAATGTCATCTTGATTTGATGCCCTGCTACCATGATACCTTCCTAACAAAACAATTTTTTGGCAACACTTGAGCACTTTATTCTGCTCAAGATATTACTACCCGATGAACTCCGAGTCACGGTGACCCTGTTCACTCTCCCTTTCATTGCTCTGCAGCCTTGAACACAAATACACTGAGATGGCCGCAGGCTGTCTGCACATGATCACCAGCAGAATCACTTTGCACAGGCTTGAACTGCTGCTTACCTAGGGATACGGATAATGTTAAACCTCTCTGCTGTGCTGCTCTGAGCATTGAATACTGCTCAGATTTTACATTTGGTATGAAGTTGATTATCTGATTCCAGCAAGGGAGGAAACAAAGGAATAGAGGAGTTCAATGACTTTTCAATAACGTCATTATGGTTGATATTTTAAGTTTCAGTTTTCAACCATCCTTGCTTTTTAAAATATTGGAAATCTGCATTATCTAACAGCTTCAATCAGACTATGTAATTAGCAAATGCTACAAATCTTTTAGCAGCTAATTCTTACAGTAATGTATCTTTGTTCATCACACTTGGCAGCTTTGACATGCATGAGTAGACTGTTTGGCTGTCTGCTTTTTATGAATTTTCTCATCCCCTACTCATATTTTGCTCTAGGAACTTTTCTAAATGCAACAATCTAGCTTTGTATTGTTATGCTGTTAAATCAGAAAATGGTTTATGGACCCCTAGAGCCTCCATATAATGTGAAAGTCTGGCTAGAAGATCACTTAAATAATCATTAGACCATAATGAAGCTAAACAGAGATACGTAACCATGTGACCAGTGTTACTTTCTTTTTGAGATCTTTTTTAGCATCATATTAGATTTAAATTAATTTGATTATTAGAAAACCACAAACATGGCTTTTCTCTGAGCATTCCAATGTTGATGGTTGTGGCTTAACCTGGTAAAACTGTGACCAATTAACAATGGTTGACTAATTTTTACTTGTGTTAGCATGTCCTAAATTGAAATACCTATCCAAAAAGTGACATTGAAAGGGCTGCAACTATGTCCAACAAGCTGCAAAGCAAGCTTTGGTTTGGTAGTCCTTGGCTGTATTTGTTGCTTGGGAGGTAAATTCTGTTTCCATCAAGCTTGGGTCCTCTACCAGAGGCTTATTTGTTCCTAGGCGTGCACACTTCTGAACAAAGATCTCAGATGTTGTTCCCAGTATCTGCTAGAGCCATCAACCCAGCTTGGGCGTTATAGCCCCCAATGTCCACGTCTTCTTTAGCTCTTCCTTCAGCCCTTGGTACGTCTCCAGCTTTTTATGTTCCTTCTTCCTGATGTTGTTATCCCTTGGTATTGCTACATCTATCACTACATCTATCACTGCCGCTGTCCTCTGGTGTTAATCGACCACCCCAATGTCAGGCTGATTGGCTATCACCATCTTGTCAGTCTGGATCTGGAAGTCCCACAAGACCTTGGCGCGCTTGTTCTCCGCCACCTTAAGAGGGGTCTTTTAGTTTGACCCTGGGACTTCCAGTTCATCGGTACAGATGTTCCTGTAAACAATGTCAGCTACCTGGTTATGCTGTTCCATGTATGCTGTCAGCATATATATATATATATATCCATCCATTTTCTATACCGCTTATCCTGTTTAGGGTCGCGGGTGGCTGGAGCCTATCCCAGCAATCATTGGGCGAGAGGCAGGGTACACCCTGGACTGGTCGCCAGTCAATCGCAGGGCTGACACAGACAGACAACCATGCACGCACACACTCACACCTAGGGACAATTTGGTGTGACCAATTAACTTGGTAAGCATGTTTTTGGACTGTGGGAGGAAGCCGGAGTACCCGGAGAGAACCCACGCATGCACGGGGAGAACATGCAAACTCCACACAGAGAGGCCCACCGGCCGAGGTGGGGATTTGAACCGGTGACCTTCTTGCTGTGAGGCTGCAGCGCTAACCGTTGCACCACCGTGCAGCATATATATATATATATATATATATATATATATATATATATATATATATATATATATATATATATATATATATATATATATATATATATATATATATATTTATTTATTTTTTCCACTAATGGCTTAACATTTACACTTTCAGATGTACTCACCTTAAACTAATGGTTTCAAACAAAACAAACCAAAAAAATTCTTAGTCTTGTGGTGAGCAACTAAAGTGGCTATCCTCGTTCACCCTTACTGAGTTTCTGTCTTTATTTTTTTTTTCTTTTCTACTCCTGACCATGGGTCTAAGCTGGGATAGGCTCCAGCCACCCGCGACCCTGAACAGGATAAGCAGTTAAGAAAATGGACAGATGGATGGACTATGAGTTTATATGTAGTCTGGAGCATTATATTTTTGTTAATCCCATGAAATAATAAGTAAATAATATAATGTTTTTGAGTTTTGTGCTTTGGTTGTTTGCCTGCCAGATAAGTTTCTGGTTAGTTGTAGGCACCATAAACATTTTTTTTAGGTGAAGGAAATAAGGCTGTTGAGCATTTATTATTACTCTGGCAGATCCCAGACTTTACAGCACACAATTTTTCTCCCCTCTTTCTGTCACCAATGCAGATACCTACAAAAAAAGTAAGCAGTGACTGTTTTCTCACCTTAAATCAAACCCCTGGCCTCTGAGTTGAAAATAGTGTTTGTTTGGCCTATCCATCAGCCCAAATGTCACCTGGATTTAGTGCAGTCTTGAAACGGCAAGACAGGATAGAGCTTGGGAATGTAGCTATTGCTGAACTTAACTTGTCACATCTTGATGTGTTGGGTAGCTGACCAAGCTGAAGTGTTAGTCAGCTTAGGACTAAAAAAACAGGCAGATGCACAGAGGCTGTTTTATGACAGTTCCCCCAAGTTGGGCGACACATTCTGCTGTTTTCAGGCCTCCATGAGAGAACAGGTTCTGTATTTATTCAGTGTCTCTTCGCATAAAATCATGTCATTTTCTGAAGCCTTATCGGGGATCATTCTTGCTGAAGGATTTACTTTCCTAAAGGATGTTTTTTAACAAAAGGGCACGGCGTATTCGCATAGTCAGCCTCGGTGTACAGCCTCCAGAATAAATATTTCCCACTGTCAATGAAGAAGCAGGTAAATGAAGGATGTTAGGAAGATTTAGAGAGTGAATTGGCGGCAAGGGAAGTCCTGATTATGGAAGTGCACATTTCACCCTCACTGTGAATTTGTCTTGTTAGCAGTTCATTAATAACAGGGCTGAGGAAGTGGTTTTCCAGCCGCATCAGGCCCGTCTTTTCTCATGCACCATCATTTTAAACCTTCAGTACAGTACGCGCCCTCCTCCATGACCCATAACTCCAGACTAAATCAACCTTGTGTGGAAAGCACAACAAGTTCATGAATCACAGCAACACATTAGGAGGGGGTTTATCGGCTCACAGAGGGAAATACAGGTAACAGACCCCACCAGAACATATTAATTTTGTGAATTATTAATTTTCATGCGCACACACATGCAACTACACGTATGAAAACTGTAATATCTATTATGGCTTCTCAGAGCTCCGATGGATAAGGCACAGGCTCAGGCAGAATTATTGCTTCAGTGTGTTCAACACTGCAGGGACCTCTAAAAATAAATGAGCAAGCCGACTGTAGGAGGTGTCGTTATGGGGATGTTATTTAATCAGCATGCCTGTGTTTGAATACTGTAGGTTTCACTGTAAGTGTCTGTCACCGCCACATCAATGTGATGGGCATTTAAATGTACTTTAATGTAAATGCCTGCTCAGTAGCTGCTGGCACTTTGCAGCTTGGTATATTTCCTTCTCATCGTCCAGGTGGTGGTGATGAATAATGGACATAAGCTGTTGATCGCTGATGTTGTGAGTTAACAGTCTGTACCTGCGTGATCACTATGGTTTGCTTTTTCAGGGTCAAAGGGAAAGAAACTGCAGAATTATATATCCCTCCTCAATGTCTTGAAGTAGCAGAGCTGTGAATACTTCAGGAAATGTGGAATGAATTACCCAAACCTGCACTCTGTGGCTGTGCCATCATTGTGCGAATGGAACTAGATATGAGCTTGTGACATAGCAGCCTCTGCCACCAGCGTATGAACACAGTGGGAACGGTTGAGTGTGACATATAATATGTGTCAGGGCTGTCCACACATTTGATTTTATGAAAGTGGCCAAGAGCCTGCAGCTCCTAAGGTCCATTTATACTCCTCTTACGTACAAAAATGTATATGCCCTTTTCAAATGATGTCACTGTCACTGCTCACATACTTCCATGCCTACTTTACATTGGCATTTCTGGTAACCAATACATCCAGTTTATGACAACAACAAACTCAGAAACAAACATGGTGTCTAGGGAGTAGGTTTTGCTAATGTACCTCATGCATAAAAGACAGAAACAGAGGCAGAAGTTCCTCACCAACTCACAAAGTTTTCCTTCAAAAAGTTTGCTATTATTATTTCTTCTTTGTGTTTCACTAGAGCTATGTACCCATAAGCCTTATGGAAATATGGACAATGGAAGGCGGAGCATGGACTGAAGACTCCGTCTGGATCTAGATTTATCATTGAGCATAAATGGGGCTTTGCTGATGTATTTTATGAATGATAAAAGTAACATTTAAATGCTCCATTTGGTAAAGATGCTATGAGCAGGATCTGTTTTAATTACTCTCCCTCGCCACCTCGAGGCCCGGAGTCCCTGCACACTGTAATAAATTACTTTTAGTGAGGCATGTGTTTATTTTTGGAGTTAAATGGTGATCAGATCAAAACAAATTTTCTTTGTTCAAGACATTTTTTTTTTTACTGGATACAAGCAGTGTTAAGGGACTTATCAGTACAGTCACATCGTGCCACAGTTTGAAATGTGACATCAAGTAAACATTGTAGCTGCCGGCAATATGTAGCACAATCATCATCCAGGTGCCCTGACATATCTGTATAGGCTAATGTGACAACAAGTTAACACTCAGTTTGTAAGTAGCTTTGCAGCCATTTATTTTTAGCACAGCTGGCAGCTCAGTGCTCTTAAACATGTCTGTAATGAGTAAAATTAATGAATCCTGATTATGTCCTGCCTGTAATCTACCAAGCAGAGCTAACATAACCTCAATCTTCATTTTATTGATAGACTCTCAAGTTTGAACAGACCACTGCAGAATAACTGCTGACTGTGGGTTGGAATCAACAACATCACCATCAATTAAGCCCTGTATTGCCCTCCTGTTCAGCTTTCTTCTGCTCTTTTGTCCTTTTTCTGTCTGTTAGGCTCCAGTGTTCACCATCACTACACAGTTTATCAAATATATTGTTTTCAGCAGAGAAAAACAAAGATCTCACTTCTTAACTTCTTCAGCTTGCGTGGTGTTGTCAAAGACAGAGATCTGGATGTGCCGTAAATCGATCTGGTCCTGCTCGACCCTTGCGGGAAGCTACGAAGAGGGATTCTGAAATAACGTATATTGGTGTTGATAACCTCATTTTAAAGCGTGGATTGAAACTGGGCATATATCTAGAAGGGGGACTTTCAAGAACACTTTCAAACTCCTCACAGCCCCAAAGATGTCATCTGTAAGAGTTGATTTTCTGTAGAATGTACAGAGCTTTGGCTTTATATAAGTAGACAATGCACACTTTAGTTTTTGTTTTTAACCTTGGCAAAATATGTAAATGTTAATGTAATTTAGAACATGATTTATTTCAATGCCATTATTGATACAAAGCAAAATAAATAATAAAAATAAAAATAAAAAAAAATGAGGACCCTGTGAAACTTGGACCTTTGCCCAAGTTGGCCCCCAGGGCTGACTTTGGACATGCTTGCGTTAAGTCTTTGGAGGACTAAGAGTTGTTTTGTTAAGAGTTAGATGCAGGTCAAGATTATATTCACACATATTCACATCTCTCGGACTGCTAGAAAAAAAATGCATTGGTCTTTTCAACACTGTCATATGACACAGTGCTCAGCAGAAAAGATGATGCAGACAAGGGGAAAGAAAAAAAAAGATGCAGGTCAAGATGACAGGACATAAAGAAAAAGAAAAATGGTTGGCAAATATAAAAGGCAAGAAAAGGAGAGGAAGAAAAAAAGGAACAGTGGGGAAGAGTAAGACAATGAACAGTGAATGGAAAGGAGGATGTAAAACTAAAAGATAATGGGAAAAAAGGAAAGAAAAGAAAGAACATGTTGAAAAAGAATGGACTAAAAGACAAAGATAAGATAGGCAGAGACAGCAGGTAAAAAGAGAAGAAAAGGGCAGAAGAGAGGGGGAGGGATGAGGAGAACAGAGACAAAAGCAAAAGTAAATGGGATTAGAAGAGAAAGAGGAGAACCACACTGAACAAAAGAAGAAAACACAGACAGCGATGAGAGAGAAGTGGAGCCATGATAGAAAAGTGAAAACAGAGGTACGAGGCAAGAAAAATCACAAGACAGAGGAATGAAGGAAAAAGGGTGAAGTGAATGGGAAGAAGTACCAAGTGAGCAGTAAAGGATGAAGAAGAAAGAGACGAGAGGAAAATAGAAGGAGACTGGAATAAAAATCAGAGAAAGCAGTCGACCTAGAAGGAAGCATAAGGATAGGATTATTAAGTAGAGGAAGGAGGAGATCGAGATCTCTTTTCTCTCTATTAACTTGTGTGTTGGAAACAGCCACTGATATCTGCTTTCATCAAATTAAATTACAGAATCAGCAATACAGTGTAACGCTACGTTTGTCTGTGTCTTTTTAATTTCTGTGCATATGTTGGAATTACCAGCCCTTTAAAAATCTCTTGTTCCAAATCCTTTCATCTCTGGTAATCCCTTTCTCTTTGGAAGTGCGGATTACGTCCACGTACGGTGGACTAAAGTCTTCATCCATACGGAGACGTGATAACCTCTTACTCCCACCTTCTGCAACAAAACCTCTCTGAATACCTCACAGACATGTTCGAATGGGCCCGCGAAGAAGAGAGTGTTTATCTTGTTCTGTCAGAGCGAGGCAGACGGTGTCATTACATATGCTGCTGCCATCACCGCCTGCCGCTCGCCAGCACAGCCAAGCACCACTGCTTTCCATGGAGGTAATCTGCAGTGGCAGAGGCAGGCTAGATTATGGATAGGAGATGAGACTGCGGGCTGGCCACAGGCGTCCCCCCCAGCTTTTGTCTGTCACGCTGTTTCAGTGAAGCGCAGGGTACCTCTTTGGGGATGAAAGGATCTCTGTGTCTGTAACTGAGCTCACTGAGAGGATGAAATGGATTTGGCTGGAAACGGGCAGGGCGGGGCTGGCAAAACATTTAAACATCTCTGTGAGACGCGAGTCAGAAAGCAGATATACAGAGCAGAGAGCGCTTGGCTCCTAACAGGTGTCCAAGGCAATCGTGTCGCACTGACAGAAGACAACAGGCGCACAGTTATACAGAGGCAGAAACCTCACTGAGGAACAGCAGTAAGGACACATACACAGAAGACAAACAGATAAATATTCTACATGGATCTAATAATTCTAATTTTATATAGTTGGGTCTTGGATCTGAATTTAGTTGTCGGGGGCGATAAATTAACCCTCGAAGAATGTCCTGCCTTAGAGGTGGTACTTTCCAGATGCCAGGAACTTTTGGGGGTGGGGTCTGCAAGCTGCATGTTTCTGATTGGTGGAGCACCCACAGTTCTTTTATTTCCCCCTCCATCCACAGTAAGATCCCACACAGCTGTTAGTGACTTTGCTTGATAATTCCTTGAGGCGGGCACACAATACAGGATAATCAGACTGATTTTTGTCCCAATTTCCCCCTTATGATCAAAGCCAGCAAAGGCCTGATTGTCTGATGTCTGTATATGACATTGTGTGTGATTTTCCTGTGGTGTGGAATACGCTAAAAGAGTGATTTTGTCCAATTTGTTGGAGCCACTCGGACAGCTTCAGATTGAAAGATCGTAAATATCCCTTAACCTTGCAGAGCAGATGGATCTGCCTGATTCCGTTTCTGAAATCCTACAGATCCATCTTGCCAGGCTCCATCCACACACTATAAGATCAAAAGAGAGAGATGTGTGCATCCGTCTTTTGTTATCATCAAGCATGTGCTCTCTAAATGTGTGAAGGTTTGAAGAATCCTGTAATGGATGCCAGCCTTAAACAATGGTCTTATAGTGTGAATCAGGTGTGTGTGTTTGATGGTGTGTATTACAGCTGAAAGAGTGACCCTGTAAACTGGAGACCTTCAGCTGAATGTGTCAGTGGATATCCAGTTAACAACAGCTGGCGAAATATGGGAGAGTCTTTGGGAATGCATCCTAGTTTCGGTTTATATATATATATATATATATATATATATATATATATATATATATATATATATATATATATATATATATATATATATATATATATATATATATATATATATATATATATATATATCACAATGTCCTCATTAGATAAGTATTTAATCATGATCTAAAACCATTTGAGAAGGATGAGTTCTGCTGAGTGTTTTTTTTTTTTTTTTCTTAGCAAAAACAGGTTGATCTCTACTGTTAACACCCTTTGGACAGCAGACTATCCACTGTTTGTTGGTCAAAGCTGTTTGAAATGTCTTCCACTGACCACATCTTTGCAACTCATATGTCTCCTTTCAAATCTCAATAAATCCATATGCAGTGTAATAAAGCACAGTCAAAACAAGCACAGGCTGAATATCTTCAAGATGCTGAAAATAACAATGTTGACTTGTCATCTCCTTGTATGGTGTCATTTTTGCTAAATGGCCTTTGTTGTTGTTGTTGTTGTTGTTGTAGTCCACTGGTTGAAAAGAACCTTAATATTTTGCTAAGTGTCTTATAGGATGGTTTCCAAGCTAAACAATGCTAGCTGAATAGCAACATAGCATATCTGTCAATTTCTGTCCAATTCCTCATCTTAACTCTGTGATTGTGGTTATAATCCGCCACTGGGTTTGGATATTAACACTTTGGCAATAATCAACAAGTTGAAATAAAGCTCTACACATACTTCAGTTGCCATCTCTAAGTTTCTTTGCTTCCTTTTTGCAGTCAGCTTGCTTTCGAAATAGCTCACTCCCTTTTCCAGGAAACAATTCACAGAGTGCTCACTCGGCTGTCCTCAGGGTTTCCTCCTCATAGCTGATCGTAAATATTGAACAAGTTTAATATTTCAAACCAGGGCAGCCCCTATCGTCTACTGAGCAGACAAGAGGAAGTGAAATCATTCTCACCAAACCTCATATCTCAGGAAATTCTGACAACTTAATCCTCGGGACCATCGGAAAATCAGGCCTTTTGTTGGAAGGGAGCATCAGACCTCAAATTGACCCCATTATCTTGTAGTGTGCACCCCGCCTCACTCATTTGACTTTTCACAGCTCTTCACCTGTGCTGGGGAAATTTCTACAGGACAGACTTTGACTCATTTAAACAGCTCTCTGTTCTGCTCCTGTAATAGCTCTGCAGATGGTTCCAGATTATTCTTAAACTCTGCAAACTTTGCACATCAGAACCTCTCAATGCATACTATGGTTTAATGCTATTCTTTGAGATAATACTGTTAGCTTCTGTATTTATCTGAAAGACTCTGTTAGTCTGTCCTTTGCAGAATATTCAGATAAGATCTATTTACCTTGCAGAAGACAAACTATGTCTGTGAGAGCAGCATAATTGACCTCTTCTACTGCTTTGTTTAATATCCTCCCTCTGCTCTGACACATTCTCGCCTCTGT
Source organism: Halichoeres trimaculatus (assembly GCF_033239565.1). Lineage (NCBI taxonomy): Eukaryota > Metazoa > Chordata > Actinopteri > Labriformes > Labridae > Halichoeres > Halichoeres trimaculatus. Next base: position 8,284,862 of record NW_027437182.1, on the reverse strand, counting down.
GTCCAGTCTCTCTGTCTCGTTTCTCACTGATTTTTTTTTTTTTTTCTTTTTTTTTAAATCGTGCCTGGGCATGAAATCCTCCAATATTCACTGCGGTGTGTGGAGCATGATTTGAATTTGAACTTCAAACACTTCTCTGTCTTTCTAGTGGAAGCTGGAAGTGTCTTTTTTTGGACTCATTCTGGTTGAATCCCTGCATCTGTACATGTTGAGAACCAAAAAATACAGCAACAGTCGAATGGAAAGCAGCATTTGTGTGTCTGGAAGAAAAGGCATTTATTCCACAAGGGCATGGATCCAAGAAAGCTGCTCCTGAAGAAGAATGATGAAAAAAGAAAATAGGACAGGTATAAATGCTGCTGAGAGGTACTTTTATTGACTTTGGAAGTCCAAAAGTTTACAAAGTAATGACTGCGGCAAGAGACATGACATTTTGATTTCATTTAATATGAAGAGAAACGACGGCAAAGGGAAGCACTCGAGGAAGCCAAATAAAATGTATTGTCTGACGGTGGAGAACAATGCAATAAAAAAGAAGGAGGGAAAAGAGCCGAGCTCCATCCACAACAGCATATAATTTCATTGAATGTTCAGTAAAGGAGATTACTGTTTCATCAAGCTGCATTTCATGAGGTATATACAGCATAATAGAAAAGCAGATCGGTGTTTCATAAAACCCAGGTATCGTGCAGAAGTTGAAGCCTGTGCGTGCCTGAGGACAAAGTTTGCCGACCTATCTATTCCTGCAGATTTATATAGGTCTGGTGTGTATGAAGCCAAAGCCCTGGAGGCGAGTGTGTCAGAGGAGCAATGCATTAGGCGGGATCTTTTCTGTGGGGTGGAAGCTTACAAGGTCAGAAAGAGTGTTTGTGTTGGAGATACAAAAGGTAGTGGAAGTGCAAACAAATCTATAGTGCACTGAATCAGCTGTTTGGGTTCTCCTGTGTTTTTTTATGCCTTATCTGTTTAGGTCAGTTACGAGACACTGAAGTCTGTTAGCCAGGATTGAATGATTCAGTGTGAAAGCTAGCACTCAAACCATGATAAATAAAACCAATACTGTTCAAACATGTTAGTCTAGCTCTCACACCAAGAAGAAGAAGGGGAAGGAGCCTCTGGTTCAAGAAGTGGAGCTAATTCAGATGTGCTGTAAAGCTGCAGGAGAAGGATTTACCATTTGGAAAAGAGAAAGAAAACATCAGATCCTGAGTTTGTGGATTCAGGTTTTACAACCAAATTTCATGGTACTTTTGTGAATAATGTTACCATAGGGGTAACGTGAACAGTAGAGACATGTATACTTCAGCATCTGGTGACCTGTGCTGACATGTCTCAAATGCAGCCTAAAAAACAGGGAATCCACCTCAAACTTAAGTTCTGCTTGGACAGGATCATTTCTACCCATATAGAAGACAAATGGATGACATATGGAAGAGAAAGTTTAGAGCGATCTAATAAAAAAAACATCATACAGGGTAAGGCTCTGTAAGCTTTGTAGTTGACACGCCTTTAAATACAATTGAAGAAAACATCAGGACTCTTAAAACAGTCCTTATCACTACTTCCTGTGTGTTAATTTATTTTTTAGCAACCTATATCTAAGAGATACAATAGTACACAAGTTCCACACACTACAAACAACAACAAATAGCAATGACCCAGCCATGTGGGATTTTGAGAATGTCAAACACAATTAACAAGACAGCGGTTTTGTTGCGTTTCAGCCTCGCATTTACACAGAAATGGCGTTTCAGCCGACCTACAACAAAAACTTTTGAAAATGGCCTCCACGGTGGGATTTTTCTGAAACGCTGCTCACACTGTTGCAGTGTAAACAGTAAGCTGGTGTTTTCAGTAGAAATGCTGGAAATCACTTTGCGCGAGTGCATGCAACAGGGCAACCATTGTTTTCAGTAGAAATGCTGGAAATCACTTTGCGCGAGTGCATGCAACAGGGCAACCATTGTTACGAACGTCACGAATTACCGTGTTGTGCTTCTGCTGCTTAATCTGCTGTATCTGCTGACTGTCTTCATACAAAATGTACATCTGTTATGCCACTTTTGCACTTTGTATTCACCAATACACCAGATGATCGGCTCAAGTCTACTTCGGTGGAGATCTCCCCAAAGCTGCTTCTGGACAGGACAGTTATAGCGCCGACTACGGGCCTGGCATGCTTACTACAGCGTTTACAGTCCCTCTGTGTTTTTCAGTGTGAATGCAGATTTTTTCACTCCATTTTCACTGCATTGTAGTGTTTTCAGGTAAAATGTTATTGTGTAAACGGGGCCTAAATCAGCGGTTAGAAAAGATGTGTACCAAATGCTGGGATTGCACTATGGAAGATCATGTGGCCAACATCAAAGAAGTCGAGCTTGACATTCTCGAAATCCTGCTTGGCTGGATCGCCTCCTTAAACCTTTATTTTGGTGCTTCCAGCGGGTGTGAGATGGAATTTGCACATTAGCTAAATATTTTGAAATCATAGCAAAGTATTCAGAAATGGTACCTCAAGATTTAGAAATATTGACTTTGTAGCAAATATTGAGAAACCTTCGCTCAAGATTCAGAAATTCTTGCTTAAGGTTTAGAAATCTTAACTTAATATTTAGAAATCTTAGCTAAATATTTAGAAATATTAGAGAAACATTTAGACTTAACTTTATATTTGGAATCTTAAGAAATATTTAGAATGTAAACTAAATATTTAGAAACATAGCTAAATATTTATAACCAGGACATTCACATCATTTATATATAACATTAAACATTTACATAAATCATTAAATATTTATATGTAATTTTCTGACAGATTTTTCTCAAATATTTCTCAAAATCTGCATAAAAAGTGATGTTTCAGGGCTAAATGTGGCGAAATGCTATTTGAAGTGTGTGCAACTTTACAGTGGTTGCCCCATAATACACTCACCATCTTTTGCTGACTTTGTAGGAATTGTTATACATTAAAATACCCATATTGAAAAGCCAATCAACCCAGCATGCTAAAAGAAACCAACATTTTTCATGATGTTTAACACTGATACTAATAGAAACGCATGCGTTTACCATTACATTTGCCAGTTGTGCTAAAAGAAACCCACTTTTTTGCCTCAGCATTAAAAACCAGAAACAAATGTGCCAAAATCTTTTCCGTGGGTTGATTTGATATGACGTCTGTGATCGGGTGCTTACACTTGCTATGCAGGATTAATCATGCTGTCAAGTGGTTGTCAAAGGGTTTTGACCAATTGGAATACAGTTCGTAACACAGCCAAGGGTCAGCTGTGATTGATAGGAAATCTGGATGAAACCAAACATATTGTTGCCCAGCTAAGTTTTGTTAAGTGTCTGTTTTTCCTCCTGAGCTTGCCCTTACAGAGTCAGTGTGAAGGACTTTGTAACCTTGTATTTTTAGAGGTCATATTGATTAATTCAAAAGAGAAAAATATTCAACTGATCTTTGTTTACTGTATTCTGGGAGCTGTTTGCTTTGTGTTGAACATAATTCTCATATTTTGTAACACTACATCGCCGTGATGGGGTGATAAAAGCATAAAACAAATAACAGTGCAAATAATGAGTGAACTTTATTTAGAAAACAAACACAGCTCATTTTCCTCAGGGGGCAGTGCAGTTCTTGTATGATTATTTGTTGAAATGGCAAGCCAAAGGCAGAACAACTGACAAAGCAACAAATAAGACATTTATATAGGACAAAAATTGAGTAAGACAAAGAGTTCATTAAGCCCTTTCCCTCGATGGTCCCTTGAAGCTAATGGTAAAAACACCTGAGCAGAACACATATCAAGGTGACAACAACAGGAGCCTATTTATTTATTGTCACAGGAAATGTCTCTTTTCTTGTCCTCTCATTGTGAAGTGGTTTACCTCAGCTGTCTGCATTTAACTGAAGTGAAGAATTGGTAAAGAGTGAGAAGTGACAGAAGAGACTTTGCCGACATTTCTAATGACTGATTAATAACCGATTCTGGTAATTGTCCCCCTATAGCGTGTCTCTTATATGTAACATGTCACTGCTCAGGCTGTTCTCATACGCAGGATGGATCAATAACAAGAACAAGTAATGCACTCTTTGTGTAAAAAAAAAAAAAAAAAGGATCAGAGTTGTGAGTCAGTGTGGACTCTGTCACGGTGTGAATATATGACACACTGACACCTTTATGCTTTATGTGTGAACCGAACTCACCCAATATATTTGGCTTTACAAAACCACACCAAGAAAATTCATGGCTGAGGTTTTACTAAAAAGAGAGGATGGAAAATTGTGCCTTTGAGCAGACCTTCAGAGGAAAATTGGAAAAGTTGGATGCTTTATATAAAACCATAAATTGTATATTTTACCAGACTATGAAGATACCTTAATAGAGAAAAAGTCTGTATAGAGGCAAAGCTAGCTGAAAACAGAGGACACTCAATACACTTTGATTTTGTTTATGACTTTGACAGAAAAATGTAAGTATACACATAATGTAGGACATGCTTCATTTCAGTAAATTAGCAAAACACCAAAATACAGAAACGGTAAACATCAAGCACCTTTTCCCCTGTTAAACACACACACACTCGACTTGACATAAGATTTCGAGAAACTCCACTTCCTTCTCAGCAGGCAGCCATAATTTTCTGCCATATATGCTGTGAAAAATGACATAAACATTATGCAGAAGCTCTCACTGTGTCCATCATTGTGAGAGCTGCACGATTTCTCCGCCTTTCTCCGTTCTCAGAGAGCCTCTCTGTAGGTGCGAGACGTGTTGGCACATGGCTTTCAGGCAGTGAGGGGGGGGACATCTTTTGATGGAAGTGATAGGAAAGCCTGTTGTGCTGTTGGTTGTTAGCCTGTTGTGCTCTGCTGGACAGCCATCCTCTCAACAATTTGACATGCATGGCATTTTGTGATCTAGCAATGACGCCCCATTCACAGGAAGCAGATTATGCACCGAATGTCAAGGAGGGATACTGTCTCCCTTCCTTCCAGTCAGGATCCAGAAAGCTCAGAGATGATTCCCTCTCTTCCCTGTGTTTTTTTTTTTTTTTTTTTTTTCCCAAATAACACTTGAAGGTAATGACATTAGAGTCAGCTGCAAATGTCTCTTTAAAGGAAAAGCTGGCTTAAGTTTGAATTATGAACGTAGATACAGGCTAAAGAGAGGGATTTGAACGAGATGTTCGTTTTTGAAACATAAGAAGCTTTACATGAAACAAGGTTCAGCTATGAGAATATATCTACCAATAACAACATCAAATAGTGAAAAGATGCAATAGATCCAGAGTTTAAGTCCAGGTGCAGTGTAAAATCACTCAGCCTTTTGATCTCCCAAGAAGTAAAGAAATCAAAACTTTTTTTTTTTTTTCCTCCTAAGTTAATCCTAAAAGTCAGGTTGGTACTTCAAAACAGGCACAGCTTTACATTTCAAACCAGCTCTTTGATAAACTAACATCTTGATGTTATAGGACCAGGATCTATTTGCTGAGGAAAGCTTCTCTTCTTGTGCTGTTCAGTAAATCTTGATTGGTTTTAACTGTTGTGTCATTCCTTTTTGACAGTTTCAACTTTTACTACTTTTTGTATTGTAAAAGCACACTGTCTTTGTGTTGTATCCCATTTTAAGAGATTATTCAATGGTTTAATTTATTCTAGTCTCCAAAATGCATTACAAAGTCTCCAGTCAGACAAGACCTTCCATTGGAAATGCAAATTCATGCATCTTCTCACTCCTGCAGGGCAAGACTCCCACGTGCGTTCCAACCCGCAGGTTGAAAACCTTTTGGCTTTGTATGTTAGCACTGACAATTTTGGAACAGATCCAGGGAAGCAGAAACCTTTACAGGCGCTGAGCCGCTGTGGCCTAACAAATGGTCTTATAATGCCACCAGTCAGAGCTCAGACATCCAGCACTGAAGGCAGTGACATTTGAGAGACCTTCTGAAAACTAAAGCAACAGCTTGAGTTTGGAAGTAAAGTAGAATTCATTCTTCTGGCTCAACACAGCCTAATATCACAGAGATTGTAGAATTTGGAGTCACTGGGTGTTATTTGTTTAAGTGCAAAAAACAGTTGACATGCCAAAGTTAATTACATTTATTCAGTCTGAAAGATGAATGGGTAAGTTCAGTGTTGTAGTTGCACAGTGTAAAGATCACATTGCACAATACTTGTATTGTTAGCAACCTTTCACATTTACAATAGTGATGTAACACAAAAATGCACATATACATGACTTTGTCAAGGATTTATTTTTAGACTGATCCCAATTATATGTGTGCAAATTTCTATTTTGTTTTTGATAAATGAATAAATAAATAAATAAAATTCATTAATTAATTGATAAAAACACTGCAAAGCAGACTATTTCCAATATGAATTAAAATGGTCTGCACCATTGGTAAATAATTATGATAATTTTTATAATAATAATGATAATAATAATAATAATAATAATAATAATAATAATAATAATAATAATAATAATAATTATTATTATTATTATTATTATTATTATCATCATCATCATCATCATCATCATCATCATCATCATCATCATCATCATTATTATTATTATTTTTATTATTATTATTATTATTATTATTATTATTATTATTATCATTATTATTATTATTATTATTATTATTATTATTATTATTATTATTATTATTATTATTATTATTATTATTATTATTGTTGTTGTTGTTGTTGTTGTTGTTGTTGTTGTTGTTGTTGTTGGTAGTAGTAGTAGTAGTAGTAGTAGTAGTAGTAGTAGTAGTAGTAGTAGTAGTATAATTATTATTTCATTTCAATTTCTGGGGTCTTGTCAGTCCAACCACCTGTCCACTGAGATGCTTCATTTAAAATGGATAAGTATGGTAAATGAGGACATAAAGCTTAACAGGTGGTTGTTAAGCCTTTTTTCATGAGCTTTGTTTTAAGTATCCAAGAATGCTATGAATAGGAAATAGCGAGTTAAAAAACAAAATCAGTTACAACAACTGTTCCTGTGTTAGTTTATGCTTAGTCGCAGAGGTTAGGTTTTAAACAGTCATACTCCCCTGCTGTAAAGTATGACTGTGTGGCCCATGGCTTTGGTCTCTGTCCATAAGTTTGTTGACAGACACCTTTGAGATAAAGTGTTGGTTACCCTGTTTTCAAAGCCTGAAATGGCTAGGATACACCCTATGTCAGTGAATTACTGACTTCCTATGACCCTGACCGCTGCCTGAGGTCTTCTAGCAGGAGCCTACCAGTGGTTCCTCAATCTTGACTGGTCACGGAAGTTGACTGGGTGTTTGCTGTTTCGAACACCCTCCCTGAGGATGTCAGCCAGGCAAACTGTGTGTCCACTAAAATCTCTACTTACAACTTATTTCAACCGTCTGGCTTTTTCTTGACCTTTAGCTTTGTATTTCTTGTCTGTTTCCCTTGGCTCTTTCAGTTGTTTTTTTTTCACCTTGTTTTATTGAAATATAGTATTGTCTTCTATATTCTATCTGATATACATATTTTATGCCCCCTGTTTGTTTTTGTTTTTGCCTTAGTCATCATTTGTTAAGATTCTTGTCATTGTCACTAAACTGTAAACATGTCTGGTTGTACAATAAATTGGACGGTTTGATATGAATTCAAACTGTGTTTCCTTATCTTTGCAGCCAGCCTCCAGTGGACACTGGAGGAACTGCAGTTTTCTGAAATATTTTAATGGTTTACTGACACAGTAGAGTGGCATCCACTTATTTTATGATCAATACTCACCCCGACCTGCTCAGTAATACAAACCATTCCACAGAAAGGCAGCTGATGATAAAAACATGGCAACAGTACTTGTCTATCAGTCATTTTATCAGCTCCTCTCAGTTTTAGATAAATGTCGTTTGGCCATACCAAATTACACCAGACAAAATCTGTTTATTCAAAAGGGGATCAGATTCATCTGCCAGGTTATTCAACATATGAGCGAACAGATTAATCTGTTCCTCTGTAATAATTTCCCTGATGGATGGATACAAAAGAGATGCCTCCTGGTTATTAGAGTTTTTTTTTTTTTTTTTTAACTGAAAAAAAAAAAAAAAAAAAGCCAGACCCAACCTCGGCCACTGTGTAGTTTGAATTTGTTTCTTATCTGAGTACAATGTCCATAACTGCATAACTGTCAGTGGGTTTTGGCATGTCTGGCTGCCTCCCTGTCCTACGGTTTTATCCACCATATTGGAAAGCTGGACTGGTGTGTGTTTATCTATCTATGTGTGTGCTTGTCAGTGTGTGTGTGTGTGTGTGTGTGTGTGTGTGTGTGTGTGTGTGTGTGTGTGTGTGTAAATCCACAAGATTTGTCTCTCCCAGCCAGCCACCTAGCCAGCTAACTTTGCAGTCTGCTCACACCCCCACAGTCCTCTCCTTTGGACAAACACAGCAGTCTCCTCTGTGATGGATGCAGAGTCTAAGTGCCACCACTGTTTTTAGCCCTCTAAATATTTCTGCTCTCGCACAAACGCCTCCATGTGCTTGACACTGGCTCCTCTGTTTAGCCTCTTTTGTGGGTAATATTTGCACCTGTTCCATCTGTCTCCCTGCCCAGCACGTTTCCTTTTCTTTTCCGCTTCTATTTCCAACAGATTTGTGTTTATTCTGTCTGTTTCTCGGAAGAAAAGAGTTATCACTGGAAACTTTCTGTGGAGCTATGTTAATTCCCCATTGTGTGGGTGAGGAAAACATATGGCCTGCTGTCGAAAAAAACTGCCTATATATGTTTACACAATGCAACGCATACATTTGTGTAGGCATCTATATTAGAGAGTCTGGTCTTCTTCTTCCCTCTTTGTATGTAAATGTGTTGTGCGTGCTCCTTAGTGAACAGCCGAGTTTGTCATGGTTAATGCAGTGCAGATTTTCAGAGGGAGCACATAATGCCTCGGGTGCTCGACGTGGTGCTCTCAACTGCCCTTTTTTCAGAGATTTGTTCAAATAATGACCATGTCTAACTGCAGAGGGCAAGCCGGCCAAGCTGCTTGCAGACAGGAAGGGAAAGAGGCAGGTTGGAAAATAGACTTAGCTTCATGAGACTGGTAAAAAGTCTACTGCTATACAGTAGGTATATTTAGGTCTGAAATGGTTCAGATGGGCTCTCGAGACCAAAGAGTTGCCACGCTTCCCACTCCAACGATAAGCCTCTTCTTTTGTATGTAAAACCTCCAACCTGTTGACCTGACCCTGGCCTGGCTCTGCCCATTGTATTGGTTTGTTATTGTAAAAATGTTAACTAGTTATCTGGTGTCGACAAGGTTTATCTTACTTTTAAGTCGGACGTAATAATGTTGTTTCAGTGTCTGACTTCCTGTACTGCTGGTTCTACACTGTGCAAATGGATGCACTTGGCGTCTGGCAAAAAAAGGACACTTTAATATCTGATCCAGACGCCACCAAGCTGCCCAAACACAACAGCGTGGAGCCATTGTGGATAAACAAAATGGCAACCTCCAGTCTAAGTATATGAGGCAATGTGGAAATGCAAAAATCTACAGTTCATCAGAGCTCAGGTGGCCTATTGGTTTAGGTTGCGCACTATGAGGTTTTCCCTTGCCCGGGTTTGAATCCAGCCTGTCGCCTCCTTCCTGCATGTCACCCCCTGCTCTTGCCCTGTTCCTGCTCTATCCACTGTCCTCTCTACTATCCAATTTAAGGCATAAAAAAGCCCAAATAAAAACTTGTGGACAAAAAAAAAAAAAAAAAAACTATACTTCGTCAAGTAAATTTAGGGTCATTTTTTTCTAACTCAGCAATTTAGAAGATATTAAAATTGTGAGTTTGCCCAATCAGTGGAAGAGCTCAGCTGATTGACAGGCAGGTATCCTGTAGCTGCTCGTGAGGGGGCTTAAAGCTGGCCATATTTCCAACGTGGCCTCTGTCGATGATTTGCTTCAAAACTCTGTTTCAGAAACAGACAGGGGACATCACTGAGACTATGTTCATTTATTGCACAGTCTTTGATTTTTACCCACTGAATTGAATAGAAACCAATCAGATTCAGAGTCGTGATGGAGCGGAGACAGGGCAGAGACAAAGCTGGTGCAATTTAGCCATAATGCATTCCTCATTTCTGGTGGCAATAATCTAAGCTTGCTCTGATGTTCCATTAACTTCTAGCCAACAGCAACCTTCAATCTGGAAATATGATGCAAAAGGTTTCAAAACTACCTCTGGTGGTCACTTGTGGCCAGCTCCGAAAGAATCAATTAATGGTGTCCACTGAGAAAAGACTTGAAAATCTGCCTCAGATGCCACTAAGGTCTGTCCATGAACTTCAATAATTATAAGCTAATCATCATCATCATCATCATCATCAACATGATCTTACTTTTGTCAAGGAAAGGGATGTCATTATCTCTGGAAAGACAACTCCAGACAACCTATGCTCTCAAGTGTAAGAGATACTTTGACGCCAACTTTAACAAGCTGCCTGGAATTTTCACTTTCTACTTGGATTATAACTTAAAATCCAGATGTATTCTGACTTAAATTGAACCAAACAAATTTAACAAAGTTAAGTTGAACAATAAAGTTAAATTGATGGTTAAGTAAAATATACACAAGGCAGCAGATGGATAGAAATATCTCATTATCCAGAAAACCAATCTCCAGCTGATGCTCTCTGACAGACTGTTTATCGCAGAGAACAGGACACTTCTGCAGCATGATGAAGTAAAAAAAAGATGCCTTTGTCATGTAACAGTGGGAAAACTCTGGCAGATATCAAGGGCATGGTTCATATTTACACATTAAGTGTCAAACTATGTTGCAGAAACTTTTCTGTTTCTTGAAGTGAGCCCTGATTCAGAACAGGAGCTCAGAGCGCCAGTCTCAGACTGCAACAGCCACAAACCGAGCATGAAGAGAAGACATCAGTGCTGAGCTGTTTCCTGCCTCTTTAGGGGGGAGGAAGTAATGTCTGGAGACAGCCTGAGAGCCGGGGGTGCACTGAAGGGTGTCAATATAGAACAAAATTGAATTAAAGTGTAATTAGGGAAATCATTACCTGACACTTCTGCAGTTAGGGATTTGGTTAATTTACTCTACATTCCTTCACGAATGGACTGTGTCTTAGCAGATTTTGAGTCAAGGGTGACTGAGTGCTTGTGAGTGGCAGAAGATGAATTCATAATGCACTCCTTAATAATGGAACACTGATTCGATCAAATCTGCTTTAAAAGTGTTTATTCAGTGTAAAAGATGGCAAGGCTGGTGCTGACTGTGCTGACAGAAGCATATCTTATCCTGGCTCAAAGTGTAAGCATTATCTGAGTGTGTGTGTGTGTGTGATGGGGGAGATCCCTCCTTCTAAATGCTCTGAAACTGAGTCTGATGCCAGGATTCCACAGGGCACATCACTTTGGCATAACTATGCTTTTCATCCCTTGTTTTTACTTGATTTCAGTTTCTGAAGTCTCGCTAACACAGCAGCAAGATGTTTCATATGCAGCTATGTTCCATAGATTTACTATTAAAGAAACTTTATGGATCTTTTCCATTTCTGTGCATCTTTGAAAACAGTGTTGTATTACTTTAAGAGCACTCAGGCCTTGAAAAGTATTGATTTGTACTGCTGCATGTGAACACTGTAAGTGGGAAAAGCCAAAAATGGATTTATCCATTACCCCGTCAACAGGCCTGTCTACAGGCAAACATACAAGGCTCAACTATGTGCAAAAAAAACATGATAAGTTTAGAAAAATAAACCTCAGATGTTGCAGTATTTGTACAGACTACATAAGAAAAGAGACTACATGTATGACTCAGCAAAGTGTCCTCTTAGACTTCCTTTTCTTTCTCATAAGTTATTACCTCCTCCAAGGAGGTAATGTTTTGGGGAGAGTTTGTCTGTTTGTTTGTCTGTGAACAACATAACTCAAAAAGTTATAAAAAGATCCTGATGAAATTTTCAGGAAATGTTCAAAATGGGATAAGGAAGAAGTGATTGAATTTTTGAGGTGATCAAGATCACCACCTGGACCCAGGATTTTTTTAAAGGATTCTTTATCATTGTGAGATAGGGCTGTTTTCACCATAAATGGTTGGATTGCTTTGCAAAACATTACAAGACATGATCAGGATAATTTCTGACAGATGTAAAAGTATGATCACGATCCTGCCAGTATTCTGGATCCTAAGATCTGGAATATGAAATATTTACTGGATCATCATAATTTTCAACACTGTCAGGTAACAAATTATCATACATACCTGCGAATAACACCAAATTGTACCAGAGTGTAACATTAAAGTAGGACTGAAGTGTTGTGTGACACTCACAGTATGCTTGGTGGTCTCTGACTGTTTGGCCGTACCAATAAATCAAGGTTTTATGTCACATTAAAAAATGATTGATAGATTCTTAAGATACATATAGAAAGAACATAAACAAGAGATAAGACTTTGAAGAAAAAGAAAAAAGAAAGAAAAAAGAAACTTTTTTGGAGCTGCATGAATAAAGATTGATTGTCAGGATACAATGCAATGTGAAGGATACAACTCAATAAAACACCCTTCACTGTCTCATTGAAGGAACTCCAAGATTCAAGTGCTGTACCTACAAAAAGAAAAACTAAAAAACCCCAACAACCCACATGCAAACAGCGTGAGAAACACAGGAAAAAGCCACAAAACAAAGAAAAGTGTTCTACTTTACACATTTTGCTCAAGATCTGCATAAAACAGCATAAATGTGAGAAAAGATGAGGACATCATGATGATGTTGCACAAGCAATGCAGCCTCAAGAAACACTTTTTGAATGAGGTGGGCACAGAGGAGGCTTTAAAGCTTACAGAGAGGGACTCGAGTAACCACACAGGGATCACTCCTGTGGGTAGAAACAAACAGCCCCTGTTGTTGAATGGGTTGGAGGGCTCTTGAGGATTAAACCACATTTAAAACTAAACATATTCAGGTTTAAAAGAGCTGGACAACATCACAGGCTGACTGCTAAGTTGTAGAGCAGTGGGTAAAGTGTTCAGAGATGATTTGTGTTTTTCCATAGTAAAACGTGTATCTCGATGGAACCCTATGGCACCCTTTAGTAAAGGGAGAAATAAGGAACAAGACTTAGCAGGGCTGATGTGGAGGGTTTCAGCTGAAAGGGGGTTGGCCAACCAGTTTCTGTTACCCTGGATATGCCAGTCCAAGAAGTCTATTAACCGTGTTGACCTTTTCTCCTTTAGCAAAGCTTTGACCTTAAAAAAAAAAAAAAAAAAAAAAAAAAACAGCTTACAACTTATGACATCGTTTCTGCCTTTGGATGTAAATCTATGAGCAATGTTGTTGGCATTGTTGCCCGTTACGCACGGATCATTTTAAGGCTAAACAACATAGCTATACATAAGTTGCATGACCGCAATTAGCTACAGGAGGTCCCTCTGGGGAAGAGATTTATGAGCAGGTGCATGTTTTGTGTGCATTTGTGTATGTGTGTGATCCTGCTGCAGAGCAGTTAGTTGTGATATGCCATTATTTTCACAGAGGAGCTTCATTTGTTGCTCCTTCTCAAGTAATTAATTTATTCATGCCAGTTAAAAATAAAACCAGGAGAGGACCCTTGTGAGAATATTAAGGCAGGGGAAGGAGCTGGAAGGGTGTCAAAACATCTGCTGGGTGTGCTGCAAAGTCGCTTTCACTACCCATCAAAAACACAAAGAATCTTACTTTATGGAGTCTGTAAGTAGCTGTGCTGCATTCTGTGCTGTTTATCAGTTAAATTGGCTTCACTATAACGTTCAAGCTCCTTTAGGCATACCCAATGGAACCAAAGTGTGACAAATTAAAATAGAGATTCAGGCTGTTGACGCATTTCTCCACCTGTGGGCCGATGTAAATAAAGCCTAATGTAGAGGAAGGTATGAGAGAATAAATTTTTAAAACGCTGAAAATGTGTTGGTTTGTGTTTTTCTGAATTTCTAACGTTACTTGTCACCCAGTGCTAAACCACAGCCAGAAAGAGCCATGTGGGTGATAATGCAGTGTGAATAAAAAGGTGTGGAAAATATGACCTTCAGCCAGGAAATATTATAAGGTAAACAAGCATCAGTTAGAGGGTGAAAAAATCAATTCTGCTTTCAGAAAAACATTTCCTTTTCCACCTTATCATAAAACTACAAATTAAGAATACTTTAAATCAACCTTAAAATTAGATTCTACTGCACAAAATCACTTCAGGTGCTTTCCCAGACCTGCTACCTCACTCTACCCTCAGCAAACAACACTGAAATCATAAATGACTCAAAAGGGGGCACAGAGCATGTCATCAATTAATCCTAAGGTCACAGGTTTGATTTCTTGAGTACCCTTGAGCGGGTCACTGGATAAAAAGGTGGGAAAGTCTAAAGAGCTTTTTCTGTTATCGTAGAAAAGCAAAAGCTTGTTTCCATGGTAGTTATACTGATAGAAAGTAGTAAAACTGCAAATAACCAACATGGTGAAGACCCAGTCTGGACTGGAATGGTTCAGTCTAAACTGTTCAGATTTTAATTCGGACGACACTGCTTGGGTTTGTGGTTTCCATATAAACATTTTTTCTAAATCAAAACAAAATGGGTTATCATTACATTTGTGTTTGAGGTTTTAAAACCTCAAATAGCTTTAAAGGGGGATTAAAGAATACGCTACAAGTGCCCTTGAGACCTGTAGCTAAAGGGTACCAAACAGCCATGCCTAAGGGATCTTGCAGCTGATGCTAAAAGATAAACTGAAACCTAGTTCCTTACCCCAAATGAACTGATTGCTGGAGCACCAAAAGTGTTTTTGGTTTCCCCTCCTTTCACAATAAGATCACACGCAGCTGTTATTGACTTGGTATTATTATTATTTTTTTCTCTTGTTGTATTGTATCCTTTAAGCCTTACAATGTGAATGTGTCTCTGTCAGTTTGTGGCATGGGCGCCAATTTATGGGTGCTTAAAAGTAACATGACTGCAACTTTAAAAAAGCTGCTGAAATGGGTGTTTAAGCACATTGTACTATATTATTTAAAAGCATCATAGGTGCACAGACAGTAAAACGACAACCTGCATAAATGCACACAACATGCACACAGTCAAGCTCTCCCGAAAACTTCACGAACGACACAAACGTTTTTTTTTTTTCTTCTTTTTCTGTTTAATCACTGCAATAAGCTCTATCACACAGAAAGAATACATTTTAGGCTATAAGACATCTAAAATCTGACTCTCCAGATCTTAGATAGCTGAAAAATGAGCTGTACTAAAAGCCAGCAAGAACGGAGCTGTCTGTGGTTCTGAAAGTTTATGCCTTAAATCATGACATACCAATCTGACAGTTATCAGCATATGCAACAGTTTCCATGATCAATCAGTTCTGCTCTTACTGCTCATTGTGGAAATTTAAGGAGACGGATACAAAAAATAAATAAATAAATCAGTGCCTATGGTTCCTGGTGTTGTAGTTTAAGGAGTGACCCTGTAAAGTGAAGACCTTCTGCTAAACATGCCAGTGGATATCCAGTTTACAACAGCTGGTGAAACATGGGATAAATCCTTGAGAATGCATCCTAGTTTGGTTTAATGTATGGGCCATAAAAAGTACATAATCAGATCTAATCTAATAATCAGTATTTACTGAAAACTTAATCATATCAGCAGATCTCTGCTGTTTTCATGCTTTAGATGCAGAGCAGTCCAGTGTTGTGCTGTTTCTGGATTATTAAAATGGCTTGGACTGTCAACAGTTTTCCCACTAGTGCTAGTCTCCTTTCATATGTCAACAAATCCATCTGCAGTGCAATAAAGCATGATCAAAACCAGCACTGGCTGAATACCCTCCATTCTTATGGCTAACTGTGGCGCTGCACAGAAGAATGCTTTTCCAAACAGAAGACTAAGGTGACTTAGAACTGATTCACAAGTGAAAAGAAGCTTGAAAATTGTTTAGAATAAGTTGTTCAAACAAATGGACAGTTGACAGTAGATATGTCAGCTCAAAAACACCAAAGGCTCCCTGAAAAAGCTGCTTTGGATATCTCATAACAGACCATAAAGGAAATTGAAACAGATGCTGAAAGGCACCCTGTGCATTGGTTCATTGCCTCCGCCAAGAAGGTTACATTTGTGGGAGAGTTTGTCAATCTGTTTGTTTGTCTGTAAACAACATAACTTAAAAGGAGCAGAGAAATCTTGAGGAAATGTTCAAAATGACATTAGGCAGAAGTGACTGCATTTGGGAGGTGATCAAGATCACCGCCTGGATCCATGTTTGTTTGTTTTTTTTAAGGAATTTTTATCATCATGAGATAGGGCCGTTTTACCATATGTGTGTACAACTCCACCATAAATGATCAGATTGCTTTACAAAACAATACAAGAAGTGGTCACCATCATTTGTGACAGATGTAAAAGTATCATCTAGATCATGTCAATATTCTGGACACTAAGATCTGGAATATGAAATATGTACTGGGTCATCATAATTTTCAACACTGTCAGGAAACAAATTATCGTACAAACCTGCAACTAACACCAAATTGTAGCAGACAGTCTGCTGAAAGGGAGTATAACATTAAAGTAGGACTGAAGTGTTGCATGACAATCACAATATGCTTGCCAGTGGTCTGCACTCTGAGTGCTTTTCTAGTCATTAAAGAAACAACTGTATATACCTTTGCTGTGTCTGTTTTTTTTTTTTTTTTTTTTTCAAATCTTAATGAATATACATAGGAATCTTTTTAGAAATGGAATTATAATATATCTTTACGCCCTCATCATATGTCTTTCTCTTCCATATTTAAGATCTCTCTGGCCTGAGATGTGACAGCTCAAGTCCCTGCAGCCTCCCCCTGCGTCAATCATTTTCCAGTAACACCCCCAGATCACAACAACCCATTTATTTGGTAAGTGTGTGTGATCACATGTAATTTGTTTTTTTTTTCTTCTTTCTGCACTGTCCCGGAGTCGATGGCAGCTGATGAGGTCTTAGAGAGCCAAGCCTTTTATTCTCCTGAGAGCATGTCCCAAAACAGCATCTGGCCATGCCTCACAGCCAAATACACACACATACACACACTGTATGCCCCACAAACAGGCATACACTCGTTTAATACACTATATTTAACCAGTGCTGTCTCCCTCGCTGCTGCATTAGCTCTAAACATTTTGTCCATCTGCAGTCGTTCCATTAAATCTCACTACAGTCTGTTGTCTGCTGTTTAAAATCTCACTGCAGTGTAATTTTAGTATTGCAAGGACATATGGTCTCTGATGAAATGATGATATTATGTTGTTCCATAATAGACGCACGATCAGATCTGATTCTTGAATATTACTAGAAGAGGATTTTCCCTATCTAGACTTAAAGCAGGGCATAAAAAGTGCAAAGTACATAAATCTATAAATGTTGAACTTTTCATGAGACAGGTTGAGGCAAGAGATGTGAGCATGTTTTTGAAGTATTCACAGCTCTCGGATGTGGTGCCATGAGAGAAAATTCTTGTTAAGTCCATGTCTCCATCCTATTAAGATTCTGATACATTTCCAGCCTCAGCAGCCGTATTATCTCAAATGTAGCCCGCAGCAAATCACTGAGCAATACCCGCAATTTGTTAAGGTAATAGTCCTAGAAATTTTAAAATGATTATTTCATTTATCGGGGGTGAAACCAGTGCAGAATTAGCGTTGGGAAGAAAAGAAAGGAGGCAAAGAGAGGAAGATGGATTCAAAGTGATCAAGGGCAGTTGGTAGTTTACTCAAGGTTGAAAAATCTCTCTCCCAACACAGAGAAAGTTTGCACGTCATTATAACATAACGAGTGAGCTGGTGCGGGTGCTCTCCCAAAACACTCGTGACCCTTAACAAGGTCATTTTAGAGCCATGTGAGCAAACAATGGCCATAAAATTACTGCAAACATCTTGTGCAGCACAATCAGAGTATTCAAAAGTCTAATATTTACCTCATTATCTCCAGGACTTCTCCCACTCACAATGCTCTCATGGCCCTGCTCCATGTGGGAAAGTGCTGGTGCCATCTGAATGCCAAGTGCAGTCTTCAAATCTTAGAAATCTGAATTTGATGGAGAGTGTTTGTGGTGTTATATGATAGAATCTTGGGGGGGGGGGGTCAGTTCAAGAGACTGCCATTGTGCCATTGTGTACAAACTGAAAGAAACAGTAGAGTAAGTGATCATTTGCTTTTTTTTTTTTTTTTTCAACAATTGATTTTATAAATAAATATAACTCAAGCAACTACTGAATTTTTTTTTTTTTTTTTTTTTTTTTTTTTTTGTTGTTGTTTTTTCTGGTGTGATTAAAATCTTTTGAAGACTCTTATGTCACTTTCTATCTTTCCAATGATATTATTCCTCTTCCCTAGAACGGCCAGTACAATAACATGCAGAAAGAAAAATTTCTTAATTGGGTCATGATATCATTGGCAACTTCTAGGACAGCCATAGCCACTTTCCTTGCTCAGGAGTTGGAAAAAAAAATGTTGTCCATCTGAAAACTTAGACAGGGACTTGCTGTGTGATGGTGACTTGACTATAATCATGCATTAAAAGAAAACAGGGACATTCTGTTGATTAAATAGAGCAGAGGGAGTTTGCTTGGGTCTTGGTGAGGTGGTTGTAAGCAGTGTGTCCAACCGTGACTTACAACTACAGAAGCTAAAGCTGGACTCAATGGTCACACAGGTAGTTAGCAGGATAGAGAGAAAAAATTATATGCAAATGTGGGGCTACACATTTGCATAGAAACTACACGTTGCTGAACACAGTGGAAGTCTTCATGTAGGATTTTTTTTTTCTTCCCTCCATGTGTTCTTATGAAAAATACACTTGTGCAATTTAAATGTTGGATTTGTGGTATTTGTTTCCATAGATTACCTGGATTAAGCTTCCCAGATGTTAAAATGAGCTGCATCGTGTGTTAAATTTTTGAGTAGCTTTAGCTGATTTCTCAAGCACTTTCCCTGCCACATACTATTCACCAAACATTTACACCAACAGAATAGCTTTTTTTTTTCAGCCTCAGTGAAGGACACAAAATTCACAAAAAGCTCAAACAGTTGCATTGTGCCAAATAAGTTCTGTAAATATATTGAGCAATGGGCTAAGCATTTAACTTTTTATAATAATAATAATAATAATAATAATAATAATAATAATAATAATAATAATAATAATAATAATAATAATAATAATAATAATTATTATTATTATTATTATTATTATTATTATTATTATTATTATTATTATTATTATTATTATTATGTTAAAAACAACAAATTGTATTTCTAAAGCACTTTTCAAAAATTTTAAGACACGGTTTAATTGTTAAAATCAGTACAATCAAAAACAAAAAAAGGGAAAAAAAAAAAAAAAAAAAAAAAAAAAAGGAAATAAAAACAGCCATGGTTAAATATGCTTTCTCCAAAGATGTTTTTGTTGATGCCATAAAAGCTCTGACTGTTTCACATTCATGTCTAAAGCCTACCAGTTTTGCTTAAGCTCAATAATTAATAAGAAAATGTGTTATTTTTTAAACAGGCAAGAATTGCATCTTGCAAGTTGTGTCAACTCTCATGAGAGTACAAAACAGGCTGATGGCTCTAAGCTGTTTGGGCCATTTGCATACTCTGATGACAGTTACACTCACAATGGCTGAGAAATAGCAATCAGACTTGTTTACAATTTGTGCGCTGCATGGACACGATTGGAGCAGGACTCTTGAGCTTTTCAGCTGGACTCAGTACAAGACTGTGGGCTGCTGGCAGAGGTCATTTATCAGCAGCCAGCCGCCTCATCGAGGGCTGGGCACTTTCTATCTCTGACCTATGTTCTCTATAAACCCAGACAATGTCCTACTAACACAGGGCTTTTTTTCTAGAAAAGTCTCTCTATCACTGCTGAATTGTTTGCTTTTCCCACCGCAGAGGGAATGAATCGTCCTTGCCTCCCCCTACAAATGCAGACCAGCATCAAGGGGAAATAACTCAGAAAAAAGGTAAAAACAGAAGAGGGAGGAAAAACATAACACTAACAAGGTTTATACAATGGGTAGTGCCAGCCCAGCAATCTGCTCAGTCAGATAAGCATTCTTAGCGTGCTTTATGAGACCCTTAAGGACATTCAGTCGGGCTGGACGAAAATGAAACTGGTGGCTAAGCTGAAAAAAGTGAGCTATTGTATTAGTCAGGGAGATAAGTAAGCATTTGTTTCCGAGCCTGTTTGTTTATTTACCGTATACATCCCGCGTTATATGGATCTTTAAAGCATTATTGTATGTATGTGAAACAAATAATACATTATTATTAAGGTGGACTCAAGCTTTACTTCATCATTTAAGAACAAATAATTAAACACCTGATCTTTGTTTAAATGTTCCACAAACATTTATGTGAAGGATTATATCACCAGGAGCCATCATTATCTCCTGCTTTAAAACTCAAACGGTCTGAAACAAAATAATTAAGCATCAAGAGCTTGCATAAAACGATGATTTAACTAGTACTGCATAAACATTCTTTCAAGAGAGAAAGAAGACTGTTATGCAGTCCTTTATAGCAGCTTTGAGTCTTGCACAGATATCTTACCTCTTAGTGAGATTTTTTATGGAATATGTCAAACAGGCATTCAGGTTAGTGGACCAAAATGTGATGCTCTGGGGACCTTTCGTGAAACCACCGGTCCCTGTCCTCTAGTTTTTGTTTGATGTGCCTCTGAATTTAAGTGACACAGTAGAGTGGGAAAGTAGACTTGATTTGGCAGCTGGGGTAGTTGCATGTGTCAAATAAACAGAACTTCCAGCCCTGTAGCGGCTGGTTTGTTATGCTGTCCTGTGTGAAGGTAGAAGTCAACACTGACTAAAGGAGGTTGACTTTCTTGTTTCTTTTTTATTTATTTTTTTTATTTTTGAGCTCTGCTTGTTTGCCAAGTAACTTACCCCTAATATTAGAAAGTGAAACATGCTCATCATCTGTTTACATGGTGCAGGCCTGTGAGCTGCTGCCAGTCAGTCAGTAGGGGGAGCTCTAAGTGTTATAGCTTCACACTCACTGAATGCGTGGCATCTGTTATTGCAGCTGAAATACACCAGAGGCGCGTGCTGACCGCAGATGTCATGCACCTGTGTGTTCAGTCCGCCAAGCCACATGACTGATACACAGCTGCAGTCACAAGACTGAGGAGTTCCCACACTTCCCACTCCATTGATAAGCTGCTCTCCATTCATGCTGGGCTGTAAAGCCCCAAACCTTTTGACCCCTGGTCTAGCTCCCCTAATTATGACGTTTAGTCAAGCTACATACAATATGGTCTGACACGGTTTGTTTTATTTTGAAAGTCACTGGCTTTATTTAAGCTAGTTTCTGTGCCCTCATCCCCGTCCTGCTCGAGCTCCTCTACAGTAAATTGGCGCATCACAGTTTTGGCATCTGGCAAAGATAGAATGGTTGGGTATCAGCTGCGACCAGACAGACCAGTCATGCAGTTGGGCTGCAACAGAATGGATCCAGTTTAAGGCCCCGTTTACACGGAGACTCCCGCAACGATTCTTCCTTTGCGTTTTCAAAAGCCACCCGCGTTTACATGAGGACGGCGTGAAAACGATCCGCGTTCATACGACTCCAGAAGGAGAAGTCTCCTTTTCTGTTCTTTCTTTTTCTGCCGTTTTGTTGTGTGAGACGGTCGGCAATCCAACCATAACGCGCATTACCGCCACCTACTGGCTCAACTGGAAATGTGGCTGAGCGCGGAGCATTCACCTGAAACTGCGAGTGCGCATGCGGTGACGTCAGCGTTTCACCCTGAGACGCTCCGCTCTGTGTTTACACGAAGCTGGATGGAGGAGCGGATTCAGATCTTTCCACTCTGGGGAGCGTTTTCAAAAGTTTGCGTTTTCACTGAAAACGCAACGTGGTCTCGTCTAAACGGAAGGCCAAAACGCAACGAAATATTTGCGGAATCGACCGTTTTCGGCGTCGTGTAAACGGGGCCTCAGTCAACACTTTGACTTGAGTAGAACTGATGCTGTGCTGTGACTAGGGATGGGTGCCATTCACATTTAAAACAATACAATACAGATGCCCGGTACCTGGCAATCGGTACCGGTACTCAGCAGTTCAAATTTTCTGTACTTTTTGTGTTTATGTGGTAAAAAAATATCAATTTGTTTATTAATCAAAGTTTTTTTTTTTTTGTTGTTGTTTTTAATTTAACATATTTATTCTTTACTATAAAGCCTTATAATTCTGTGTTCATGTCCAGCATGAAAAATAACCTACTCTTCCACTCCCCCACAGTCACAAGGATGTGTTAAGGTACCCAAACATGGTACCTATTGATTTTTTGAGAATTGCTACCTGGCAATTTTGACAGAATTCGGTCAGTACCATTAAAAGTACCTAATTCGGTGCCCATCCCTAGCTGTGACAGAGCTGGACTGTAGACACATCTGGTGTATTTAAACTGTTAGACAGTTCATGGTTACAACACAAGTCTGGGGCTCTGTAAAGGGCCATTTACACACTATTGGTTTCGGGTGAAACACAAAAGTATTGAGTTTACATGTAAACAGCGCACCTAAAATGCAAACTTTTGATAAAACAGCCTCTAGAGTGTTTTTTATTTTATTTTTTTTGGAAACACTGGCACCACCATTGTCATCCAGCATTTTTCAGTGGAGACGCAGACATCACACTCCACTTCGTGCAAGCATAAAACAACAGTACAACAGAACCATTGTTAAGACCATCCTGGACTACCGTGTTGTGCTTGTGTTGCTCAATCTGCTGAATCTGCTGGCTGTCTTTCAACTAAATGTGCATCTGTTGCTCCACTTCTGCACTTTGCATTCACCAATACACCAGATGATTGGCCCAACTCTACTTGGGTGGAGAGCTACCAAAAGCAGCTTCTGGACAAGACAGTTATAGCAACAACTACAGGCCTGGCATGCTTACTACAGCGTTTTCAGTCCCTCAGCGTTTCTGTGTAAACGCAGATTTTTTTTCTCTGCATTTTTTTGTGAAATGGTGTCATGAAAACAGGGCCTAGGTCACTGAAAAGTGACTAGTTGTTTAAAACCTAAAACTTGCCAAAATATAAAAAGTCACTCACTGAATACCCGAATACTTTATTTTTGCTTGGTTATTGAAAAATAGGGCAGATTCAGACTACTTTGGAGCTGGTTGCAAAGCTGAGATGTTGTCCCCTTGCTGCCATTTCCAAATGCTGGTGTTCACAGTAAAATTATACCAGCATGAAATCTGCTAAAAACAAAACAATTTGGAGTATTTGATTCATTTATTACAATACAGAGGTGAAATAATTTCATAAACTACAAGCTACAATGATAAAATGGATAATTTATATTTCAATTTGTATAGTTACTGTATGGGCACAACTAAGCTGTTGTGTTCTGTAATTGTGTTAGCTCCTCCACCTCTTTGAATGACAGGCTAAGTCTGGATTTCCAATATTGTGCCAACCACTGTTGGGCTTGTTTCTTCAGAAACCAGAGGGTGACGTCTTTAAGACTACATCCATGTTTTATATACTATGTCCTTAACTTGTTTTGTTCTTTAGAAAAGCGTCACACACTGTGTATTCTTAGGCTTCTCAATGTCTCTTCCTGTGCACATCAAAGGCTGAAGCAACATCATTTTAACAGTTTGCATGGATGTATCAATACGTGTCTTCCTCGTATGCCCAGAATCACTGATGAGAACACAAGAGAATACAATAATTGCTACAAGGAACACCTTGAGAGTCAGACATGCTTAAGTCTGCTATCTGCTTGTTATCCCAGTATTTCCTCTTCTATAAAAATCAAATAATGTTTATTCCTTATGTGCAGCACAGTCTATATTTCAATCACTGAAGTTAATGGTTTTCCAAATGGAGTGGCCGCATTTGCAAATAACAATTTTGTTCCAGCAAATAAACTGAACTCCCTGAAGAGGTGAAAAGTGTACCGGGTCTTTAACAGAGGGGGGTTATTTCGCATGGGCTCTCCATCATATCACATGCACAAACACACACGCACCCACACACACATGCATGCATGAGTGCACACAAACACACCGGCTGTCACTGTATTCTTGACAGAATATGCAAACGTCAGAATCATTCAATAACAGAGGCTCCAACTGGGAGAGGCTGAGCATCTGGGGAGGCTGTAAGGAGAGGTATGAGCTTTCTCCTCTGTGGACAGACTGACACATTTTATTATTTCTCTTTCTCCATTCTCCTGCTTCACATACTCTGTGCATGAATAGGTGATGGCAATTGTAAAGCTAGCCTATGACATAAGTCAGGTGAAATTTATTCATGTTGCACATTTCAAACAATGTTAGCTTACATCAGTTGTGTGCTTCACACTATATGCAAACAAAAGAAAAACATGGATGCATACTCAAATATGATTTCACTTTCACTTTCAGTATATCTGCAGAAATATTTAAATATGATAGAAGAAAAGACAATGTGACAGCTCCTAAAAAGCAAAGCCAAAAGTTTCTGTTCCCATGTAAACATGCTCTACTAAAAATGAAATTTGACAGTATCAAGATGTAGACAAACATAAAGGAATGATGTAAATAGCAACAGAAATGAGGTCATGTTGGATATCACTTGTATGTTTGCATATGTTTATGCATTATAAACAAGATAACAAACACATCATGAATGCAGTGACATTCACACATGCTGTTTATGTAGCTGCATCGTGTATTTACAAGGTCTTCTCTATTGCATGTTTTCTCTCTGAGCTGGAAGCAAGTGACGTAGGAATTTAAACACAATGTGTTGTTAAATGGATTTCATGTTTCAAAGATTTGCACTCATGACGATTCAAAGAAACGCTGATGTATGAGGGAATAAAGGACACCAGGGCCTTAGAAAATTGTGTTTACAGAGAAGAAGAATTTACTTGTTAAGGCAGAACAAGGTTATACAATGATCACTGACCGATGTAGCCTCACAGAGCTTATTCCCTCTTTGTGTTACTCTTCTATGTACATTCTACAGTAATGCATCTCTCATGGTCAGAGAAGAAAACTTGAACTTAGTGATCCAAAGAGTTGATTGTAAAAACAAACACCCCCCCACCCCCCCAAAGGGAAAAAAAAATACAACAACGACAAAAAATAAACTTGATTACTAGTTCAATCTCGCTTGTCTTACAAAAACGAAGAAAAAAGAAACTAAAGGGGAAAAAGTTAGAGTCAGAGGACCAGACAAGAGGCTCAGCGTTTTCTTACGTTGATTAATGGTGGGTTTAGTGACCCAAATGAACAATAAGTGAAGCAGATTCTGATTAAAGCTTTGTCAGGCTTTGGGCTCTTTTAATCACCTCATTATGTACGCCTCAGACGCTGCTGAGATATGTGCATCGCAAAATACTGAGTGAGAAGAATTCTCTTCTTCAAGATTTGTCAGATGGCAATCTATTGTGTACATATGCCTTTCAAAGATGTACAGTACTCCAAAACAGGCCAATTAGTTCTCAAGTAAAGGGTCTGCACAGGAAGGCCCAAGAACTTTTAGTTCCTAGCAAAACTTACCCAAGAGCAAAATGGTTTCTGTGGTCCATTGCTTGTCTTTGTTCCACAGCAAACCAAAGACCTAAGTCATAAACCAGGCCGGTGATGTTAGGGTAAAAAAAATAAAGGCAATTGTCACATCCCACTTGACCAGTAGAGGGCAGTAAGACAACGATAAAGGCCATCAAGCACCATAGATGGAGAGGACAGGTGGGTACAAGGGGCAACATCCGGTTAGTAAAGATGAAGCCTATATGGAAGTGCTAAAAGTCGCCATTCATTGAGAATCCCCTCAAGGCTGGCTGCGGAAAGACCGGAAATCATGTACACACCCAGCCATAAAAACAGACTTTTACGATGTTAAAAAAGCATATTTACAGCATGGTTCAAAAAATGTCTTGGGTCTAAAACGCTGATGTCACTATCAGCACACACTGTACAGTGCGTGATTTTTCTTTTTTCAAACTCTGCAGTTTAGAAGTTGTTTGGATCATTTGATTGTCCAATCAGAGACACATCCATAGACTGTATAAAACATGGACGTAGTCTCGCCGACGTCACCTGTCTGTTTCTGAAACGGAAAATGAAGCGCATTGGCTATAGTGGCCATATTGGTAGTGGCAAGGGCTTCGACTACAGCCATAGGGCGCCGGCCGTCACGTGACCCTCAGCTGTGCCTCTTATTGGGGGGGCTTGCGATCTCAATATCCTCTGAACGACCGCGTTAGAAAAATATTCAGTTCAGTGGGTGCCGGTAGTAAAATTAGCGACTCAGACAGGAGACGTTTTTTGAACCAGGCCATAAATAGGTTAATTTCTGCTTTGAAAACGGCTTTTTTTGGCTTGGTGTGTATGTGACTTCTGCTACTCTCTGAGCCAGCCTCAAGCGAACACTCCAGAAACAGCAGATTTTAGCACTTCCGCATTGTCTCATTTTCTCAGACCGGAGGTTGCCGCTTGGACACAGCTCAGGTCATGTGACTGGCGGGTGCCCTATAGCTGGTTGCATCCACGGATTGGCTTCATTTCCCGGTTTCAGGAACAGATGTGATGTTGTGGAGGCTACGCACATGTTTTATGCAGTCTATGGGTTAGCATTGTGATGTGCAGCACTGCAGTTAGCCTGTCAACATGAAAGATACCCAGTTTGTGCTGGTTTTGATCGGGCTTTGTTGCACTGTGGATGGATTTGTTAACAGCTGAAAGAAGAAAGGTGGTAACACTAAAGCCTGTTACGTTGAGAATCAGGAGATGAAGACATCAAACCTTTTTAGGGGACTTTGTTTCACAAGGTTTTAACAGACAGCGTACATCACTTTCTTTTTCTGTTCTCTCCTTCACTCTCACTCTACTCCTCTGCTATTCTGCTATCCTTCACCAGGCCTATTGGGACTCCTACTGGTCAGGTAGAGCAAGCAGCAGTAATACTCTCAAACACATTAGAAAGTGTACATCTGTCGACACAACAAAGCTGTTGTTGGTCAAAACCAGCCAAAAGCCCAAAACAGCTTCAAACAGCCAAACACAGACCCACAATAAAATATGATGGTACCAGAAAAATACCTGTGTCTTAGCTGGAATACGACTCCATTGATTGACGACATTTAGCAGGATGTATCCTAACTGTAACTTTAGATTATTATGAAATACTTATCTGATGAGAATTATCTGCACAACTATAAATACACATTTAATTAAACTAGAAATAATTCTTGAGGACTTCTTCTGTGTTCCTACACCTGTTGTGAACTGGATGTCCACTGACACGTTCAGCTGAAGGTCCCCAGTTTACAGGGTCACTCTAAAAATGGACATTTACACAGACACAGCTTTTTAGGGTGCAACACAAAAGTACTGTTGGCCTTGCGTTTACACAGAAACAGCATTACAGCCAACCTGAAATGCAAACTTCTGAAAACACCCTCCAAAATTGAATTTCTGAAACGCTGCTGACACTGTTGCCGTGTGCCGGCGTTTTTCACTGCAAACTCTGACGTCATGCTCCACTTTGCGCAAGCACATACTTAGTACGCACATAGTATTCACCAATACACCAGAGGATCAGCTCAACTCTACTTCGGTGGAGATCTACCAAAAGTGGCTTCTGGACAAGACAGTTATAACGCCAACTACAGGCCTGGCATGCTTACTACAGCATTTTCAGTCCCTTGGCGTTTCTGTGTAAACACAGATTTTTTTCACTGTGTTTTAGTGGTTTTTTTTGGATGAAACATCATAGGGTCTAAACTGTAACAGCAGGAGCTGACAGAGAGCTTAAAGAAGATCATTGTTCAGGTGTTATCAAACCAAGTCAATCACAGCTAGGGGTGATCTCATTGTGGTTGGAGAGTGAAAGAAAAACACTCTGGATGCTCCACCAATCAGAAATGTTCAGTTGGCAGCCCTCACCCCTGAAGTTCTTGGACCTCTGGAAAGGCAGGGCAGTTTTCGGGGGTATATTTATTACCCCAGAAATTCAACTTTGACATTATCTACTCTGACTGAAAGGCACATAGTTCTGTGGGAAAGTCCCTTTTGTCAATACAGCTGTATTGTGGAGACTTTAACTCTCAGAGAAAAAAAAATGTGTTTTAAAGGGAGAGTTCTTATCCTCTTGCCAGTTCTCTCCTTCTCCCCAATGAAACCAAGTATTTCAAGTTGTGGTATCACATCTGATTCCATCACTATGTCACTATAATCTCCTGATGAGAGCTACAGAACAGAGAGAGAGCAGCAAGACCTGGGTATTCTGCTATCGACCAGAAAATGTCAGGCTTTTATGTGCTGAAGGGGTTGTAGATGTTGGCTTACATTATTGCTATTATTCGAACGAAGCCATGGTGCCCTGTCTCATCCATCAAAGCTCATGGGCGGGGAGATAACTTTGGAGATTTATTTCACAGCGTAAACAAATCTACATAGAGAGCAGCGAGAAGAGTGTTTCATCTGGCATCTAGGAGTGTCAAGCAAACACAATTCTTCCTGTGTGTGCCTCTCGAGGAGGGAGGAAGTGAAGCCAACGCTGTGGTGACAAAGCACTGACAAAAGCTGTCAGGTTTTCAGGCTAATTAAAACCTCAGCTTCACTCTTTTCCCTGATCACTCCTCACAAAGACCCTTGAGTGGCATCAATGAGCACGCTCAGGCTTAAGTGAATGTTTACCTCCCCTAATGACTATCTGTCTCTGTGCTGAGTAAATGCAACTGCCTGGGTCCTCTCCCGTAACTCAGGTTACACACACTCACGCTGAGACGAGACCTCAGCCCGAGGTCTGTGTACCAGCTGTTTGTCGACACAAAACCATTTGCAGGTTGTTATTATTTTGCGGTGTGTAATGATTGCTGGACTGCAGGGCGGCTCAGTGGTGCACAGCGTTGCTTAACAACAATAACAAGAATGCCAGTTTTATTCCACATCTCTGCTCCATCTGCTCAGAGCTGCATGCCAGCTCGTTCTGCTTCTTTACAAAATTCAAGTCAGGTGGAGGACACAGTAAGAACTGTATGTGAATGCAAATGTCTCTTTTTATCTGCGTGTGCCCTGTGATGGAGAGATGACCTGCTCAAGGTGTTTTCTTGCTAGCTGCACTGGAGCATGCTGGGATAAGCTCTCCAGCTCAGAAATGAAAAGCAAGCAGGAGGCCTAAATTACCTTAATTGCCCTTTAGATTACTTAAGTAGCAAATCCAGTGTTTAAAAATTAACATATTTCAATTAAAAACTTACAGCCAATAACAGCACAAAAACTCCATGTTGTCCTGTCAGACCCACTATAGCTTCTTTTTGGATGCGCAAAACACTTTTATCCATAGGTACGTACTAATGACTACAAATAAACATGGACAGTACAAAAGCCTCCCAAAAGTAAAGCCAATACTTTTATATATTCTAGGCAATGTCAATAAGCTGTCAGTTTGGCATCATAAACTTAGTTTTGTTTTTTTTTTGTTTTTTGAAGAAAGATTGTTTTTTGCAAATACATTTGCTTTTTACTGTAGAAATGTATTGATATTGTATGTGACATCACTTCAAGCAGTGTATTTGCCTCATGCAAGGCTGCTGGACCCACTATCACCCCTTAATGACAAGTCATGACCCAGATTTTTCAAGAAGTTTTTCAACTTCTTTAATTGGTTGAATGAAAAGTTGGTGCAGTTTGAACCACAGATGGTACAAAATATCACAGCATACAGTTTTTCTGACTTCATTCTTCATTCTCAACACCCTGCTGGCACAACTAATTGGGCTTTTTATCCTCAGTTTAAGAAAGTCCAGATCTAAAGTGTTTGTCATACTTGTGTTTCACTACCCTCACTCAGTACATGAAAGCTTATATGCAGGTCTTCTTCTATTCTGTGAATTACGAGCAAAACATCAACATACAGGCAGAGGAGAGGGTTTGAGGGTGACACAGACACTGACAGACACACATACATAGAGGCCCAGAAGTAATGACTGAGCAGGGTTATTCCTGTGGAAGATTATGTTTTATTTTCTTGGAAAATCATGCATCTCCAACTTAAAGGAAGGAAACACAGACTGCTTGTTTCAAACAGGACTCAAAAACCTTGGAAAAGGTCTTTTGTGACTGATCCATTGTCCTCATCATAACTTTGAAAGAGCTTTTTGACTCAGTCTTTGCTCTGTTACACACTTGCTATTATAAAGAAAACATAGTTTTTTTATGGTGGCAGAGATTTCTGCCTCTATGTAAAATAAATACGACAAATACAGTGCTTTGGATTGTGACTTCATTGAAAGCAGCCTTCATTGAACAGATTGATTGAATGAGAGGAGGAAAGGTGCTCTACACCAAAAAATAGACCATAAGACACTAAAAAGTCCAGACATCACTAAACTGTTAATATGTTTTGTAAACCTGCTATGGCTTCTCTTTCACATGATAACTTTCATTTGCATACATTTGCACATGGTGAAACATTGTAAAGAATTATCTTTTCTGACTTAAAACTGACACTTTTTCTTATTTTGTGATTGCAGCCTTACTACTGTGCTTCACTTCCACTGCACCTGTGTTTCTGGAAGCCGGCAGCTGTTAAACCTTAAAGTACACAACAGAGTAAGTGTACTTGTGACACAAACTGCTTATTCCACACATGTCTCAGGAAAAGAGATGAAAGGATTAATCTTGAACTTACAGACAAGAGCCAAGAGATTGTTGTATTAAGTCTAGCATCATTATAGCTAATACTCTTAATATATAGTAAAAACCGTTTTCTTCAGTTTGAGTCTGATGTGGGTTCTATCTTCAATGTTGGCCCCGAAAAGGGAGTTTGACGTAAAAGTCTGAGTCATAACCCAGAGTACTTTATCAAGCACTGATGAATAGTATAAATCTAAATTAAAAATACTTGCATCTATGTATTTCTCCCTGTTTTTTCAGTGCTCATGCAGAAATCTAGAATCTCTTGATGGTGAAAAACTTCCTGCACTTCTGTCCGGAGATGTGTTTGAAAGTAGGTACAGAGGTTTTGTTATCTTTGGTGACTGTGGTCTCAAAGAGCACACTGATGTCTACTTGTTATAGGTCATCTGCTCAGCCACCGTGGTCTACACATTCTCTGCACCTTCCTCCAGCTGTAATGAGCCCTTTGCAGTGACATTCTCTTTGATTCCCCCCCCCTCCCACTTGTGCCAAAGTGGTTTACATCTGGTGTCCTGAACATCCTGCATGTTTCTCCAGTCTCCATTGATCCCATTGTCACGTCTTTCTGTTGTGGGGAAATAAACAAGCACACTGTCTTTTGTGGCTGTGTGCACACATAAATGCATCTACCACCACCACACACCCACAAAGGATTTGATAAATGATTTATCTCAAACAATAAATACCAGCCACTGGGACTTGCTTTCGCTCTGCTCGTGTGAATTTTGAGGCTCATAAACCCAAAAATCAGTCGTCTAAAAACAGCCTAAAATGCAAACCAGTCTGCGAAAGAAATGAGCCGTGACGCTCTGCTCTAAATATCATGTTTTATTCAAAACTTCAGAGGAAAAAAATGAAAGTTTAACCTGTGCTTGCAGACAAACTTTAAATGGTCAGCCACAACTTGAAATAGAAAGATCCAGAAAGAACACTATGGCCAAAGATTGTCTTTTCCTATTAGAGTCGTCCTTCACAAGTCACTATAGCTGCCAGGCAGGGTCAGCGGAAAAGCCACCCAATCCCGAGACACGATGATGAAACCGTGACAAATCAACTTATTCTTTCACTCCAGAATCTGCAAGTCGCTCTGCCACGGGATTTCAGCTTCTCTTTGAGATTGGGACCCAGCGAATCTCGCGACTCAATGGTGTTCATTTCTCTAATCCAATCCCTGTATAAAAAGGCTCCCTTTGAACGTCAACAGAAAAGCTGAAAAGCAGCACATATCCCTCCCTGCGTTCGACTGCTCTCTGATCCACGCTCGGTGTCCTAACACACAAGCTCTTCGGATAGAGAGGGGAGGGATAGAGCAGATCTAATTAAGTTTGCTGATGGTGAAAGTGATGATTATTCTGCAGGAAGAAAGGAGAGGGAGGAAGAGGGCAGAGGAGATAACGAGAATAACTGCAGGGGGGCTGAATGCGCTCCTCTCCTCCTCTTCATGATCGTCATTATCATCTCCACCACAACCATCATTAAAGTCATTATTCAAAGAATTTAAAGTTTTTAGGATCCATTTGCTCAAACTCAAAGCCATTTGAATAAATTAGGGCTTTGCACTTTAACTCTTCTTCTAGTGGAGCCTATGTCATTTGTCTGACTTGTTTATTTACATTCTTTATGTCACGCGTAATTTGGTTGACAATGGCGGTTTAGTTTGCCTACACGATGAATCGATAAGGGTAAGTTTTGAATTTCTCTAATAGAAAAGTCTAATCTTGAATGTATTTGCACATTTACGCACTCTCCGGGGTAAAATATGCCTTTGTATGTGAGATCAGTCGTCGTCAGGTCCTGCCTTCCATGCTGGTCCCCCACTGTTTCCTCTTTAATAATCTCACGCTTTTGATTTTTTTTTTTTCCTCACAATTTCTTAAAGGAGTCATCTGACTCCAGCACATCAGTGTCCTCCGACCATTCCTCACTCAACCTGTCCCCCCTCAAAACACCTCCTACTCCCTCTCTCTATCGCTCCCTCTTCCTTCAGTTCTACGTCTCAGCCAACCGGGAGTGCGCTCGCTGCTGGAATAAATTAAATTGCGGTGGTATGGTACTGGAGAGGGAGGGAGACCGAGAAAGCGAGAGAGGTGGAGTGCTACGAATGCCATTCACACATTTCCATGCGCTGAGAGTCCGGGCACTGTCAGCAGCTCTCCGTGCGCCCTGTGTGCGCCCCGAGCGCGTTACTCCAATAAGAAGCAGAAATGAGTTAGAAGACAGGAGGCACAGCAAAGCATCCTAATGCAGGAGCGAGTCTGGGTCCCTCTGCGTCTTTACAGTGAATGATACGAAAGTGTTCTGTATTCATTTCCCCACCTGGAAGCTTTGACCCTGTGCGCTCTTGAAGCATCGCGTCCTCTGCGACTTACCGGGATTGGACCCGTACAGTTTCTCCTGCGCGTTGTTTTGGAAGCTCTCCGGTGGAAATATGCAGCTTTGAAAAAGAGCAGAGTCAAGGAGAGGAGCGCGCTCTGAGGAGGTTGGATGTCATCTTCTGTTTCGCTCAAGTTGCTCGGCCCCTAATTGCACGTCTGTTTGCATTTGTGGCGATAATCTTCAGCAAAGTCCTTTTTTTTTTCAATGCCGCCCTGTGTGTGCGCCGAGCTGAGCCAAACTTCACGGTCCTGTCAGGGGATTTTGCGGAGACTAAATCGGACCAGCCACGGAGTAGAATACTTACAGAATAAGGTAAGAAAGCACCATCATACTAAAACAATATCACATTTTTTTCATTCTCACGCTGATCTCACACAGAAGCTTTTCTACCTCAATCTTTAAGAGTATTTTGTTTCTTTAGTGATGTACAGCTCACTGTAAATACTTCATCCATCACTCTTTGCCTTCTTTCTTGACCCAGTAATTCTGGACTAACTCAGCTCTCTTAGATGATCCTTATCCGTCTAACTCCTTAAGCTTAATGTCAACCTCCTTCTTCAACCCCTCTCCTTCCTTCTTCTTCCTCCAGGACTCATCCAGAGTAAGAGGAGAATGAAGAGTCACCGGGGCAGGGGGAAGCAGCATGAGTGGCCCGTGCATCTCCATTAGACTGACGGCCCTCATGTTTCTATGGAAGTGGTTAACACTAAGCCTGCTCCAGAGCTGGGTGTCAGAAGGGGCCTGGGCAGCGGACCCTGCTGGGGCCGGCTTCAGCGGCTCCTCTGGGCCCCTGGGCTGGCTTCTGTCGGACAAGGGTCCCTTTCACCACTCCCAGGAGTTTGTTGATTTCACAGAGCGCTACCAGCAAGGATTCACCACCAAGTACAAGATATACAGGTGAGAGGGCAGCAGGGAGCAGGGACGTGTGCTCTGTCTGACATACATGTGAGGGAGGCTGGATCCACATGTGATAAATACACACACATTATGCTTGAAATGTTTAAAAAATGTGGATTTTTGTGCTCTTGCTTAAAGCATTTTTTGTAGATATTCCAGCAGCACAGGCGAGAGATCACAGAGTACTTTTCTGTATGTGAAGAAAGGATATAAAAGATGCGGATTCAGTAGGAGGCAAACTGTGGGATGGAGCATTGAGGCGATTACTTACTTAGTGGAGTTTTGCATACAAATCAAAGCCCTCTATGTGTTCTGTACAGAAGCAGGCTTCTCTGGGTGCGACTGCCTGCTCCTCTTTTCTGTGGGTAGCAAAGACATATGGTTCGAGTATGATACAAACCTCCTGAATGCTTCATATCAGTAGGAACTCAAAGAGGAGATACTGCAGGAGGGCTTGGGCAAAGCAGCGGGACGTAACAGATATCTGACTGAGCCTGTTGATGTGTGACAGTGGGTAGACAGAAAGGCTTTGGTAGTGTGTGGTGTGATGTATAGTGGGTGTGTGCTGAGAGTCGGAAGAGTGAGCTTGCGATGATAACATTTTTCTTGACTTTTTTTGTATAAAGGGGGGGAAGGAAATGTGAGTATGTCAAATGGAATCACCCAGCATGAATTTCACAGGATGGGAGGGAACTGTCAATCAGATGTACGACTCTGACATAGTGTAAGAATGTACTGCTTTAGAGAGGTATGTTGAAATCTAACACTGCATTAGCAATTCTGGTCCAACTGAAAAGAAAGGGAGTGCTCTATCATCTTTTTTATTCACGACAACTGACACACCATGATAAATGAACAGTAATTGTATTTTAGGATTGTGAATGAAAGAAACATTAACTGGTTATGATGATAAATGATCAAATGATACACCTATAACTCTCTGTAAAGCATAATTCTACACGAATCAAAGAGTTTATGTTAAAAATAAGCATGATAAAAGACAAACTTGTGACTTGTCCTAAGTTGTTGATGTAAGATTAAGGCTTATAGATAACGGCACTTCTTTTCCATACTAGATAGCTAGGAGTTCATTTGCCATTCCAACCTTTCCTCAGTTGCTGCTGGAAATTTCTTTTTTATTTCTTGAAATTCTTGACAAAACAAGCAAAACTGATACACACCCTATGTAACTTCCCAACTTCCCAACTACATACACCTCTTAGTCCCAAGACCTTCATCAACACACTGCAAAACATGAAACCTTATCAGGTGTTTTGTCATATTTTCAGTAGAAAATGTCTTTTTAGACTCAATTTGAGCCACATTCACATGACCAGTCCAGAAAATGTCTTGTTTCATGTTATTCAAAGACAAAAAAGGGTCTGAATTGCTTGTAACTTGTAAAAGTTACTTGTTTTTAGACATTCTTCAAGCTAATTTTTGTGGTCCATTGGCAGAATTTTTTTTTCTTAATACAAGCAACTCAGAGAACATTTTGTCTTCAAATAACTTGAAACATGCCAAAGTTCTTGACTGATTAGTTGAATGTGGCTCATATCAAGTCTAATAAGACATTTTTACTTAAAATAAGACAAAAAAAAAAAAAAAAAAAAAAACTTTGTGAGAAAAGGCAGAACATTTTTAAAAAGGGCGTGGCTACAAGTTTGCAACTTTTTACGACAGGTGTAAGCACGATTCTCGACCAGAATAGCGTTCATGTGTGAAATACTGTCCCTCAAATCCACCTTACAGACTCTTAAACACATCCTCCTCGTTTTTTGTTCTCTACAAGCACAGTTATCTCAGGTTCAGCTCAGCTTTTTCTAAATTATAGGGCTGTAAAAGTAAGCAACTTTCTGTGTAACAGCTGCTAACTTAACTGCACCTCACAGGCTTTCTTCACTCTGTTTTACGCAAGCGTGGGTGTGTGTTTGTGCAGGAATTTCCCCCTGAGTTTGACTCTCGACAGGATAGAAACGCCTGTGATATATTTAAAATAAGCTGTGAAACTCAGGAACTGATAAAATACTCGGAGGCAGTGGTGGTTCGGTATCTGTGTGAGGCAGCATGACCCATAAATGGTGCGAAGGGATCAGGGTATCTTCATGGTCCACCAGAGGTTAGGACATATTTAGTCAAACCTTGAAGGAGTAGAGCTGAAATTCATTTTCGCTGCCTGGAAAGCAAAAGAAAATCTAACCCTGGATGTCTGATTTCATGAAAGTTTGCAGATTTTCCAGCCAACAGCAACAAAAACAAGCCTCACCACAGGATATTGTACGTCACCGCGGCTGGCGGTGCATACTTCGGTTTGTGTGTGTGTTTGTGCCTGTGTGTTGCTGCCAGGTAAGTGTTTTGATACTCGTTGATGAGAGCGTCCCCGGCCCTGCAGTGGAGGGCCAGATGCCAGCTGAACACAGGTTTGAGTGACACTGGCATTTAGCAGCTGACAGGGGTGACAATGCCAGGCAAAGATAGAGAATGTAACGCTGCCGGCTTCCCTGCATCCATCACTTCCTCCCTCGCTGCCTCTTTGCTCTCGGGATGGCTCCATACCTCCCTTCAATCTTTTTTGTGTCCATCTTCTTGGCATTAAAATCTAACCGATATTTGCACACACACAGTTTTGCATTACCAAAACACACAAGGGCATTGTCTGACGACTTCCATTTCAAAAACTCAAACCTATTTTAGCATTCTGTAACCTCCAGCATGACTTCTTTTGACCTCCATCAGCAAATATCCAGAAATGCAAACTTGACAAGTCTATAACCCTCCGTTCCCCTTGAGCTGCGGTGGCCTTTACACTTCCCCCCAAAGAATAGAAATAAGCAGACTATTTGGAACAAAAATCCAATCAAAACTTCAGGCTTCACAATGCCTAAAAGAGGAATTATCCTCCTGTCTTTTCGTTTGCTTTCCTCGTCTTGAAACAACTCTTTTCTGTCTCTAAATATGTTGCACTCACAGCCCTGTCATCCATCACTGAGCAGTCGAGGATGCCAGTTAGCGGAGAACTGAAGAGATCACAAGTGCCTTCAAAACGCACAAGCTTCAGTTTCTCTTTCTTGTTCCAAAACAGACTCATAAATTCTGAAAGTTATCTTTTGAGTCTGTGGTATTGATCAGCAACAGTCTTCTGCTTCTTGAAGGCACATCGCAGTCTTTTATGGGTCGGTAAAAAGCCTTCTTACTGCCACTTGAATCATCACTCCAATACGTTTTCGCTCCCAAGTTTGAGTTCCAAACCAAGACTGGACACTTCAAGAAGTGAGGAGCCAAGTTGTGCTCGGCTTGGACAGTTTTCATCAGTACTTGTGCATATTTTTGGTTCTTTCAGCCGTACTTCACTCTCACAGAGTGACACGGAGGAATGGCAATGAGTAATTACTTTTAATTAACCACCAGGTTAAAAGAAAATTAAATACAGTCCAACCTTTGCCTCTGCCTTTATCTCTGCGTGCATCACACATTTACTCTTTTTTTCTCCCCTTAACCATCCCCCCTCCCCGTCTCCCTCCCTTCCTCATCCAATGATCTCAAACCAATTGCTCTCCTTGCTCATAAATATTCTCCAGAGCTCAGTTGGCCTTTCCCGTCAGGGGGCAGGGGAGAGGGAGTCACGGATGAGGGGGAGGACCAGAGGAGTTCAGAGGAGGGAAAACAAGAGGAGCCAGGGCTTTGTCCCCCCCTGCTGGTTGCTTATTGCTCCAGAACAGCTTGAAGCTACATAAATAATTTCTTAACTACAAATCAAAACAATTATTTAAAGAAATAAAAGAAAAAAATGTGATCCAGATGAAAAAATATGGAGTATTACATTTCACACTAACGCTCGCTCTTGTATTATGTTCACATTGCTGTTGAAAGAGAGTCTTGTAAAAGCTTAGAGAATAAAAATATTGTGTAAAATCTGTCTTTCTAAAACCACAGATCCTCTGAATAAAAAGAGGTTTCTGCTTCTCAAGGTCTGACCAAATGCAATAATGGGAGTGATGAACTCCACAGATTCAAAAGCAATGAAAAAAAACATTCATGGTGGCACTTAACAATATTGCTTCCACTATGATTGCTAGAGAAATATGACTGTTATGTCAGGCAAAGCGGCAAATTACCAACACATTATTTTTTTTTTCCTTTTGAATCAGGGGTCAGAAATCTCACAAGAGCTTTCTGGCTTGAAAATCAGACCAGTAGTTATACTTCTTCTTCATCCAGCAGATATATCTGCAAAAGGCACAAATACAGCATTCAACATTTATCTTCTTTTATTCATGTTGACAGCACAACTTCAAAGAAAGAATATTTGTATTTAGCTGCTGCTGTGCAAACGGGTGTAAAAATGAACAAAAGCATGTTTTATTTAATAATTTAGACGCTGGTGGTGCTGTGAAACCATGGCTGTGATTGTGAGAGGCTCCTTCTCTCATGTAGCCGTGCAGTTCTCACAGACAGAAGCATATTAGTCAAAATGTCAGCTCCTCCTTTCTTCTTCTTCATGGGCCATAACTTTTCCATCACGCCTCATCTCCCGTGTTTTCTCCTCTCTCTTCTCCCCCCCTGTCAGCCCACCGGCTATTACATTGACTCCATTTGATGTAAGGTGTTGCCTCATGTAATTATAGAGTGATTAGTGTTTCAATTATATGCAAACATGTTTGTGAAGGATTGTCAGATGTAGAAGCGCGATATTACAGCACCTGAGCTGCAGCGTGTAATCGTGCCATTCGGATCTGTAGGGATGGATTCTGATGCGATTCTTCTGTCTCATGTTTATGGTTTTGTGATATTGTGTTTTGAATGCTTTCGATGGGGAAGCACATTTAGGCGAGATTATGAAATGGAATATAAATGGACACGGAGGGTATGAAGCAATCAAGAGAGGAGAAAAGAGCATTAGGAAAGATAATATCAAAATGCACTGCAGTGAAATGTTCCAGAGCTCCAGTTTGTGTCTTAAAAAAAAAAACAAAAAGACTGTTTTTCAACTCTTCTTTTTGACATTTTAGCCTTCATTGAATAGTGTGGTGAGGCAGGAAAGGGGGTGGGAATAACATGCAGCAGAGGGCCAAAGGTTGAAAACTAACCTCAGGCCGCAGCGAAGAGAGGACTCTTCCTCTGTGCAGGCTCGACGAACCAAGCCAGTTGCAAACGTCTCTACTTTTAGGAAAACTGAATCTTAGAGCTTTTCTGTAAATGGTTAATACTTTGCAGAGATTTTGAGATGTGCTTGAGACGTTTTTTTTTCCAAGACAATCATTGAACAAAGTGATAGACATATTGAGGACATGTAAGTCCATTAAACTCCTCTATTCATGTCTTTGAAAGTTACTGTCAAACGCTGTATCAGACCAATCTGTGCTTCATGTATGTAGCCTAATGTGAACAAATAAGAAATCTAATTTGCATAACCACCTGCTCACTATAAAACACCGCCGACCATCCAGCTGTCAGCTCGAGACTTCAAAAACAAAATGTTCGTTTAAAAAAGCTTTCTTAATCCAGCTTTAAAATTGAGTCTGTCACTAAAACTTCCATGACCTTGGATTTCTGATCAGCCTCCTTCACTTCAAACTGAACATTTTAATTCACACCTAAAACGTTATCATTAAAGGGTTACACCACACTGAAGATTTTGTTAGGTTGGATGAGGTGAAAGGCACTTGTGAAGAAATATTTCTGTTGACATTTCTGTCATCATCCAGGTCTCTTTCTTTGAACTCTGCAGTTGATACATCTTGAAATATTTAAGGCACATGTTACAGTTGTTCAGATTATTACTGCTGCTTGTGGTTTCTGTAGAGATCAGTAGCTTAGAGATGCTCTGCTGCTGTGCCTGGATTGCGGGATTGAATGTGGTGCGACTCTCCCTTGTCTAATTGGTGTCCAATAGCTCAGCAGGCTTTTGCATCAAACATGCTAATTGTTACCATATTGAATCAAATATGATACGTTTTTTTTCTTTGAAAATAATGTGAAAAAGTGGGGTAATCTTATAATCAGGGTCTAACCATCGACACATGCTGACAGTTGTCAAGAGTCACTACAGGACCGCAACAGCAGAGCGCACCAGCTTTATATAAGCTAGAGACCTCATGGTGGCTGTGCAGTGACATGAGATGAGACTTGAAGAGGCGACTTGATTGTCCAGAGCAAAGTAGACCAAAATTTGGGTGAGTTAACAGACAACTGAGGCACAGTTATGATGCTAGTTTTAAGGTAAAGATGGTCAATACAGCAGAGACCTTAAACAACTGTCAGGCAGACAAAAATATAGAGTTACAGAGTGTAAAGAAGATTGAGCATCCAAAAAGAGCATCTGAAAAATATGAACTGTAAAGGAAAAGTTTATTGTGGTCCTCAAAGCAGCCGTTTCCAAGAGACTGACAAGAGGATGTGTGAGTTTATTAAGAAACATGACAAAGGCATGCCCATTACCAGAGCTGTCATCAGAATTGCATTTGAAACACTAATCCGAGTGATTGTATTGACAGCCAAAAATGAAAGCAGTCCCTATAATTTAAGCTATTTTCTCAGAATTTCAAGAAAAATAGTTACAAAGTAAATTTCGGTCATCTGTATTTTTTTGAAGATTGGTCTTGAAAAGAGGGGGATGGTGTTATAATCAGGGTTGTCTTATATTCTGATAAATACAGTATTGTGTCCCAACTCTTAAGACCAGCCAGGGACTGACATTTGTGTTTTTGCCACAGTGTCAACAGGCAGTCATGAATATATATGATCAGGTTGTTCTTGGTGTTATATCTGTCATTGATGATTAACTGTTATTGTTTGTACATTGATGGTTTTGGCCAATTAGAATGGGGTATTAAACACAGCAGATAAATAACAAAATGTAATATAGTGTTACAGATTTAAAGTAGTTTTAAGGAGTCCTAGATCTGAATACTGTACAGTAAATGTAAGCCAACTAGCCTAGCTCCTGCATTTTGGGCAGCTGAGTTTACAGTTTCTTTGCTCTGGGATAATGAAAAATTAAAACTGCAACTTTGATTCACCATTCTTATTATTGACTAGGCATATTAGGAAGTCGAACTTTTTTTTTGTAAATTCCCAGAAACTTCTATGGGAAGTTAATCTTGAGAAAAAAAAGAATAAATAGGAATTATTGTATCAAAACTTACATGACTTTATGTGGTCCTTAGGTGGTGCCTTTATGATATTGTGCCGTGGGCATCATGCACAGTGCATCAGAGGGAGTGTGGCCTCAGTGGCCCCACAGTCAGCAAAGTGCTGCATACAGTCAATAAATAACATAGATATTTAAGTGGGCTTGCATTAAATGTGGTTATTCTAGCATAAATTCAGATTCAGATATACTTTGTTGATCCCAAAGGGGAAATTACATATCAGTTTAATCCCTTCCAAGAGATTTAAGAGACAGTGACATATAACAAGGGGACTTCCTGCTTACAAAACATTGACAAGAAAAGTTCCTTCCTACCTGGGGAACCTCCTTCTGGCCAACTACGCTCTGCTTGTGAAAGACGCCTGGTGCTCCCAGCCCAGCGCGGCTCTAAATCTCTAGCCAGACTCTTCTCCTCTTGTGCCCAAATAGTGGAATGAATTACCTAACTCTATACAAACCACAGAGTCCCTTTCTACTTTAAGAGATGTCTGAAGACTCATCTGTTCAGGGAACACTTAGGCCCTTAATCTGACCCTTCTCTTCTTTGTCCTCAGGGGTAGAATGAGTCAGAAGGTCTCAGACCCACCTTTAAGTTAATTTTCAGCACTGAATATTAAATGTTGTTGGAGGTTGAAGTATATTGTTGCAGCACTTGATTGTGGTTAGTTGGCTAGATTATTTTACATTATTAAAAAAAATAAAAATAAAAAAATAACTTTGTTGCAGTAACTAGGTTTTCCTTGTGTCTAAATTCTTGCTTGCGTTGTAAGTCGCTTTAGACAAAAGTGTGTGCCAAATGAAACTGTAGAACTATAGAGTACAGGAGTTGGAGAACTGCCGAGGCTGCCAAAAATATGCTACTATATGCTTACCCTAACTATATTTAAGTACCCCATTTTGAATTCCCAGTTTACCACCTTAGTTTATATATATTCCCATTAATTCCCATAGAAACGACATTGAACATCTCTGGAATTTTACAGCCGTATTAGTGACAACACCTATTCATTCTTTTTTTTGTTCCCCAACAATAGAAATGCACATATTTTATGCAAAGGTTTTCTCCTCTGATGTGTTAAAGCTTTGATTTAATGTCTTATTGTATTTGCAATGCAAAATCCATTTAACATATCAAAGTGACAGCACAAATCATTGGGGTTGACTTTGTGTGTACA
The DNA here is from genome assembly GCF_033239565.1 of Halichoeres trimaculatus. NCBI lineage: Eukaryota > Metazoa > Chordata > Actinopteri > Labriformes > Labridae > Halichoeres > Halichoeres trimaculatus. Next base: position 8,242,551 of record NW_027437182.1, on the reverse strand, counting down.
CTTGTTATACCCTTGCATACTGTGGGAATGGATACAGACTGGTAATGGAAGTAAGACCCCTGAAATAGGCATGTAATGACATTATGATGATAATGATACCCCGATAATCAAAAGAAGCAATGTAAACACAGCCAGATGAATCCAGAGCAGCTTCCAGTGCTTGCTACCCGCTGCTCTACTTTCCCAGCACACGTAACCAGATCAAATCTGACCTTGTTGTACATAATGCAGACAGCAGTAGCAGGTAGAGGCTGCTGATCCTTGCCGCAGCTGTCTTGCTTGCTTTTGTCAATATATTAGTGTCTGGAAATTATTAGTGTAAAGATTTTTTTTCTGCAGAACAGACCCAGAGAGAGTACAAGCACACAGCTTTCATCAAACTGCTGTTTTCTCTCATGCATGAATGCCCGAGTGGCTTGTTCAATGAGAGCATCGTGGCGAAGACAAGACTATCGTCCTCCAGTCAGAGGGTGAATGTGTCCCCGGGACTGAAGCAGAGCGGCCTCTTCGTCTTGCTCACCAGCAGCAATGGCAGTGACGAGGACTTCATCCAGCGCCGAGCTTATGCTTTCTGACAACTGTGTGATGGGGGAGTTATCAGGGCCAGAGGTCCATGGAGGCAGCTTTTCTGAAAGAGAAACTCTGCGTGAGTGTTTGAATGCATTTTGTACGGATGGTCTGAGCCATGAGTGCTGGGGAATTTCATACCAGGGATGTAGGTTTTTGTTTTGTCCTTTAAGAATAAACCTTTAGACAGGGGCACGATTTTTCATCATAAAGCAGCATCACATGATGTAGATGGAACTGAAAAAAAAAGACAGCGATCCCTGTTTTTAACTTTGGGAGCTCTCTCTGTTTATCCCTGTTTAAAGCTGCTGTCATGAGCGATTAATGTCTTCACAGTTCACAGGAAGTAACAAATCAAAAATGTAAAAGTGAAGTTAAGGTCTGTCAAAACTAAAAGCTAACGTCAAGCATGATTTCAGTCAATGTTTGACAACTTCACAAATTCACAGAATGAAAACCAAGTCCTTAGGCAGCAGAGTCTTATAAACGCAAACACAAACTGATCGTTATCACCCCTGCATTATATACCCAGTGAGAATAAAGTAATCTCTCAGAGCTTTGGAGGATATCATCACATCACAGAGGTCATTGGTAGATAAATTGCACTTTTAGAAAAAAGAAAACTCAAAATCCAAGCTGTCCTTAAAAAATGTCAATAAATTGCTTTCTGAGTTTTGTGATTTCCATTTTTTTTTTTTAGACTTGACTTAACTCAGTCTATGAGCACATTTCTTATTGTTCAAACATAGCTTTTACAAGGTACAGCCAGTTTATTTCAACATGGCCTATGGGTAAGTGGACAACCAAGAGGGTCACAAATTTATTTTAGATTGTAGAGCTCTTCATTATGCAGCTTGAGGTTTAAGAATATAGTTGAGACAACAAATGAAAAAACAAACAAAAAAAAAATGTTGGTTTTCCCTGTAGCCTTGCATTAAAACAAAGCTGATGCATGGGATCAGTATAAACAACAAATACCATTGTGCAAGTTGAAGTACTGCTATCAGCGTCTGCCAAAACTTCTGTTTTTGCTGTTTACACACACAAGGTATGCTTTGAAGGTGTTGTTGAAAAGCTCATTTGCCATTAACCTTAGGGACTGTTTGCACAACAACAATGGTTTTAGGATAAAACACAAAGGCATTGTTGGGGTTTAGGCTCTCATTTACACAAAAATAACATTTTTGCCGACCCTTTCAAAATAGCGTTCAGAGTGGAATTTTTCTGAACCACTGCGGCCATCGTTGCCGTGTAAAAAGCAAGTGGAAGTTTTCAGTGGAAATGCTGGTGTCATGCTCTGCTTTGCACATTACACTTTCAAAATGGCAAACTACCTTGTTGTGTTGTGCTTGTGCCACTGAATCTGCCAATCCTGCTGACTGCATTTTGACAAATGTGCATCTGTTGCACTACTTCTGCAATCACCCTCTATTTAGTTTATTAGCAACCTTTAGCAAGACTTATTCTGGTCTGTGGAGGAAGTGGTGGTGGGGTGTGTCTCTAGAGTTATATTGCTAACTACAGGCCTGGCATGTGAAGGAATTTTGAAAAGAGCACAAAGGGGGATATTTTTTTAATGAATGGAGGCGGAGCGGGCGCTGTCCTGCTCAATCTTTTCGCTCATTTTTGCTCACAACAAGAGTCTGATGCATGCCCAAAACCTGGGCCAAAATTTAAGAACAGTATCCAAGTATAAGAATGTCATCACCTCCCAACTATTTGGGGTATGAGACTTCAATCAAAGATGTGTAAAATATGCATGCACATATTTTTGGAGCAAGCGCAGTGCAAGTGTGGAGCGGAGACACAATCTCAGTTGAGTGCTGAGCAGCAATGTGTTTATTTCTGCAGATTAAGCTCTTTGCATGTGCACAAAAGGCCAAAATGCGACTGAAGTTCCATGATAGTTGATTATCTCTCAATTGTAAGGTTGGTTGTATAATCGCAGCTCCTGAAGCCCCATGGGAAAGTATTCTCGAGCAAGACATTGAACCCCAAATTACTCCAGCTGTTCAACATAGCATGAAAAAGACTGCTTATACTGATTGTCAGTGAATTAATGGGTGAATGTGACAAGTTCCGTAAAAGGTTTTAAAGGTCAGCAAGGCTAGAAAAGAGTGTGAGTACAAGTCAGTTTACCAAAGTACATCCTCCCCTACATGTGGACTATGTATGAGCATTAATATGCCAAAATGCTTTGTAGCTACAACCCTTCCTCCTTTTTTTTCCTACACAAACTCTTATTTCTAAGTATGATCGATTAACACTGCAAGGACAGCTGGTGGCGTAATCCTTGTTCTCAAAACAGATCCTGCTCTTGAATGTAATAAATGAATTCTTTACATTAATAGTTTCCTTCTGAAGTTTTACTCTCTCTTGTGTTAGATGGCCTGTCCACTGCTCTTAAGGAACAGATTTCTAAGTTATTGATTTTGCCAAATAAAAGAAGAGAGGAGGGGAATCATTCTGAGGTTGGGAGCCAAACATGGTGGTTGTATAAGCAGTCGAAAACCAACAGTGTCATAAAAAATGAAGGAAGAACTCTTAAATAATTGAGTAAACATGCATGTGCTGTGTGATTTTGCACGTATGTGATGACACATTGTGTGCAGTTACCCGTGCATGCATCTACAGAAATCAACTGTGTGACAGGGTGCAGGATTACAGTAGCTACTGCCTTCCCTGTCTCCTGTTCTGTTTGTGTGTGTGTGTTTGGGTTGTTAGGCATAGAGTGAATGCACAGCGTGAATTAACGGTATGCGCATGCCTCATTATGTCCACAATGTGATTCAAGGCGTTTCTTGTTTTATGTGCGCAGTGAAGTCTCTTGTCAACAGTGCTATGACAAATTGCTGTACAAAAGAGATCAGCAGTCTTCATGTCAGCAAATCATGCTCTGACTTGGCCTTGCTGTCTGTTATCAGGGGTGTAGTGTTATTCATGGGAGCCACAAATCAATAACGCAATTGCTTTTTTTTTTTAACAAAACACACCCTCGAACAACAGCTCGCCTGTTTTCTTTGAGGCCCTGCGATATTGTGCAGTTTCACAAAACTGGCACAACTTGGAATGCCTCACAAGACTAAAATTAGGTAAATTACAAAATTGCATGGTTTAATTTTCCTTCCAGCAGAAATGATAATGTAAATGTTGCTCAAAGGCAAAATGAGGAAGGAAATAACCACCTGCTTTTAAGGCTCTGTTCAAAATGGTGCTAAGCAGTGGTTATGGTTTTGTTTAGAAGTGAAAGCAAGCAATCAGTTCAACAAGGGGCATTTACATACAGAAAGTGAGCGTTTACAGCAAATAGCTATCAAGTGTAACAATTTGATGTGATGCACTCCACCTTTTTGAGGATGTACTCAAGGACTTTCAATGCACACTCTCAAGCGCCAACATATTTTTATTTACAACCATACCTAAAGCACAATGCATTTGTGAGGGTTGGTGGTGAATGGGGGAGCAGCAAACAGTGTTGGCATGAGTGAGAAGAGTAATTAGAGGGGAGCAAAGGTGAAAGTATGAACCCAAAGCCTGCTGGAAGAAGAGCATGATGAATGACTTGGCATGAAAAATGCTGACTGGAAACAAAAGTTTGTTTTCTGTCATCTATAATCTACAATTTACTGTTATAAAAGGAACATCTTCCATATGTACTTGACCCTTAATCGATTGCTACATCTAAAGACAATTAACTTCACCGAGGCCAATTGTGCTTTCTAAATTTCTTTGAATTTGTTGAAACGTGCACTCAAAAGTCTCAGAGGTTCAAAGTGACTATTTATTGGCTTGCAGCAAGGATTTTTATGTCTTATCCTCATTATTAGCATCTTGCTAAGAGAACAATTTCATTAGCAAGACAATCCTTGAAATACAGTTGTGAAGTCTTCATGAAGACAAACTGTTGATTTGATTTCCGGTGATTATGACTACCACTTTCTCTCAGAGACCAGTAGTGTTGCATCTTTAGTCAGCCCTTTGCATCATCCGGTTATGTTGAGCCCCAGAGACACTATGTTTGAGTGTTTAAATTACTTATTTGACATCTTTAAAGAATCAATATACTTTAGGGTTTCCTTCAGGACTCCAAGAAGTATGAAGATCATTTGCTTGATCCTTAATTCAATCTGTAACGCTATTTATACTCAAGCAAGTGTTTGTGTTTTTGATCTCTTATTTCATTTAGATTCATTACTGCTTTATGTTTATCCTCAGTTTCCCTGAGTGCGCCTGGTATTGTAGGAAGCTATATGACAAAGAGCAAGAAAATGAGCTTTACTTCAACTTCTGAGTCTCTAATCAGCCTTTCGTAACCAGTTCATTTGCTCATCTCTCTGTCTCTTCCTCAAAGTCAGGTTGTTTGGGGAAAGAGTAACAACTTTACTTTCGGTGTAAAGCTGACTTGTAGTTGCTTTCACGTGCCATGATGAATAACAAAACAATATCACAGCAAAGCTGGAGAAAACTAGGCTATTGAAGTAGCCTCTAACAAACAAACACAGAACAAAAGGAGAGAGACTATACATATGTAAGGGGCACAGTCAGAGATGGGGACTTGAGTTTGTGACTAACTTGAGTCACACTTAAGTCGCCCACACAGAGACTTTAGACTTGACTTGGACTAATGCTCAAAAGACTTAAGACTTGACTCTGACCCATGCTTTGGGACTTATGACCAATCATTATTTTTTCTCTCTTTTTTTTGGTGTGTTGAGATAGGGGAAACTCTGTTGAGCTTGATGTGATCCATTCTTTTTTTTCATGGTAGCCATATTACGCATTGGGGCATCACGCGGTATCACTTGTACATCTGATTATGATAATGGGAAGTGGTGGCAAACCTGCTGCTGGTGCTGTACCATTTGTCATTACATTTGGTTATAAAACTTCAAACGACACCAAGAAAGGAGTGCGGACTGCAAAGTCTGCAGTATGCCAGTCTGAATCAAAGATGCTGGATCCACCACATTTAACCACTGAGCCTGCACAACAGGGGGCAAGATGTACTTGAACTATGTTCATGATGGAAGAATACAGTTTCCTTTAAAGGAAAGCATTCATTGTGGGTTTTCTTCATATTGCATTGCAATGGCCTGTTTAAAGTGATCAGTTAACAAACAACTAATCAGTATTGACACTGAATGCTAATAGATAGAGATAATTATACATTAAATGCTTTGAATGCTTTTTGGAGATATAGCTGTGCAGTATTCTTAGTAGACTGGATAGCAGCGGATGACAAAACCTCATAAGACATTTTTTTTTTACAAGACTTGAGACTTGACCAAGTTTCAACCCACAAAGACTTGAGACTTGACCAAGTTTCAACCCACAAAGACTTGAGACTTGACCAAGTTTCAACCCACAAAGACTTGAGACTTGACTTGGACTTGTGACCAAAGACTTGTGACTTGACTTGGACTTGCAAAAAAGACTTGTGAACATCTCTGGGCACAGGGTGTGGATAACAACCACAGAGTTGAGGATCACATCACAGTCAGAAGTATTGTTTTCTGAAACGAGAGGAGAGAAAATAAAACAGGGTGAGAAGAAAAACCCAAAACTAAAATCTGTGAACTTAGTTTTCTTGATAAGACAAGACAGGATCAAAGAATTTCATCATGCTAGACCCACGATAATGAGTCACATGTTCCCTGTTCCCCATAATAAACAATGGTTTATCTCAACAGCTGTTCAAAGTCAAGACATGCCAAAACCTTCGTTTTCCCTGTACTGCTCTTAAATTTACCAAAGTCATGGTTCTTTTTACTGAATCCCATCAACACCTATGTGATATGTGTATCAGTAGGTTTTTCTGGCATACCTGTCATTAATTCAGTCATTCATTCCTTCCCCATGTTGTCCTGGAGAGGGGTCATACACGCTGAAATTCCTATAAAAAAACAACTTTCCTGTAATTTTTATGCACATATTTGTTTATTCCTCAATAATTACACCTGTTTCAAGTTTAATTGAAAGACATTCACTGTCTGAATGAGATGTCCAGTGAGAAGGAATCATCTCCATCGCCTCAGGGAAAGCTTATGTTGCCTGCTTTTTCACCATTCGGGATCCCCAAAGAAATTTGTTTGACTTCTCATCCAGACTCCAACGTCCACTGCAGTGGTCACGGTTCCAGCTGGTAATCGAGTGTTTGAAGTGAACACTGGAGTAACGCTCTGAAACATGAAAGGCCTGAAGAAGAAAAGAAAGCAGAGAGCAGTATGTTGTCTTGTTTATAGCACCTCTCAGCAGGTTTAATAGGATTTTCACAAATTAATGGTCTGATGTTTGTTTGATGTTGCTAGAAAAACTGTTGGTGGCAATTTCATGAAGCGTTCACAACCAGTAGCTATTAAGCACATCATTACACTCTCTTCCTGCATTCCGATCGTGCTTTTGTTCAGCTGGTCTCGCCCTGGGTGGAAAAACCAAAGGATGCAAGCCTCTCCTTTTTTTTCTTCTCCTTCCAGCTTAACTTCCCCTCTCATTGGAGTCTTCAGCGCTTCTCATGCTAAGTCTGGATCATCAGAAGCTCAATTAACAAAGTTGATGTGAGCCTCTATGAAGGTGCCTTTCAGAAAGACACTCACTATGCAGACGGCCTATGCAGGATTTCTTTTGATGTCACTCAAATAAAAAGCCTCTTTGTTTGCAATTCTTAATTTTCTGAAATCATTTTTGCATATAGAGTAGGATCAATGTCACATCAGATTAAAGGAATCAGCAGCGATGGATAAAAGAAAAAAAAAAACCTACATCACTGAAAACAGCAGAGCAGCTGCAGTTTGCTTACAAGGTCTTCCAAATAAATGTAATTTGGTTTATCTTATTAAATGAAGCATGAAGGACTTTTCTCCCATTTTACAGAAGTCTCTTTGGGGAGGTCCTTGAAATAACTTTGAGCCTACATCAAGCAACTGTTTTGCACAGCAGGTTATTTCGGTAACTGGGGTAACCCAGCTACAAAATACAACATTATGTTCTTTTTCAGGCTTGATAAACAAATGATCATCTAAAAGTATCATGGTAAAGCCGAGTACTTTTGTATTACCTTTAATGTTTCTCTTTGAACTTTCATTTCATTAACAGTCTACAGTTATATTTTGTGCATAAATATTTAGTTAAACACAGGTAGAAAAAAAGCTGTGGCCATGTAGGGAATTGATGTGGATCAAACTGCTGTGGACTCATTATACAGCACCGAGTATAACAGGAAGAAAATAAGAGACTGAAGGATAAAGTCTTAAACAGGCAATCAGCTCCCTGTTGGAAAAAAAAAAGTGTTTAATGCAAATATCAAGAACACCTGCAAAGACAAATCAAAATGTTTCCACTTTTCTTTTGTCCTTCCTTTTTTTGGCGTGACTTTTAAACAGTCTCATGATGAGTTGGAATGAAATGCGTTGTATCCTGCCACATTAGCATTTGCTCGATTGAGACACCTGCAGCACAGGAAATCTTGGAGGAAATGACTAACAAAGAAATATCTAAAGTTGAATTTGTTTTCTTCCCAAATAATGAACTGGCTTTCCGACAAAATTACATCCTGTTTTCTGTGGGATTCTTCTGCTTTTTGATCATTTTTCCAGCTGAGCTCCCGATTGGGAATTTGCAGATCTTTTCTCGAATTTTCGCATTCATACAGTAACAGACTGAATAGTGGGAATGAGAATTACAAGGCTCAGTGAATGGATTCTACAATACTACAAAGTCTAATGTTGGCAAGGTATGCTCCCTCCTCGATCTTATCTAAAATGAAATTGCTGTCATTACATGTATAAGTCTGCTTGTCAAAAGCCTTTTTGTGTATGTTTTCCTCCTGAACTCAGAAACCCTGCATGCAAAGAAAAAAAAAAGTTTGACCACTGATAGTTAATTCCCTCACAACCTAATACCACTGAGGCTTATTATCTCGGCCAAGGAGGCTGTGTTTTTGGGAGAGTTAGTGTGTTTGTCTGTGAACAACATAACTCAAAAAGTAACAAACGGGTCTTGATGAAATTCTCAGGAAATGTTCAAAATGGGAAAAGGAAGACGTTTTTAAATTTTGCAGGTGATCTGGATCACCATCTGGATTCAGGATTTTTCTAAGGATTCTTTATCATTGGGAGATAGGACCGTTTTCACCATATGTGTATATAACTCCACAATAAATAATGTTAACTTCTAATAATAACTTTATCAATATAGCACCTTTAAAAACAACAGTTTACAAAGTGCTGTGACATTAGACAGGACACAACAAAGCACAGGGACACAAATCAAAAACAGGATACAAAAACAAGATCCTAGCAAAAAGCACAAGTCATAGGAACCCGGACAATACAAGAATAGTTAGATTGCTTTGTGAAACTATACTAGACAAGGTCACTATAATTTCTGACAGATGTAAAAGTAAGATCCATATCCTGGCAATGTAATGGATACTAAGATCCAAAATATGAAATATGTACTGGGTCATCATAATTTTTAACACTGTCAGGCAACAAATTATGGTACAAACCTGCAACTAACACCAAATTGTAGCAGACAGTCTGCTGAAAGGGAGTATAACATTAAAGTAGGACTAAAGTATTGGTGACAATCACAATATGCTTGGTGGAGGACTGTGCTCTCTGAGTGCTTTTCTAGTTTAAACCATGGTCTAAAGATATTCTATTTGGAGATACCTAGTGATAGCCTTTATCCAGTCGGCTCAGTTCCATACTGCACAGAAGGGACGCAGTCTGTATCAGTGTGCCTGGTAACCTGTTTCACATGCATCAGCAGCTTATTCGCTGGGTTGATTCCCTGATTTGTTATGGTGGGCGCCGAGCAGAGCCCTGAGGCTGCTGCGTGTACTCTGTGATGGATCTGAGACACCTGTTCTGTGATGGACAGGTAGCGGGTCTGACTGCTCTGATCGCTCCGCACCTTAACCTCCTGCGGCTCACCTCCTGGTGCACGGTGCTGCGGCTAGCTCCGAGGGAGGGCTGACAGGTAGATGTGCATCGAGCCCCCTGCTGGAAACGGCTCCGGGTGAAATAAAGCAGCCTCGTGTGTATGTGTGTAATGTGTGTGTGTGTGTGTGTGTGTGTGTGTGTGTGTGTGTGTGTGTGTGTGTGTGTGTGTGTGTGTGTGTGTGTGTGTGTGTGTGTGTGTGTGTGATAGGCTATTCCAGTCACTCAGCACCTTGCTGAGAACGGTTAAGGGTGAAATAAACCTGCAGTCTTCCATGAAAAGCTAGATCTTTTGGCGCGTGTATGTGCTTTGCATGCTAAAGGTAAAGTTAAAGTTGACGTTTGTGTGTGTGTGTGAGTGTGTGTTCTGTATTCTCCCAGCCTGGCTGTGGCACCATTCATAAATGTCCATCAGCGAGCAGCATAGCGAGACACTGTCGATCACAGCCTCACAGCCCTCCTCTGTCTCGTCCTCTCCCTTTGTGCTGCTCCTTCCTTCAGCCTGCCCCAGCGGACGGAGAGAAACACTAATGGCCGCTCGTTATAGAGGAACACTGACATGAAACAGGTCTTAATGAGCTGTTTTCTGTTTTGTATTTTTCTCTGGGGGTCATTGTTATTGGTGGGAAATTGATTGGCAGCAGGCCTCGCACCCTAGGGGGGTTTCGCAATATCCTGGGCAATAGCAAAGTCGTTGCAGCAAGGGCAGCTTTGTTTAGATGCTTGCAGCTGCGGGGTGTGCAGAAGCGTCTTTGCGTGAGGAAGCTGCTGTGTCCATACAGCACTGGAGGTTGTATTTATGTTAGAGGGAGAAAAATACATCCGTGTCCCATTTTGCAAAGACTCTCTAAGAATTTCACTTGAAATTCATCAAAACCATTCCAAACACGCAGTGGTTGTCAGCATTTTTTTTTTCTGTATGATAGTTCAGAGGCTACCAGACCTCGCTGTGCTCTCACAACAATTGTGCATTCACATCAGATTGTGTCTGTCTGCCTGCTGTTATAAGAGAACATTTTTGCAGGGGTTGCTATCAGGGCTCGGTGATAAAATGAAGTGCTAATTAGAAAAAGAGTGATTACCATTTACTTAAAATGTGCTCAGACTTCACAAAGATAAATTATTCAGATGGGTATGTCTGTTTTTGTCTCATCCATTAGATAAGAAACCTGATAAATGCAGTTACTCCACATTGAGATAAATACATGAGATAATACGAGTAGATAGTTTGTGTATCCTTCATTTATTAACCAAGAAGTTTGAGGATCACAGCTGATAAAAACTACTTTGAAGTTGTTTTGCTTTTTAATAAAAAGGAAATATTGATTCTAACATTAGTAGGACACTGTTCTCTGAGGAAAAAAAACAAAACAAAACATTTAACCGATTTTACACTAGCTACCAGCACACAATGAAACACAGATAATGACCTAATAGCTTGGTGGCAAAACATCTGTCAGCTAAAGACTATTTTGGTGGTGGAGACCAAAATAGAGAAAAAACAGAAATGAAAAGAACATTTTTTCTTTTTTTCTTCTGGTGAATGATTTTGCTCATTGTCATGATAGGGAACATAGCTTTTGTAGAGCGTAACTTCACCTGAAAATAGGGGTGCACCAATCACAATTTTCTGGCCAATCACCGATCTTTAAAAAGCCTGACCTGCTGATACTGATTTGGGCCAATACCAATTGTTATTTTATTTATTTTCTTATAACTGACAACATAAACCTTCAATGTTTCAATCTTTTTTTCATTTACAATGATTAAACAATACCTCTGAAACAATACAATCTTTATGTTTTCAGTTAAACAACCAATAAAGTGTCCTGAGTTTTAGGTCTCAGAGCAAAAAGCAACAATGGCTGGCTGTTAGACCTTCCTGGAGTATATAAGATCAGTTTCAAATGTACGGATGGGGCGATCACCAATCTCTGATCTCTGATCACCGATCACAGACCCCCCAAAATTAAGGAAATTGGAACAGATCATTCAGTGCATGTCTACCTTAAACCAATGACTAGCTTTGAGTGGTTTTATGTTATCATTAACAACGGATTCTCATGGTTTTGTTTGAAGTACCATTGAAACAGTGAATAACAACATACAGACATTATCATTTGTGTATTTATCAAAATATTTTATATTTGGTTATCTAAGGTAAAGAAGTAGAAGATAAAAGTACACAAATAAAACATGACAGAACAAATCAGATACACTTAATGTCATAATTTACAAATAAAGAAGAAACTACACTTTAGTTATAAGCACAAGGAGATGTAAGGAATCATGCAATAGGATTTTATTTAAAGGCTTGGAAGTTGAATTTTCCCCCTTTCAGTTTAACCATAGTTAAGTTCATTCCCATCTTTTTTTTCTGGTTCCACATTAACCATTCATGTATAGCTTCTGCTTCTGCTTTTGTGTAAATTATCTTCCATTGTGACTGAAATACATCACCTAACTTCAATCATTTATTACAAGTATGCATTAGGGCCATTTTAAAACTGGCCACCCTGTGCTGCTACTGTATTGTGTTAGTACAAAAGAGAAACAATCTTTTTCTTTTCCTTTTTCTTTTTTTAATTACCATTGCTGTTTTTTTGTCTTCAATCATGGAGCGAGATTGCTGTTTAAATGACAAACTTTTTTTCGCATCACTAAACCAACAGCAGACCCTTTGTGGAAGTTATCGAGCAGAACTGATTTGTAAATTGCAAATCATAATGACGGCAGATGCCAGTTGGTCAGCGTGGCCTTTTTAGTTTTTCCAGGCAGCATAATATAAACAAACAGCTGGAAAAAAGGGATAGAGAAAAGTGTTGATTGGTGACAGCAGTGGACTATAAAAGGGTTGAGTAAACTCTTGATTTAGCTTCTCCATGTAAGCTCAGATGTAGTTAGTGTTGATGCTTGGTTCTGACATATGCTGATGTACGATGTTGCACTCTACCGTATAGTGTCCTTAACACAGTGCAATTTGACTTATACATCTCAGCTATTAAATCTTTGCGAAGGAAATTTCAGATGTGTGTATAATTTCTGTTTTACCAAATAAAAGTGGCTGCACACCATCCAACAGGGATTGAAAGGTCTTCAATTTCTCCCCTGCTAGTTTGGGTAGAACCATGCCTATTACCAGCTCTATTTGAAAAGCACTAATCTATGCATCAAGCTGCAGCACTCAGTCTGCACTAGCAAGATAAAGGCAGCTGGCATGCTGCAAGGCCAGGCTGAATATCAAACGACTTTAGATGAAGCCCGTTCCCTCCCAAAGATGCCCTGAAAGCAGCAAGACTCCAACCATGATTACAGCCCATCCAACCACAGCGCCTCAAAAGAGACTGAAGATCAGAAAAGATTGCGCTATTATTTAAAATCGGTAGAGAAACACAATGTTTTTCACTATGGTGCAAAGCAATTCTCCGAGCCGGAGGTAGAAACAGCATGAGACCATTCATCTTTTAAGAGTGGCACACAAGATTCAGTTAGGGGTCGTGCAGGCATCATTTTACGCTTGGCAAGGAACAGATCCGAGTATGAACCACCTCTTGAGGGGCAAGCTGTGTCCTGTCCACTTTAAAATCACAACAATTGGCCCTTTATGTTGCCTCTTTACGGGAACATGAAACAAATGTTCAAACCGAGCTGATGGATTTCGTTTTTCATTGTCTTGCTAATGGGGATGCCTCAAAACAGCTCAAAATTCAGATCCCTGTCACTTTATATCAATGATGGAAAGGCTCTTCAAATGGGGACCTCATTGTGTGTCAGTTCAAACAACACAAGGCTCGTGTTCCGTCCCATGTTTTTTATCTCAGATGTGCCTGCATGCAGCATTCGTGTGATGTGTGTCCTTTGCTTCCTTTGCCAGGGAGTTTGGCCGCTGGAAGGTGAACAGCTTGGCCCTGGAGAGACAAGAGAACAATGGCTTTTCCTTGCCGCTGGACCCTGAGTTCCTCCAGACCATTAGGCAGCTGGGCAGGAGGCCCAGTCTTGGTGCAATCACTGACAACATTATCAGAAAATACGGAACCCACTTCCTGCTCTCTGCTACACTGGGAGGTAAGTGAGGCAGATGACCCAGGACGAACACTTGGCCTTTCTCCACAACAGTGGAGTCTTTCAAGAACCTCTTTATAACACAGAAACTTTACCAGAGGTGTCACATTTTTACATCTCTTTCAAAAACTCAACAGATCTGGCTTTCTACAACCAGTTTAATGAAACCCTTTCCTTTGGAAGTCCCTGTTTTGGGACTTGTGGTGTTAAAAGGTCAAAAGTTCTTGCAGTTCATCCTATTTTAATCTCTTAAACTTTTTGCTTTTGCTCTCGAACAAGTAAACACTTAAACTCAGTATTGACTCAGCTGTGGCTGTGTGTTTTCTTGCAGTTGTTTAAACCCATATTCTCTGACTCACAATGTAAAATCTGTGTTTGGAGTTGCTTGAACAAAGAAGTCGGTGGATTTTCAGGCTAACTTACACTCATTGTTATGGAAACAGAGCACTGTGATGTGCTGCAAAGCTCCCACGGCTATCTGCTGCACAATCTCCCCCAGCTCCTCTGCCGGCGCTTTTCATCTTGTGTCTCTTGTGTATCAACTCTCACGGCTATGATGATCAGTATTTAAAATAGATCTGAAAGACAATTCTGTAAAAACAGTGCCGCAAACAAAGAGAGAAAGAAAACAACAGCATGAGCAGGCTCCAGTCCAACTCTGGATATGTAATACTTTTAGTTATAGCAATCATATTTTCCAAGAACAATAAAACTCATGACATTATAACGGAGATAATAATCATATTAAGATTATGGTTTCTGTGTATCAAAAATAAATTGTGGTTGTCATGATAAACTAATCTGTATTACCATTAACATAATCATTATTGCCTTAGTTGTCATCATCTCTATCAAGTGTAATATATACACTTTTCCCCCCAACACTCAGATTTGTTTATTTCTTTGATCACCACTTTTTTCTTGTTTTTACCAAGCAGCAACCCTAAGTCTGAAAATATGAGAAAATTTAGAAGTGCTAAAAACTGCTATTTCTCCAGTGTCCACTTGAGGCTGGCTCTAAAAGTATTCTGAAAAAAAGTGTCTTGCATCATTCATTCACTCATTTGATTTCCGAACTGCTTATCCTTTAGGGTTGCAGGTGGCTGGAGCCTATCCCAGCTCTGTCTTGCATCTGAATCGCTTATTTCACCTCTGACACACACTGTATCGGGGGGATTCTAACTTGGCATTTTAGAAGATATTATATTAGCATCCCGAGTTTACCCAATCAGAAGAACAGCTCAGCTTATGTGTCAAGGAGGCGCCCTATAGCTGTTAGCCTGAATACTCTAAGCTCAAGTCACTTCTAATATGGCTGCAACAGCCGATCTGCTTCAAAAATCTGTTTTAGAAACAGACGGGTGACGCCGGGGAGACTGTATCCATTAATTTTACAGTCTATGGTTTTTAACAACATTACCTCATTTGTTACCTAGCCCATCATTCTCATCTGCAACATCAGCATCATTATCATCACTAACCTCATTAAGTATCCGCATTATCATCATCATCATTTTCATTGTTTCTAACAACCATATATGTCTGTTGTGTTAATCTTTGTCACAATTTGTATCCTCAAATTCATTTCTACATGAGAATTATCATCACTGTCATCCTCATCATAATCACCATCATCATTGCCATTCTTAACATGTCATCATCACTGCTACCAATTAATTCTAAGCACAGTGCTCTGATTATAATCTGATAATTTGAGTATTTTGTCATTATTAACCGCATTATCATTATTATCCTGATAAATATGATCATTGTCATCACAATCCTCATTATTGTGACAGTAATCCTCATCATTGTAAAATATCAAATTCACCTTCATTTTTTAAAACAATGTATAATACACTTGGTGACAAAATAAGATTTTATGATAGGTGTTTTTGTTTGTTTTTGTATTTTCCCTCTTTCTTTCTTTCTTTCTTTCTTTCTTTCTTTCTTTCTTTCTTTCTTTCTTTCTTTCTTTCTTTCTTTCTTTTTCACTAATTGTCTTGTGTTAATTTTATCTACTCCTGGTGTTAGTTTTATGCCTCTCCAACTGAGAATTATGCTCGCCTTTAAAACCTGATACTGTTAAAAAGGCTTTACATCGATCTTTCTCTCTGTCCACCATTTGTCAATATGCTGTCCTGTGAAAGCTCTGGCTCTGATTGGATTGAAAGACTTGTTCAATAAAGCTTCTCAATTTGTGATGCTACTGTAGCTGAAGCATTTGACACACTGTCG
This sequence comes from Halichoeres trimaculatus, assembly GCF_033239565.1. NCBI lineage: Eukaryota > Metazoa > Chordata > Actinopteri > Labriformes > Labridae > Halichoeres > Halichoeres trimaculatus. Next base: position 8,226,742 of record NW_027437182.1, on the reverse strand, counting down.
GCTATTAAATCCACTGAAGCAGCCAAGTTTCAGGAGTAATGTTTCCTGTCTTCGTGAGTGTAGAATATGCACAGGCAGGTTTCCATTAATTAATATTTACCATATCTCTGGGAAGATGGTGTGTCACAAGGGAATGAGTCACTAATGAATTCCATGTCTGCTTGTATTCACAGGAGAGGAGTCCTTAATGATCTTTGTGGACAAGCGGAAGTTAAGTCGGACATCAGAAGTGAGTGAATCCAATGGCACAGCTGTGACTCTGGAAGCTCTGCACCAGCTGGCTGCCTCCTACTTTATCGACAGGGAGAGCACCCTGCACAAGCTGCATCACATCCAGATCGCCTCCACTGCCATCAAGGTAAATATTCAGCTCTCTGGGCTTTTTGTCACACCACATAATAGCAATAAAAAAGAATGATAAAAAAATCAGATACTTAAAATACTAAGCTGCTATTATTGGTTGTTCATTTCATGTATGAATGCAGCCATTTCATTGTGACATTGTTCAAATTAGATTTTGTTTTTGTGGATAAACGTAATTATTGAAATTTCCAGCACATAGCGAGTGGTCTCAATTAGCTCAGTCCCTGCAGAATTACTAGTACGGAGCATTTGAATAGAAACCCACAATCAGCAGGTGCACCTCATTTCAACTAGAAGAGCTATTTTCCTGTAAGGCTGTATTGCCTCTCAAACTTTTTCTTGCAAACATTGGAAAATTCAGGCTATCCCTGTACTATGACGCCTATGGAATTCCATTTCACATAAAAACTTGGCACTAAATGGGAATATCAATCAACATGAATATGTCCTCATACACCTTTTTATTATTGAGCCTTTCTTTTTTTATTATTTTAAGCAAAGTCAGTTAAAAGTTTTGGTTGAAATTGCCCTTTTATTCCTTTGGTGCACCGCAGTAGGTGCCAAATCATATGTCATGTTCTTAAGATCCTTTTTCATACAATAATTGCGCCTGCGCTCTCTTTGGGCATTAATATTTGAACCATTGAAGATATTCAACAGTGTTCAGTACTTGCCAAGTACTTTCCACTTACTAGCAATTACTGAAGGCACTTTACGACCCATCAGAAGGTCCTCGGTGAGCTGCTCTGGCCTGCTTTAAATGCAGAATATCATTATGCTGTAGATTATTAAAGCATATTTTACAGGACATGAAGCAACTTCAGACCTTGGTTGACAACATTAGACCCTCATTTACAGACTGGACTCTCTGTATGCATGGATACACTTCGGCTACTTCTTATGCTGTTTTCAATTAATTAACCCTCTATAGTGCATGCGCCATTTAAGACCTAATCTCATGTGTCCAGTTCTTAGCTTCTTCAGGACTAGGACACCTCCAAACACATTTTACTGTGCCCTGAGGAAAGTTAACCTGGGAGAATGCTTTTAATGAGAAAAGCTTTTTATTACTTAATAGGTTCACTTGTTGGGAAAGAAAAGGTGTCCAACTGTATTAATTTCCAAACTTTGAACAAGAACTTCTTTGCCAAGCTTAGTGGGCTGTTACTGCTGATAGCATCTAGTGTACAGCTGCAGTGGTGGTATCAACTTTTTTGTCTTCTTTTGGAGCAAGAGGGTAGCATTTCCTAAGTAGTCGAACTATAAAGTTAAACTCTACCGAGGATCAAATGTTTAACTTTTCAATACCTTGTTTGTATGTTTTCACTCTTTTTTAAGTGAGTAAACATCATTCACTTGTTCTTTTTTTCCTGTATCTCTCTCAGTTGATTGAAGCGCTCTTATCTCGCAAAATATCTTTGTTGGCTACTCGGACTCCTTCTCAATATGTTTAAACAAACTGGGCACCATTAGCACGTTTGACAGTTTCTGTTGCTACCAAGTCGTCCAAATCAAACAGTAAAATATGTTGCTGGGCCATGTCGTCTGGAAATGCATATAGAAGTATTTCCTGCCAACTTTCAACAGGACAGCCTGGTTTGTCAGCGCTTTCCAAGACTGTTAAAATGCACTCAGAGAGATTCCAGCATTTTTGTGTCTGATGCTATTGTAATGTTTCCCAAGAGATGGAGAAATCATGATATCAGTTGAAACGGCTTTACAAATGTTAAAGGAGCTCCCAATAATATTAACCACATAGTTCAGGTAATGGGATGAGTTGGCCTTATGAATAAAGGAATCTGACTTCTGACTGACTTTGTTTTAACAGAGAAGAGTCAAAACTCCCATGGCTGCACTGAAAGTTTAAGTTTTGTTTCAGGCCATTTCTACCTGGAGAATGGCACGCTCTGGAAAAGTACAATTAGATTTATCTGTCAAATACTGAGGTCAAAGTCAGCCTGCAGCTCCAGACCTCCTCTCCTTCCTTTACCTGTCTTGCATAATATGTGAAGTATCCTTAAGTATTTAAAAAACTGCTGCATCCTATTATTCCCGATCTTCTTATTATTATTATCATTATACTACACAATATATAGATTTTTTTTTTGTCTGTAACAATAGTGACTGTCATATAAGGCAAACACAGTGCCACGAACAGTCAACATAGTTGAGGTGATGGAAAGATCTCCCCTCAAGGAACACTCTTACCTCAGTCTCATTGTTCCATCTTGCAGCATCAACATCAACATTCTTCTTTTGATTCACTTTTTTGTTTACTTCCATATCCTTTGCATGTGTAGCCTTCTGTGCTTTCAGAGGTTAATGTCAGTTACGTGACATAACACAGTGCAGAAGACGGAGAAAAAAATCAAACATGCAAAAACTCTGTCCAGAAGTTTTAGACTTCCCAGATATGGCCTTTACTGCCTGTCACTAGGAGAGACTGCACATTAGATTATGGCGGCTTGTGGGTCCAAACAACCTAAATCAGCTGATTGAGGTTATAATAACATTTAGTCTGACCTCTGGATTACAAAACTTGAAAGAAGTAGCTTCCAGTGTGTGGTATTATGGTATAGGATTTGGGTCAGCTCTTTTTTCTTCTTCTAAAGAGTGACAAACGATTTCCCACCATCTCTTGTAAAAGCTACAACATCCTCACAGAACAAATATTTAATTATTTTTCATGATTCTAAGTGTTATTTTGTTCAAGATGTTTGAATATATAAGATTTAAAATGATCATGGGTGTCATTGGCCTTTTCAATCTTCATTCAGCTCAACATTTACTTTCCTACCGCGATTATCCCCTACACCAGTGAAAAAGAGCTACTTCTTTCCTGATAACATTCTGGAAGAGCCACATCCGTGTGTTGAGAATTGATAAAACCTGAATTTACATCAAAGAGTTGTTTCAGTAAAAAAAGGATAATACAGATGGATCCGCATGCCTCTCTTTACTTTGCTGCTTTATTAAAAATATACATATTTTCCCTCACCTAACCTTGCATTATGAGTGCACTAAATCACTTTAATGTGACTTTGCATTAATCATGTGCACATGCATGCTCAGCGAGTAAATAGGAGTTCAACCCAGAGAATAGATAGACCGAGCAGTATTGTTTAGTTCCCTCTGCTCTTTCATGTGTGTATTCAGAAGTCTGTTCTACACAACAGCATGCAATGCATATCAAGATATGCTTATGATGTAAACATCACCTTGCATCTTTTGCTGCTTAATACCTCCAGGGTTTGTTCATTCATCACTCTGTCAGTTCTTATCATGAAGAAAGAATTGAATCGGCTGAGTGTGCCCTTCGCACCCCACACTGAATTCCGTATGCGCCTTGAAGAATGTGTTTCCTCACGTGGCTTTAATGTGTTTCTTCTCGCTTGTGGTAAACAACAGATTAACTTCACGCAATGTAGGTGAGATGAGTACCTGCAGACAAAAACACTCAAAATCAGAGACACCGTCTGCCTGTTTGCTTTGTTTGTAGTGTGCAATGTGCAGTGATGATACCAGCTATCTACTGTGGATAGAGACTGGATGTAGCACACAAGCAAATCTGAACAAGATTTAGTATATAATTTAAATTTAACATCATGTTTTGGGGGTTTTTTTTGTTCGTTTGTTTTTTATTTTTCGTGATATGAGCCAGGTTTTGACCTTTGGGAGGGGGGCATAGACTGTACAAGAAGATGGGCGGTGCCACTTTTTGATTGTGAGGCCAAAACATAAGGAGCTCCTTCTGGTGACTGGTGGCAGTACTGCTTATAAAGCTGCAGATGCGTCATGGTTGCAAAATCCAGTTCAGGAAAAATGAAGCCTATGTGGATGTGCTAAAAGTTGCTGTTCATTGAGAATCCACTTGAGGCTGGCTAAAGAAATCCCAGAAGTCACGTACACACCAAGCCAAAAAAACAACAACGGATTTTCACAGCATTAAAAACACATTTACAGCCTGGTTCAAAAAATCGCTTGGGTCTGAAACTGCTTGGTAAATTGATTTCTAACTTGGGGGTTTAGAAATTATAGGGGTCATATGATTGTCCAATCAGAGACACAGCTGAGCTCATGTGACGAACGGGTGCCCTGTAGCTGTTCGAAAGGGAGCTCAAAGCTGGTGTCATAACCAATGTGGCTGCATGTGTGGATTGACTTCATTTCAAGTACCAGGAACATACAGGTGACATCACAAGGACTACATCCATGTTTTATAAAGTCTGTGGTCATATGTCAATCTCAAAGGGCTTCAAATACTTGTTACAATCATTTCTTATCATAATGTTTTATATGCAAGTGTTCATTTCATAATAGTGCATTATAAAGCCTGATTTAACATATACCGTAATTTCCGGACTATAAGCAGCTACTTTTTTTTCCTCACACTTTGATCCTTGCGGTTTATACAACGATGCTAATTTACACATTTTTTTAAGCAGCCAGTGGACGTTCTTTAGGTTACACTCATTGAGCAACGGTGATTTCCCATGATCTCTGAAGAAGAGAGAAAAAGAGAGCAGCCTGTGGTGAGGAGGAGAAACACAGGAAGAGGACAGGTGAGGACAGAGAGCACAGTCAGAGTGCACAGTCACACCAGAGCTCACCCATACACAGCCCAGAAGTTTATTTCAAATCTACAGAAAAAGACAAAGACCTATTTCTTTTTTGTGTAGGGCCCTTTGTTTTAATCAAATATGAACATTTTAGAAATAATTTGAGCATTATGCTAATTTAGAGTTTATTCTGAGCCTGCAGAATACATATAGGCCTAATTAAAACAACAAAATAATTGTAGACCCAGTATCAGCCCTTAGCTCATTTTAGCTTTAAATTTAAATAAATGAGCAAAGACAGAAATATGCAAGGCTTTAGCTTTAATGTTACAAACAATGTAATTTTACACAAAATTAACAAGCTCTTACAGCTGTAATCCAGGGCTCAGGTTAGAAAAAGTTACAGTAGATTTATTGAAGAGAATTTACACTACAGATTGTTATGGATGCTGATCCAGGACAAGACCACGACTAATATTTTTTCAGTGATCAAAAAAAAAAAAAAAAAGTAGCCAGATATTAGCCTAAGTCTATTATCCTTGTGTTTTGGGATATTAAATGCAAGGGTGCAAATATCAGGCAGACCCATTTCTCTGTTAATACTGCTTGTTATAATGTGTGACTTATAGTCAAGTGCAGCCCATATCCATACAATTTTAGTTGTTCTTTTTAAATTTAGTCCAGGAATTACAGTAATATGGATATAACAAGCTGCTGCAAAATTTAAGTGTTGATGTACTTTGTGGCATCAGTCCGATGCAATGGAACATTTCTAAATGTGGTATCATGAGTCATTCATGAGGAAGCAAAAAAAAAGGAGAGATTGAAGAAAGAAAGAAAAAAAGCCAGGTCATGTTATTACACACTACTCTATTCTTGAGTTTTCAATTTCCTGAGTGACATTTAGGTTTGAGTAAACAGGAATCAACTTTTCTTTTACCAGCAGAGCAACATTTAGTCATCATTTGTGGAGCTGTACCAGTTTCCTGTTACCTGCCTTGTACACTTCTATAGGTGCGGTGGTATGTTTGGAAGGGGGCTGTCACTTCTTGTATCAGGAAGAAAACAAACATTGGGCGCTCCCTGAGACAGAGCTCCACTGGAGAAGCAGAAACATCAAAGTTTATTTCCCTCATCGTGACTGCGGTTCTGTGGCTGAAAACTAAATTGCTGGCCTTTTTCTGAGCTTCGGCCCATTTTTCATTGACTTGTCCTTAGTGATGCCCCACTATACAGTCCATCAGAGATAAAACTACATTCTCTAAAGTGAGTTGGCAAGAGGACGCTGAGCTGATTTGGCAGCCGCCTCTGAACCAAAGTGCTGCTAAAAACCCCTCTGATTTAGATGAATAGAGAAAGAGTCCTCTGGGGTGCGTTTGTTTGTGAGGCATTTTCAGGTGACTGATGAAAAATATTCACAGCGTCAGCAAGCTTTAATTCCAAACATGTTTTTTTTTTCTTCTCACCCCAATGAAACGGGATGCCAAAACAATGCTGCGTTAAAGAAGAGCGCTGGTCCCCTGGTTTAAGGAGATAACATTTTTAAATGGTAGAAATGTCTGGCCTGAAGGAACGAAGAACTGGGCACAGCAGCACTGGAAAATAATCAAAGACAGGGAGAATGAGATGGGAGGGTGAAAAAAATGGCTCTGCTGTTACGTAGAATGATGAATCAGCCCCTTCCATTCCTGTAATTTCCTTTGAGAGCGCCCTGCCATTTGTCAAACGTTTTGTGGTATGAGTTAAGGTGTCAGGTGCGTCCGAACGGAAAAGATGAGGCGAGGACAGACAGGCCTTATTTAGCAGGCTCTTTTAGCTAAGGATCAAGGTACGGCAGGTAGACAGGAAGTGCTGCATCAATCAATGCACTTAGCTTTGATTTGCAGCCCGGGCTCCTCTGTATTGAAGATTCATTAAGCTAAAGTTGGGAGGAGAAATATCATTGACGAGGAGGAGAAGTGATAAAGAATGTTTGACCCAATTTGCTGTGGTGAGCCTTGAGTGTGCAGTCAGTCATGCAGCTTTATGCTTCATTTGTCCGACTAGACAAGTAAGACCGGGGCTGCAGAAATCAGATAATGGCTGCTGAGGAACAGTCGGAGAGAACACGACACCCCGAGTTTGAGGCTGTTTTGATGGCAGGATAAACTCAAGAAAAGCAAATAAGAAAGAAAAGCTCTCTGTCCTCTTTTATCACAAACGCAGATGAATAATTCATCACTTGCAGATTGTTTTAGCATCTTCATTATTCAGAGAGGAGCATACATTTTTCTTTTTTGGTTGTTGTCTTTTCACTTTGTGTTCAACTCCTTCACCTTTAACAAGATCTATCACATTTCCTCCCCGGTATTCTACAGATGTAGACTCCTCAGATCATTTGTGGTATGAATATATGGAGCTATTGACTTAAGTTTCTTTTGTGACTTTTGATGACAAGACTTTTTAAGAATTTCCTCTCCCAGCTATTCCTTTTTTAATCTGCGGCGGCTCAAAAGAATTGATGCCTTGAGAGGAAAAACACACAGTTTCAAATTTGCTCTCTTGGCCTGTTTTCAAGTGATGGTGCTTCCCCTAAAAGAGCAAGAGCATAGCTTTGCTGCTTTTAAGAGGACTTAGTGAACATAACACCACATACAGTATTATATTCCACTTTCTTCTTTCGAAGGCTCCCTTTCTGCACCCCCGTGGCTTCGAGCGTCTTTTTTTCTGTTCGAGTGCACACAGTAATCTCATCCTGATGCTATTTTCCTCCTCTCCCCTTTTTCCTGCTCATAGTTTATAAGCTTATCCCTCGCTGGTTGACATTAGAGAGTAAGCCAGTGCCACAAAGTGGTCTTAAAACATGCATCGAAATCCTCAAAGACTGAATAAACAGGCGTAAACGTATCCCACATGCAAATGTGGATTTACTATGCGGCGATGATTAAGCCAGACGACAATTCTTCAAGGTGCGGAGAATGAGGCAATTTTGAAATGAGGGATGATTTCATGAAACATTAATGCTGTCTTGTACTTTTTCCCCACATTGAGCAGAAAGTGCAGCCATTTACAGTCCATTGTTGCTCATTCTGACAAAACAAGACGCTCGCTAAGTGACATTTTATGCTGTTTTGGTGGAATTATTCATGTGAGAGATTTGCAGCTGTGATGAATCTTCATCAGTGTTATGCTCTTGCCTAACTGGTCTAATAATAATATTAAAGCCTTAGATTTCTTAAATAATGGATGTGCCTCAGGGCCATCTGTATCAGTGGACCATGTTAACAGGCTAAGTGCTGGCTTGGCCTGCAGAGGCCCCACACCAATAACAGAGCTGCTGTCATCCATCTGCAATGTATAAAAGACAGGGTATAATCAGATTTAGATAATACAAGTGTTTCAATAGCCTTCCTCTAAATCATTTCCTTTTATCATGTTCCTTTTGTGCAGCTTATTACCTTTAAAATTCAGTTTTTTTACCTTAGACATTAGCAAGTCAGGGCTTCTTAATCATGTTTGAAGAAAAGAAGAAAAGCTGTGGTATTCTGTCATTATGGTACATTCTAATTTATTCACCCATTGAGACCTCATGAATAATTTGGTATTTTTCTCAGTGTACTTTTATTGTGTAGAATATCTTCACACACATCATATCCCCAGACTGAAAACCTCTGAGTTTGTCTGTCAGGATCTCATAGCTGTTGGAAGTTTTTAGAAAGCTCCCAATGTCTTTAGTGTTAGCTGGTCAAATTTGACCCTTGGTTAAAATTAGTATGTACAAAAACATTAGTTATCACCCAATATTTTTTTCAATGCATTGCAAGCCCATTATGTATGTATATTATTATCTTAAATATACCACTATATACCACTCTTTTTTTAATTTAAAAGCAGTTTTATCACTTTTTAAAAAAAATGTCCTATAGTGAAGATCATTTGTAATCACATTATCCAAGTCCTAAATACTAATATTAGAGCACACTTACCAAAAAGTTACTTGTGTTTCTTTTTTTTTTTTTTTTTTTTTTTTTAGCATTACTAACAATATCTGAGGTGTTGTGGGTCATAACAGACCTGTATGGATTTTTTGTTAGAGAGAATGCAAAAAACAAAACAAAAAAACTTTTCTTTCATAAAACCAACTCTTCTTACTCAGGGTAACATGCACTGACTGACTGACTGTCATCTTTCAATGTTTCTTTGCTCTCTGTCTTCAGTATCACTCTCATGACCCAAAGTTTGATCATCTGCTGGGTCATTTTTGACCCGTAACACCACAAATATTGTTTTATTTCTTTTATTTATTTATTTATTTTTTACTCATGAGGCCTTGAGAAATTACTTAAATGTTATCGAATTTCTCTTGTTTTGTTAAAACAGTTGTTTCTTAGGATTAGATGGAGCCCTGTTGCGGTATAAAAAGTAAATTATAATTTTTAAAAGCCTAAACTTATAACAGGTCAAATTTGACCCGAACACAATATAAGGGGTATTATGGCATATCCCAAATTGTTAAACTCCAAGTGAGACTCGTAGAAGAGTTTTCTTTGCTGGTTTTATGATGTGCTGAAGATGATATGGGTATTTTTATGAGCTACAACATTTGTTCCAAAATTGCTTTTCTTTACATTTTCCACTGCCAAAAAACATCTATGAGCACAATATATGAATCTAAAAAGAAGGGTAAAAGTTTTCATTGGCAGAAAAAACACCTAATGTACTCGCATAAGGTGTTTTTTTCTTGTTGTTTTTTTCTTTTTCTGGACAAAGCCTAATGAGAGATAAGAGGGACTGGATTGTCCGCAGGGGGTGCCAAAATCAAAACAAACCTCCTCACAAAGTTCCTCACAGGAGCTTTAATTGCACAAACAACAAAGGGCCAAATAAATTCTGATGTTACAACAGAAACAGAACAAATCAGTGTGCGTTACTCCAAATTTCTTGGTCATCTCTTTCATTTTATTTAATTTTAATAAATTTTATTCGGCTTGTTGCAATAAGGTCAATTATTCTTGTATCTTCAAGTGTCCTTTAAACCTGTTCTCTCTAAAGGAGGAGACTGTTTTGCATTCGTGATTCTGTTGTTGTTGATGACCATTTAAAATAAGATCTCGATCTCTACAGTCTGTAAAGTTGAACGGATTGTGTCCATCACCAATTGTGTGTAAGTTTGCATCACATTTTACTCTGCATGTAATAAACTACAACCTATGAACTGAAAATAGCAACCCTGTCTTTCTGTTAAAAAAAAAAAAAAAGGTTGTTGACTTTTGGAAAAAAGAAAAAGGAAGAAAATTAAATTTTGATTTTTAAGGAATCAACAACCTGGGTGCAACCTGAGGACACTGGTTTTACATAATGACTTCTCAAAGGCATACAGACATTATCAACCTTTTCAGCCCTGAGGTGTACTGTTTTGCATGCTTCCTGTATTTCCTGTTTAATATTCTTGATTTGAAAGCCTTTGTTTACGAGTTTTACATTAAATCAAGCATATTTGCCCTTGACAGAATTTTGGAGCCATGTGTGTCTGTGTGTTTGCATAACCTCTCTAGTGGGAACACTGGGCTCAGACTCTGTCTCCTCCTCCGCTGTAGAATCTGAGTAAAACTAACAGCTGTGCAGTGTTCAATCCAGCTATGCTGCCAAGCCCTGGCTCGGGCTCTCACCTGCTCCAGGAGGTTCAAACGACACATCCTGAACCAACGCACTTGTGCGCTGGGCCGCTGTGAGTGGGACTATGTCAGCTTTCCAAGCAGCAGTGCTTCCCTTAACAATGTCTCTGGCAGCAGGCAGAGCTACATTGACACTGACAGGGTGTAATATGAGGCTAAAAAGGATGCCTGCAGGGCTCACCGGGGAATTTGTGTTTGCTGCTTGGATATACCGACGCGTGACAAAGAAAAGCTGAATAAATGAAGGGAGGAATATGAGAAATGCAGATCCTTCCATACGGGGCAGGAAAGTTCAGTGGCTGGTTTGATGAAGTTGATGTGTATCTTATACGCAGTGGCAGTTGCAGTAAACAGATTTCAACTCAGGTGAGCACTCATGGGAGACTTGGGATGCATATCAACATGAATATTCTCAAACGCCTGCACAGACAATAAAAAATACTATACGAATGATATCCTGATCGACCCTTAAAGATGTAAACTAAAGAGCCCTGAGGTTGTTTTAAGAAGCACAAGCTGATCAAACATAAAAAGTCCACTTATAGAAAGACTCCTTCCAACAAACCAGACACTTTTTGGCTGAAGGACAGGAAGCTGCCGGAGAACAAAAGGCGCCTGAACACATCAATCGATTTGCTTTGATTTAACTGTTAAACAGCCCAACATTTCAGCTCTACAGCATCTTTATCACAGTCTAAATAAACAAAGACAAGAGACAAACAACATAATGTCAGTCTGTACAAGTAGACAACTGCCATTAGGTAATTGGTTGAAGACAGACTCTGATCCATCAGCAACAAAATACCACACCCCAGTCTAACCTCACATCCACAGCATGGATAAGGTTTGATAGATAGATAGATAGATAGATAGATAGATAGATAGATAGATAGATAGATAGATAGATAGATAGATAGATAGATAGATAGATAGATAGATAGATAGATAGGTGGATAGGTGGATAGGTGGATAGGTGGATAGGTTTTATTGTCCCGGTTGGAAAATTTGTCTTGGGCAAAGTGCAAGTGCTACATCTGACATATAAAAGACAGAACAACATAAAACACAAATAGCAGCAGAGTACAGCATTTTGAGAAGAACACTGACATGTAGGATACACATTCCCATTAAGCGAGTCAGAACAGTAGTGCAGGAATATGAGTCCTGCAATAGCCGGTAGCCGACACCCTAGTTAGAACTATGCACTATATGCTGGCTGTTTAATAAAACAATTGAAGCCGGTTGCTCTTAGTGTGACACACTCTATAGCGTCTACCAGAAGGTCACAGCTCGTACTCTGAAAAAAAGAGTATGAGAAGGATCAGTGTTAGCCAGACTGAGCACTGTCTTCTCAAAAGTTGTCTGAAGAGATGGAAAGGCCTTGTTGCCGATTACTTTCATGGCAGTTTTTTTTCCGTTTTGGCTAGTCTGGCTTTGAGCTGGACAGAGAGAGTCCCAAACCAAGCTGCCCTACCATATTTAATGATACTGCCTAGCACTGCAACATAGAAGGTTGACATAACTTCCTTACTCACACCAAAAAGTCTGAGCAAATGTAAAAATGAATTATTTGGGACAATTCGGCACACAAGTAGTCATCATGTACATTCCATTTGAGCTGGTTGTCCATTTGGATACAATGATATAAGATACAAGCTTTTTATGTTGTGTAATGCATGGTATGTCTTTTAGGACTCTTTTAGTCCTTTCATTAAATCCTCATCCCGTTTGTAAACCACAAGGAGTTCATTAAACTAACGTTAGGATCAGCGTTAGCTGCTACAGATAGTGGTAGGGCAGAGGGGATGTACTGTTTGACCGGCAGGTGAAAAGATTGAGGACACATTTTTATTTATTTGCCTCTCTGGCCCACTAAGTTCTTCATCTGATGACATAACAAAATATTTTCTATTATTTTGCCCAAACTGTTGATTCTTTAAGTGACAATACATTCATGTCATTTGTTATACTTTATAAATGTAGCATCTGGTCAGTTTAAACTATGTTCAAATATGTTGTTTCTTTGTATATATCTTGAAGCAAACAATAATCTTGAAAAGGTTCATACTGTCTTCTTAGTTTTACTGTTTGAAAGGGTTGTTTTTGAGAGACAGAGAGGTTTGTTTATCTGCTTTACAAGTTTCAACCCTCTTCCGGGGTCTTCATCAGAAGTGTGATGGTGAAGTGACGTGTCATGGGCTGCTTTTATGGACGCTTCTGATGAAGACCCCGGAAGAGGGTTTCAAAAAGAACCCTTTTAAACAAACAATAGTCATCCACTAAAATAATGCAAGTTTGGTTTTGCAAATTTCATTATTATACATTCTCATTCTCAGTCTACTCCTGTCTTAAATTTCTCCCGATTAACCCCTTTTTTTTTTTTTTAGAATAAAATGGAAAATACTTCATTTGTCCCCAAGGAAAAATTCAGGGAGAGTCACAGCAGCAATCAAGAAAACAAAAGTAAGACAGTGTATAGATAGTGCAAAAGTCTGGTTCTGTCATCTCTAACATTTTGCAAGTTAAAACAAGTCTGTTAATTGTGTCTTATGTCCAAACCTCGAAAAAGCATCCACCCCTCTCCCTCAAGTTGGTTTGATCCAAGGATATATACAAGATATACAATATGCCTTTTGTATATAAGAGAGTACCTTTAATTTATGCTACTTTACGACTTTTACTCAAGTGATTTTATGGTGGGTGACTTTCAGTTTTACACAAGTAGATTTCAAGTGAGATATCTCAAATTTTACTCAAGTATGGCTTTCAAGTACTTTATACACCACAGGTTGCTGAACAACGTCTCAGGTGTGTTTCAGCATGTAGGCCACCTGAAAAAAAGGAGAAAAAAAAGAATAACACCAAGACTTAGAAAAGGACAAAGTCATCCACTCAGAGAGCAACATTGTTTGACTTTGAATTTACCTGAAGTATGGGTGAAATGAGAATTTCTACTTTGGCTCTGTTGTTTATCTAACCTTCTGAATCCTTTGTTATCAACCTCAGACAATAGCTGTAGGTCTTTGGCTTAGGATTCAGCGTTGCATCTTTTGATTTCTTGAGCTTTGCTTGTTATGGAGAGGTAAGGCTGTAAACACTTTAAAGTGTTTTAGCTTGGCAGGATTTCTGTTTTCTTTTGTTTATTCTTGAATCTTCACCGGGGTGAATATGCCATTTGGCTTCTCATGTTACTCATATTCCCTGGTATACAAATTGTTATTTGAAAGTCTCCTTTCACCCCTTTCTTGTTAAAAAAAGAAAATCAAAATGCTTACAAACATCAGATTCAAAAGCTGCTAGAGCATCAACAGTTTCAAAATCATGTCTCTGTTCATTACCAAAGCCTGTGTCCACCATTTTTACTGCACTCAGATCTGAGGCAGCGAGCAGAGCTCAAAGGATGATGAGCACAATAGTCCCTGTAGCTCCCACCACTCTGCTCCACTGCAGCTGAAAGAGAACTTCACTTTGAGCCATGGCGAGCTACCGTTTCATACCATCCCAGGGCTACAACACTGGTGCTATCATGATATTTAGAGGACAGCGGTAGTGTTCATCCTGGATAGACTACAGAGTAAACAGTGTGGACATTTGGCGTAAATAAACTGAGCTGGTCATGTTATTCTTGATGATACATACAACATTAGACAGGACATTTGATCTTTAAAGGATTCTGTTTTGACAAAATCTCAGCTATAAATACCTTCCTGTGAAACATACCTCAACTATTTTCAAATTTAATCCCCGTAATCTTGTCTTTGATCTCTCCATGAATAAATGGATTTTAGATTTGCATCTTTGATGCACAGAAAAGCTTTCCAAAACTGTAACACCTTTAAAAGAGCTCTTATTGACCATGCATTTTTGGACCTGCAACAAGTTAGTCTGAAACAAACAATGTTATTCGCGTGTATTCTTCCTGACAGAGCCGTAAACATGATGTACCTGAGCATTAAGACCTGTATCAGATCTAAGATCTTTTTCAGACAGGATGTGACTAAGTCATTACTGCAGATCAGTCAAATGATAAGCTTGCATTTCTTTGTGTCTCTCACTGTATGCAGTTGCAGTAATCCGGTGATGTCATTTGCCAGGTCTGCGATCCGTCTGATGTACAAATCTGGCATTGAGAGGGATTTGCATACATACATATTGTCACACGCTGACAATATGTTTTTATTTATTTATGTATTTATTTTCAGAGAAAATGTAAATCTCAGTTTTTTCTGGATCCTCTGTAATGCGGTGGATACGTGACAGAAACATAAACCTGTAAAAAACAGGCTAATTCCAGACACAGATCCTCTTTTTTGAAGTTTATGTTTGTATTCTGCACCTTTTCCTCATTCTTAAAATAAAACTCTCCAGGTCTGATTTTTTATTTATTATAATTCTAATGCCTTTTTCAATAAATTAGCCATGTAGTATGCTCAAACATCTTTGCTCCATCATTACAGAATTGTGAAATCAAACCTCACCTGTCGCTCAACTATCTTGTTTTTTTTTTTTTTTCAATTGTTTATTTTTCAACTATTTTGACCTGCAAACTACATTTTCTAGATATATTTCTTATTCTTAAATTCAGAACCATTTTCATGTGCATTTTCTCTTTTCTGCATCTGTGGCAGCATATACCTGGGCGGCTGCCCTCTAGCATGCAGGGGAGACCTGCAGCCTCGATGCGCTCCTCATAAAATAACTCACTTCTTGCCATTTGTCACAGTTTTATTACTTAACTCATAAATGTTCACAGTAACTTCAAATTCAACTCAGGACAATAGAAATCAACAAAAAGGAGAAAGAGCAAGCGGTCAAAAAACAGTACCTGTTCCATACTCCTTTATATCAATCATTCCCCAAGTCTGGATCCTGGCCCAAAGGTGGGTCACCAGAGATTTTCTTTGGGGTCACTAAATTAGTTTTTAAAATGTTTACACAAACTTCATTCTTTCCTTAACCAGAAGAAGTCTCCCCTCGCGGATTTGTTTACTGATGATTGGCTCCTCACACTCTCATAGCTGGTTATGTTTTCTTTGTGATGGGTCATCGCCACAATGTTTACTGTAACTGGAAACATGTAACCACTTTAAAAAAAGTCTGAAGCCATTAGCAGGCGCTACTCAAACAAACAAATCCAAACCACAGTATGTTTCCTACTGTTTTACAGCACTCAGAGGAAAACACTGTCACTTTGTAATCATCACACATATAAAAGAGCTGACCCATTGATTACTTTGATTGTACGTTTCCAGAAGAAAGATTTGAAGTCAGATTCAAAACCCCTTTGAGTTTGAAAGTCCGAAGTCACTGCTGGATCTTGGACAGGCACCAGCTGCAGAAACAGGGCTGTTACAGCTTGTTACAGCTGTACAACATCACGCTGAAAAGAGGCATGGACAGATGCTGTAATCTTTATTCTAGATGAACATTGTATCTCAATATTTCAATATTGTCCTGAATATCACATGACTGGGAAACAATTCTGAAAAGCAAGCGGGCTAACCTGTCACAGTAAAAAATGCAAGTATTTTCAGAGTGTAAGCCTGACAAAGCTGTAATGCATTTGTCAATGTTGTCAAACTATATGTTAGGCCGTTTAGCTGGTAAAAAAAGATGTAAGAAAAGATGACAGTTATCCTGTCAATTGATTTACAGATGACATACTTTGGATTGGATCGCCCTGGCTTGTTTCCCCAAAAATCTGGGTTGAAGTTTGGGAAACACTGCTCTATATAATTTCTTGGGAGGAGTTAAGTTTAACTTTAGGTTAATTTCATTAATTAATTAATTTAAGTTTTATAAAATATTATAAATAATAACAACAGTAAAATAAATGAAATGGCTCCATTAACACCATTTCCTAACTCTATCCTTGGTTTTGCTCATGCATGGACTGCATATCATGAATGATTCGACAGCTAAGCTGCATCCAGGAGCTGCATCAGCTATGTAAGCCTTCATAAGCTAACGTTACAGTATCCAGAAGCTAAATAATGCTGCTTCTGAATACTGTTACGTTCATTTTTCATAGCTCAGCTGCTTCATCACTCGTGTAATGCAGTACATTGTAGTGAAGTCTGTTTGCTGTGAATTTGTCACCCTAATCTGACATCAGTTTATCATCAGATTGTAAAAATGTGTTTTTTTTGGAAGTGAATAAAAAGCCGCTCTAGCCATGATACACCCAGCGAGGATCTCAGGATGAGTAGTGGGAATTAAGCAATATTTTTACTCCTTCCCCTGGCCCCCAAAACAGACAGCCAAGGGATTGGCCTAGTCTTGTGTCCTCTCATGTGTTTTTTTGAACTCTCACATTTTCACATCATGATAAATACATTCATTTTAAGACGTCAGCTGTAATAGTTCTTGTGTTTCTGCAGAATATAGCTTTATAGCTTATGCACAGTCAAGCATCGTTTTGAAAAAATCTCTTCCCTCTTTTTGTTGCTGCTTTGTCTTCATGCTGCATTAGCCCACACCTTAAAATCTGCTTACAAAACACAACACAATGCACCATTGACTCATTTTTCAGGCATTGTGACATAAAGCAATATGTTTTTTTCTCTTGAAAAATTATTAATCCAGTGCACACCACAATAGCACAAGCGTGGGATTTAAAGCAATGCCAAGGTATGTGTTGGGACTGAAGAGGAGTTTTTAAAAAATTGCTGCCGACATTTATCGACAAGTGCTTTTATTGCAGCCATGTCGATTTCAGCTGGCATCTGAATCTGACTTCACTTTGCTCCTGTGTTGGCCAAAATTAGTATGTTGGCTTGGCAACACATCAGTTTGGACTGAAATTGGTGGTTAAATTCAAGATTTTGGTGTAATTGGTTTGGGAAAGTCGAATCCCTTTGAATGAAAAGGAATCAGTTTAAGGGAAGATAACAAACCAAAGATGGAAATGAGGAGTGATGAGTTTAAAACAGTTTCTGATATCAAACGCAACTGGTGTTACAATAGAAAAAAAAGAAAACAAAGAGAATAGTATATTTACAAAGTTTGATTTATTATATTTGACAAGAATCATAGAAACCTACATTTCCATCACTCCCTAAAATAATCTTAAAGAAGCAGATTTCTGCATCAGAAGTAACAAGATAGAATACTTTCAGGATTAATTTATTGTAGAAATGATAAGAGACAGTGAGCCAACATCAAAACGCACGCCTGGAGGGCAGAGTGAAATTTCTTGTGATAGATAAACAAGTCACGTCCCCAGCGTGCGTAATCGTCACAAACTGCTTATTCTGAGAAAGCCTTTAAGTGCAATTAAGTGTTCCATTAAATGCAGCTGTTGCTTATTTCAACACAGTCAGCACGATTATCTTGTACTCAATTATGGCACATTAATAATTCCCCCTACCAACCGATCCACGGCATTTACATATCACGGTCTTGGAATCGCTTGTTTTTTCGCTTCCAGCAGATCTGCAAGGTCTTGAAAGGCAGTGAGAATACACAAAAGAGATTTTCCCTTTTTTGGGGGGCTTGATTTCTAATAGAGAAAGCTGACTGTGCACACATGCTCTGCTCCAATGAGTTCTCTTTGCAGATGGTCTCATTGCTATGCATAGAAAAGGCATCCTTAGATTTGCATTTGGTCAATTTTCCTTTTAAGTTGGACATCTGTCTGTGTTAGAAATTAATCTGCAGGTCCCAACGGAGGCTGCGAGGATTTTAATTAATTGTGTTAACGCATCAATGATAAAATAGAAAAATGAAAGTCAGTTTTGGAAGTCCACGCTCTCTCCAGCTTCGTCTGCCTGTCCTGTCCAAAGCGATGATGTCTTTGTATTCATGACGCTGTTTAAGTGATTACACATTGAGAAGCTGAGTTAAGTATCTTTGAGTAGCTGACAGAAAAAGGCTCTGAATGTATACTGCACATACGCTGCTCCCAGCTGTGATTCATCTTTCTGTCTCTCTGTATTTATTCCCCTTGTTGACCTTGTAGCTGTCAGAAGCAGACGTCAACAAAAAGACAACTTTTCTGCCTACAGCGGCAAAAGTTTTCCCTTTCCTCCTGGCTGGATATCAGGGAGGCTGTCATTAATCTAGCAAGGATATGTTGTTATTTTCATTGAACCTTTGGGAAAATATTAAAAGAAGACACCGTCATGGAGCTTGGCAATAATTTGCAAGTGACAGCGAAGGAGATAGATTTCCCTTCAGGTTGGCAGTTTATCTTTGCCGCCCATGGAGCCCGGAAACACGCGTGCTCTAAATCAGGCTTTTGTCAAGGATGATTGAGCTGAGATTGTGAACAATCTAACCATGAGCTCAAAGGACAGGAGAGACTCGACTGGCTTGTTTTGCGACTGTGTGTGAGAGCGCCTGTGTTTTGTCAGCACAAATCCGGTGTTGTGTCTTTGAAGCGCGGATAAAGTTGCATCTTTCAAGACTTGCTGCAGAAGTTCTTTTTTCGTGCCTGTCTCAGAAGGTATTCTGTTTTGACTTAAGTTTCAGTTCTTGCTTCCAAGTTTGTGCTCAACTTCTGGAATTTCTCTCAACAAAATTAATTTGCAGAGCCTTCCACTATTGTATCCATGCAGTGAGTCCTCATTATGATGTGGCCCGTGGAACTTCATATCTGATCTCTTTATTCCAAGACAACTAGTTTAGTGCTTGATTTACCCTGCTTTCCATAGCAGTGATAATTATCTGGGAATGCACCTGAAGCTTTTTCTCACAAAATAAATTTTCTGATTCAGTTTTGATTTGAATTTTGAGGCTGCGTAGGGACGATCAGTTTGGACTCCAAATCTATGAAGTCAAACGGTGGTGAGCCTTAGTATTTTCTGATTTTCACTCGCTTTACACTTCAGACCTGAACGCCATAAATAGTTGCTTTTCTCATCTCCATCTGTTTTCACATACCTTGTCAAAAAAAAAAAAACACACACACAAAAAAAACGTTACTTTCCATGTCTTTAAAAAGTAGGACAGTGATTCCTGTTCAATCATGCTGCAAGCCAATAAAAAGACAACGTACTGAAGCAGATTGAGGTGATATGGAACAAATAAGGACAGAATAATCTTGTGGTCCCTCCAGAGACGATCAAAGAAAAAGACTTTGAATCTTGTGTGAAATAATAAACATGAAAGAATTCCACCAGTGCCATTATTTTGTCCTTAACTTACAAAAAAAAAGTTTTTTGTTCATTCCCCAAACACTTTTTTTTTTTTAATTAAAAACAAGCATGAAGGGAAAACAGACCCTGAGACAAATGCCAAAGGTTTCCTTGTATTTGAAGTCAAAAGGAACCTTCAAAGACTCAAAAGATACCTTGAACAAAGGTTCAATATACGCCAGCTTTGGTTTCTGGAACTAGGGTTGTTGAAACAAGTTGTTAGCAATTGTTGTCCTTGGTACCAGAACTTGTTGGAAATTCAGAAGGCTTTGAACAAGAGACTATACAGCTTTTCCTAATGGCCAAAATACACCAGATTCTTCTTCAGTCCGGCAATGCTCCATCACAACACTGGATCAGATAGGTTTCTATTCAACCCTGGATCCGCTCCAATGCAACTGGCTGGTTCACTGCTCCATCAGTTTACAGAAGACACGCAATCATTCATTTTGAAAAAAAAAGCAGATTAAGCTTGACCATAAAACCAAAACGACATAGGAAGCACAGTCAAGTGAGGAGTCAACAGGTTTGAGGTTTTACAGCCCAACATGAATGAAGAGGAGCTTATCAATGGAGAGGGTTGCGAGGGAACTGCTTGGTTCCATGACTCCAGCATTTGTGCAAGGTGCCAGACTGAACACGCAGCCAATGTGAGCTGATGAATGCCAAAGTACACAACTAACACACAATGCATTGGAGCTGGGCCGGAAACACATCTGGTGTATTCCCGGCCTAAGAAATTCAACAAACTGTCGTTTGATGGAAAGCCAATTAAAACCTTATTTAATAGTTTTTTTTCCCCAAAAATTATTTATCTGTTTATTTAGTTAGTTAGTTGGTTAGTTAGTTATTTGTCACCAGTCTAAAATTAAAAATTTAGTAAAAACAAAGCTCATGTCTCATTCCTTTACTGTCGAGTTGAACTCTTTAGTTTGAATAATCAGCTAAGAATCTGTGACTGCCTTTACATACGATCAGTCACCCTTTCATATTCGGAATTAGCTATCACCAAAACAGTTGCGCACAGTCATGTAAACACCAATAACCCTTTTGAAAATTTGAAATATATTATATATTCCAGGCTTTAAAAACTGGAAAACCACCCCTAGGTTACTTCTTTACTAACCCAAATATTTGGTCATGAATACGGCTATCAAAAATATCCCATCGAAAGGGACATTAGTTTGTGTTTGTGGAAGTCCGCTGTGCTGCTCATGTTGTTGTTGCTGCTACTGTTACTATGGATACAAGGAGACAAAGCAGAAATGACGTGAAGTATAACATGGCGTTCACTGCATGTCTAGACATTGCCGTGCGTCACTGTTTTGATTGGTTGATTGTGAACAAGAATAACCCTGTTTGCTCATGTAAATGGTTTATTCCAAATGTTTCAGAAACCAGAACATTGACCTAGCCTTATTCAAATGTAGCCACTGTTGGGGTTCTCATTCTGTTCTGCAGGACAATGCACAGTCTCCATTTCTCAGTTGAGAGTACATGTTTGCTCCATGAGTGTAGATGATGCATCTAAAATTCATTAACCTAGCTACTTGATGACTCAGGGGACCATCAGACAAATGCTTAAAATGGGCCTCTTGGATAGCTTCTCATACCCCAGTGGCGCTGAATCTCTTCAGTTCAGATTTTGGTTTTTCATTCAAACTTTGTAGTACTTCCCAGATGCAGAACGCTCCTCGAAATTTTACTAAGCTCAGCAATGTTTTTCACTTTCTCTCAGCACGCCACCTTTTCAGCAAACTGAAAATTATTCATAAGTGCTAATGAAGACTTTACTTAAAAAGATAACACAGACTGACTTTAGCTGCATAGTCCTCTCTTTCAATGTTCAAGTGGAATATTGTGTGTATAATGTCTCTCATATCACCTGCTTGCAGGCACTTAGTGTGTGTTAAACCTTTTTACATTAATGCATCAGCCCCTGATTAGTTTTGACAGCTGACTATGGCCTAATGGCTGCAGAAAATTGGAGCAGTCTCCATAGAAATAGTTGCCGTTTCAT
Organism: Halichoeres trimaculatus; assembly: GCF_033239565.1. NCBI lineage: Eukaryota > Metazoa > Chordata > Actinopteri > Labriformes > Labridae > Halichoeres > Halichoeres trimaculatus. The sequence goes on along the minus strand of NW_027437182.1, from coordinate 8,205,009 downwards.
CTTGTTTTAGTTTCGTTACTGTACTCAGTCAACCCACACATTGGATCACAAGATTTTAATTCAGAATTATTATAAATAAAGTGATAGTTCTGGACTGGAGCCAGCAGAGATTGTGTAGTGTGTAGACGTGAGTTTTTACAGATCGCTCGTAATAAAAAACAAACACATTCAGCCCGACAGGAGCTGTGGATCGGTTATCTGCCTGAACAGCTTCAAAAGCTTCATTTGTCCCAGACGATCATTTCCTGCTGGCACACAGGAGGTACTTTTATTAAAAACGAGGAGACAACAGGTTCATTCCACTTGTTCATAAAGAAAAATACAAGCCAGCAACAGATGCTTTACCAGACACATCAAACTGTCTTCTACACTCTGTTGGGTCTGCTGTCATTTAGGTATCATTTGCCAAATGTTACCTAAGCTTTTTGTCACACGATGCCTGATTCCATCAGATAGCTTAAGCACAAAGTTTCTTTCTCTTTTTTTTTTGTTTTATTTTTATTTAATCCACACAGCTGTTAGAGTCAGTTCACTTTGTGTGGCAGTCTATTCTGCACCTCTAACCATCCCTGCAGGATAAGTGTAGTTTAGTCGGTCTTTATGTCATTCATGTTTAAGTAAAAAAATGTGTACAATATAGAAGTAAAAACTCTCAAATAATTGAAAAGGAGCAGAAAGAACAAAAGTTTTATTATATCTGCCCTTTCACTCACAAAATGTTGAATAAACACATTATCAGGTAAAACAAAATAACTGGCAGCCAGCATGCCTTTCAATTTTCCATGAATTCTTTCTTACAGAAAGACGACAAGCAAAACGATTCCCAAACATAAGTGAAAATCTTCTTCAAACAAAAGAAAGACAGAAAAAAAAAAAAAAAAAAAACGATTCCATTTCATGATTTTTATTGACATTTTTTGCCTTTTATTATTTTATTTTTTTTTATTGTTGCAAGGTTAAGAATATCATTCCTACCTGTATTTGTTTAATATACTGGTTTTGATATATTTTTTCTAAGATTCTGAGTGATTTGGCTTCATTAGAGAAAATGTGCAAACTCAAGGCCCATGGGCCAAATGTGGCCCGCCACGCCATTCTAAGTGGCCCGCAAGAGCTTAAAAGGTCTGATTGTCTTATATTACTCTTAAACTACATTTCCCATACTACCTGTTGCCCAGAAAGTGACAGCATCCGCCACTAGATCACAGTATTTTTACATCAGTGCCATTTTCCAAATTAGTGGAAATGAGAAATAAAACAAAGATCCCAAAGTGCCCAGGAAGAGAAAAGCTGTTTCAGGCTGTTTCAAGAAAGATGGGAAGGCCAACATGTGTTTGTGTTTCCATGAGAAAAACTGGTATGTCTTTTGTGGTATGAGGCCGTGGTGGTTGTCAAAACGTACAATCTACATTGGTATTCCAAGTATGCCAAAGTGAGCCTTCAAGAAAAACAACGAATAGTGCAAGATTTGAAATGCAAACTGCAATCACAGCAGGATGTGTTCAAGAGAGCCACAACCAAAAACAGCGGGGCAGTGGAAGCTAGCTTTATTGTGGCTAAGTCTTTCAGAGGGAGCATTTTTGAAGCAATAGTTGCATTTATTCTACATTACATTTAGCATTTAGCTAAATATTATACTATCAAACAGTCACTTCTGGCTCTCTGAAGGCAACCATTATGCTGATGTGGCTCTCAGTGAAAAGGAGTTTGACACCCCTGCTTTAGAGTCTCTGTCCAGGTTATTCCATAAAGTGACACCTTCAACTGTTATACTGCGCTTTTTGAGTGTGGTTCTCAATCTCGGTTTTGCGAATATTTCAAATCCTTTTAAATTGTAGCTGCTTTCTTTCTTGACAAAACAGCACTGAATGTTGGATCGCAACATTTGAGGTAAACGCTCCTGTGAAAGCACTGCCTCCTAACCAATCAACTGTCTTGACACTTGTGTGTATGGTCCGTGCTGTAACTTCACATTTCAGGCTTGTTTTGCAGCGCTTCAATTGAAGGTTTCTTTGTACTGATGCACTTCGGTTTTATTTGAGCTGCACGCCTAACGTGCTCCTGAGTTGGTGTTTTTTTTTTTTTCATCCTTGTAAAAGCATCCACTCCTGCAGTGTTGAGATCCTGGAGCTTTGCGAGCAGATTGTTTGGATGGAGTGTGTCCAGCCTATTTCTAATATGACAAAATATATTATCCTCTATACCAGAAAGTTAGGCACTAATGTTCTGTGCTAAAAAACTAAATCTCCTTACCGTCCAAATCATGTTTTCACGTTTGCAATTTATTTGTATCAAAGTCTGTATTGTTGCAGGGTTGCAGCTGAAACAGTAAAGCTTTAACTGCCATAAACACTATTTCAATACATCTGAGTAACACAATTACTCTGTGGAACAGGCAGATGTAATTACATTCAGATACAATCACGGAGTAATGATGATTATAAGGCTTAACTGACACATTCACACACTACATATTGCTTTTTATCATCTGTTTGCTTCCCGCAGCTTTGGTTTGTTTGTCTGATATTGTGCTTGTAACTGAGTTGCCAGTTGATTCGTCCACATTCGTGATTGGTTTCAGCACTATCACTTTTTTTGTGAATATCCTCAGATTTATGAAACAACTCATGGTTGGCGTATACAGGTCATTCCGAGTGTGGTGTCAATAATTGGTGTGATTACTCCTGTCAGGCTAAATGGAGGAAGGAAAATATTTTCAGGTTAATTTACCCACTCTTTATTTGCGAGCCTCTGTTGAAGAGCTCTTGGTACACATGGCAGGTGCTATTTTCATGAATTTACCAAACAAACTGCAGAATTATTCCACACAGCTCACCGCAACAGACACAAGGACGCCCTGATGTTTACTGCACAGGCTGTTTGTTCAGACAAACAACGGCTTTTTGACAATCTGGTCAATCCCTGCATCCACGACTCACTGCTTGACTGTCCACAGGCCATCCGTTGCATGCACACATCTTTCTTCAAACACACAAAGTGTGAGCCGGGGAAAAGGCTGGGGAGAGTTGTCTATTTGGCGTCACTTAATGCAACTCTTCTTCTCTTACTCCTACATGGTTAACCTGCTCTCAGTTAATTAACCTGACTCAGAGTAAGCGTGTAGAACCAAGCGCCCTTTCTGCCTCCATCTGGTGCTTCCAACACGCCCACTCATGACAGGATACTCGTCTTGTTTCGCCGTGCTTTCTTGTGGATTGAAGCTGTCTTATGTGACTTGGATTCGCCCAAAAACTAGGAAAAGTTTTCATGATTATTTTCAAATAGCTCATGTGTGATGGATTGCCAAGTATACAAAGCTGATGCACTGAGCAGATAAATAAGATGGCTGTGGCTTCTATAGATTGGCTGGCTTGTAAATTACCCTCTCCCTGCTCCAAACCAACAACTTCTGCCAACGTATTTGGCGCGTCGCTTCATGTCACTGAACCACTTCCTAGATTTGTACTCGAGTTCTCCCGGGACAAGACAAGCTCATGCTAACTGAATGTGTTTTCTCCTCTCGAGCAGCAGTAATTTAATATCCTTCAACCCTCAGTAGCTTACTTGGGGTGTCATATATTCTCTCAGAGGGAATTTACACCTCCCACACAGCCACATCAGTTTCCTCTGGGGAAGTGTTTGTGTCGAGACCTGCTCTTCTCTGCCCTCTGTGTCATCAATTTGTCAGACCACCATTGGGCATAATGCTGTCTTATATAATACAGATTACGTGATTGGTCGAAATGATTCTGCACACAATGTCTGACAATAACAACACCATTGCACCGGGCCTTCTGCTTCCCAACAGGAGAACCAAAATAAGCAGAAATGTTGGATAAGTGTAACATTATACGGGTTATAACTGAGCAATGGGTGGAGTGTTTTAGAGAGGAAGATTTATCCCTAAGCCTTGACAGTTTTTAACCCACTTTAACACTTTTCAACAGTTTTCATCATCATTTAGTTCAGGATTTTGTTTTGCAACACACTCAGTTTAAAGCATGAAAGAAGTAACTGGTCTGTGGTAGAAAACAGCGATGTATGATATGCATGAAAGCAGACGTCAGTGTTCAGAATCTAAGTCCAGGATATTCAGAGTGAGCAGATGCTTTTGATGCTATACATTATTTACATTATTCCTCTCAATACCTGCCTACCAAGTTAGAATTCAGTCAGGAGAGATGCATACACCATTAAGAGTTCTGAATTGATTTATTGTTATAAATGCAAGATTAAAGTATGGTGGGTAGACCCCATCAAGCGTTTGAAATAATAAAAAAAAAAGTAGGGGGTACAATGCTGTTATGAATTATGAATACCCGCTGATGGAGTCTAGACATTGATGGTGATAAGAGTCTTAAGAAAGCTGATCTTGATGATTCGGTAAGGACTGCAGGGCTGAAGAGCAGAGAACTGAGCAATGAAGACTGGAGGTGCACGGGGGAGAGGGAAGGTTGTGAGCCTGAAAGAAGGCTGACAGGCTGAAGAGACAGAATTTAAAATTTGTCAGCTATGTCATAATTGGCTTACGATTGAATCTGTGTGGATGTGATTGGATAGAGAGAAAAGCTGACACGCCCGTGATCAGCTGATAGTGAGAAGCGTAGTATTTGTTTGTTTTGTTTTGTTTCGTTTTGTTTGTTTGTTTGTTTGTTTTTTTCATGTAGAATAATGTGTCCATAACTATGCACAATTAATCACTGTAACAATATAGTTCAACCTACGTGGACATACATGCAGGAAATAACATTAAAACCTGTCACATTCAGGCCAAAGTTTTCACACACCCATCTACACACAATCACAACTAACCCAACATTTTAACTTTCTTTAAAGTCAAAACCGTAACTTCTGGTTGCCTGGTGTCTGTTTTCTTCAGTTTAGTAGATGTCTGACTCACTCAGATCCTGATGTTTAACATCCATGAATAGTTTCTGTGCTGTCCTCCTATCATTTTCCTTCTGGGTATTTTTAACCGTAAACTTAAGATCTGCCTTTTTATTCCAGATTTGAATTTTGAATCATATTTTCTGTTATCGCTACTATTCATTTGATCATGACTGTTTTGATATATTTTCTTTCTTGATTAACCTTCAGCACATTTACGAAGGTAGAACCATCTCTAAGGCACAGGCCATAGTTATGGACTCCCAGCATCATTTACATGAGGAGTTTCAGGTGCTGCCGTCTGGGAGAAGGTTCAGGTGCATGTTTCAAAGTATGAAAGGTGCTGTTTCCATACAGATGAGTTTGAGTTTCATCTGCTGGTTACTGGTCAGCCATTTATCACCACTCAATATTTTTATGCTCTAAAATATGTAAAGCAATGTTTAAAATCATACAGTGGAATATTGCATTCACACAAAAATAAATGAAAAAAATCATGTTTGTACGACATAACTATCTCATAAAATAGGATTTTTTATTTTTTTTATTTTTTTTATTTTCCTGTTTTTACTAGTTATTATGTAGTAAAAACATAAATTTATATACTTTAGAATTTCCTGTTTTTACGAGGTTCTATCTTGTAAAAGCAGAATTTATTTATTGATATATTTTTGATTTCCCATTTTTAATGAGGTACTGTCTCATAAAAACAGGAGTCTGGAAAGTGGAGGAATTCCTGAAAACCTTTAATCGTCATCTCGATAAAAAAACATAAAACATTTGACTGATAACTGAAACACATTAAAAAGCCTTCCTTTCTTGCTTTGACCCAATGAGCGGCAAATACTTGCAGCATAGTCATGGGAAATTATGTTTTTCCAAGATGGTATCTCGTATAAACACTTTATTCTAAAAAATAAATAAATAAATAAAATATTTAAAAAAATCTGTTTTTATGAGATAGTTGTGTTTAAATACAGGAGGATTTTTTTTTTTTTTTTTACGCAGTACGCCACCGTTATGTTCTCCATCAATGTTACCAGAGACCTATTTTTTCAAGGCTTTTAACAACCATAGTTATTACGCAAAGCTCATTTATTTATTTATTTATTTATTTATTTATTTATTTATTTATTTATTTGTTTATTTGTTTGTTTATTTATTTATTTATTTTTTTTTTTTGTGGGTGTTCAAGATAACAGTCTGATGAAATATACTCTCGGTAGCTTAACTTCAGGTTGACCAACATTGTTTACACTGATTTACAATAGTGCTCTAAAGTAAATAAAATCAATGTGCAAAGCCATTTTGCAGGTGTTAAGGGAAGTAGGAAATCTGGAAAATGGTCCAAAGTAGCATCTCTTGGCTTCAGACATCAGCAGCAAGCTCATGGTAACAGCAGCAGAGTAACTTACCTGAGTCATTAACTGGGTTCTCATCAGTTATGTTTTATCTAATGTAAACGGCAACACTTAACAACAATGATCAAGGACACAAGCGTTTGTTTTGAGTGTGGCACCATTAGGTGTGTAATGTTATATTAATGGAGTGGTCTTTTCCTCTGGGCCACTTTTGAAAAACAAGTCCACCACCACCAGCCAATTCTCTCATTAAATCTGCAGACCTGTAACAACATTCCATACCTCAAGTAAAAAAATATCCACCAAACGTTCACAAGAAGCCTCAGGTGTGTGTGTAATTGAATAGGACATGCTTACACTGTCATCAAAACAGATTTTTGTATGTTATGAGCATCAGTGGGCACTGTAATGGGTAAACAAAATGCAGACATGAATATGATAGATGATGCCACAGCTCACTCATTAGGCTCTTACTCCAGGGATCCTTATCACAGCTCAATTTTCAGCCCAGTAGCTCACAAAGTCATTCTCCTAAATATGATTTGCATAATGGAGAAGTCTAAATTGTGCGTAATATATTTCTCGTTTCTCAAAAGAGGGGATAGTGAAGGGAAAGGATGTTAATCTTGTGCAGCATGACATTTCGTCACATGCTTCATCTTTTTTCTCCCTCATTCATCTCTGCCCCCTCTTTTCTGTATATTCAATCAGTGTGTTACTTTCTCAGTATGGATTATTGTTATGTGCCTCTGTTTTCTTTCCTTTAGGTGACCGAAACAAGGACGGGCCCACTCGGATGCAGTAACTATGACAACCTTGATTCTGTCAGCTCCGTTTTGGTTCAGAGCCCCGAAAACAAGATTCATTTGCAAGGTTGGCCATCCATAATTGAACTCCCCCAATTTCTGATGGAATTGTCACAGTGTCTGTTCTCTGGCAAGCTTATAACTGCAGCATGAGAATGTCAGAACGAATTTAGCTTCAATCACTCTTTGGCTTCTTTTTTCTTTTTTTTTCCACGCATGCTTGCAGAGTTCTGAAGTGAATCCCAGACAGTAATGATTCAGAAGAAGCAGAAGTGTGCAGTAAAAATAAAACTTTAAGTGAATCTCAGCATACTGCATGTGTCACCAAGCATATGTCAGGCGTGGCAAAAAAACAGATAGAATGAGTCCCGGCCCCTGGTGATTTACAGATTCAGCGTAACAACAGCCATAAACACATTTTCTGCAGTAACTAAAGCACTTACAGCTCCTCTCTTCATTCATCCGTGTGACATTTCACTGTTTTTTTTGTCCTGGTTTTGTCCTTGCCTCAGGCCTGCAGTCCGTACTGCCAGACTACTTGAGAGCCAGGTTTGTGCAGGCGGCACTCAGCTACATTGGATGTAACGAGGAGGGCCAGTTTGTGTGCCGAGACAATGACTGCTGGTGCCACTGTGCTGTGGACTACCCGCGGTGTAATTGCCCCGAGGTGGATCTAAGGGCTATGGAAGCCAGTTTGCAGAAAATTCGAGAATCCTGGAACATGGCCAACCAAGACTTCGAGGAGTCAGGTCTGTTGTGTTTTCTGCTTTTGCTCTTCTTCAATTGCTGCGACCCTCCCACTGACAGCAAATTAGACCCCATTGTTAGACGGGTGGTTAGGGGAGGGGAACAAAGACAGAGAGGCCATGAAAACAAAGGGACAATTGCATCCAATCCACGTAATAGGGACTCATCAGTACACAGAGGAGCCATTTGATAAAGCAGCATCTCGCAAAATGACACTAAAAGAGAGAAAAACATCTCATGCCTATTAAATGAAATGGCTCAGACTTGATGGATTCTCCCAAGTCTTGGAGTAAGGTGTGAAAAACCGCTAATAAATTCTTACACTCACAACAAAATGTAAAAGTGTCTCATAAATGTAAAGCACGTTTGCATATTTTTATTTTGCGTTTTATGATATCATATGTTATGGCATCATAAAATTCCTCTAGAATGGTTTCACCGTTTTTTTCACAGACTGGATGTTTGTTGCACAACCCGCCAAATTAAATGTGTGAAAAATTAAAGGCACCTCATCACACTGATGGGAAAACATCCTGTAAATCCAATTTTTCCATAAAGCAGCCGTGCTTATTGATTTGCAACATGTCCCTCAGTGGCCTCGTGCAGACAGAGATATTAAAGGCAGAGCTGAGTCAGGAGAAGGAGCAGAGAAATCTCTAACACTTGACAAATCTGTCATTTTGTGGTGTATATTGTCAAAACACCAAATGCTCGTCCTCTGTAATCAAACAAGTACACCTGCTGTTATTTGAGCCGGGCTGTGCACACAGATTGCACGGTGCACTCGTCAGCATTTGGGAAATGGGAGGGCCACGTGTACAGTGATATGACAAGGTCAACAGTGAATCAGTCTAACAAAGGCTTCTCAGTGCTGGATTTTAGGTTTCACACCTGAGACAAACAAAAGTTGCGGAAATGTTACTGTGATGTAACCGTAGATGTCATCGTATGCTGCAGCTTTTCCTACAAATTTGTAATTTCATATTTTTTTATCATTATTCTATTTCTTAATGTTATTGCATTTACTGCAGCTGCTGTGGCAAAAAATAAAATAAAAATAAAATAAAATAACTATGGGGGATCAATGAAAGAATATTCTATACTATTCTATGCTAGCTTATTTATTGTCCACATGGCAGCATGGTGGACATTTTAAGACATATTCAGGTCTCAGTGTAAGGAGTCAGGTCTTGGATCAAAAAAGGAATAGGTCTCAGAAAAACCTCTGTCATGTGAAAGACTTTATAACAAACTTCCACTGACTAAATGGCTCCAGTAAATATAAACAATAAAAGCCTTACTTTAAAAAAAAAAGCCCTTATTAAAAATATATATATAGAAAAAAAAAAAGAAAAAAAAGCCGGTAATATTCTGAAATACAAGTTGCAAGTTGCTATGAAAATTTGTGAGATAAGGGCATAATAAAATAAACAGATTTCCAGACACACCCATGTTCATGTTACCTTTTATTTATATTCTTAACATAGCTTTCACTTAGTCCTACAACCACACCCGCCATGCACGTCCCTTTGTATCAAGCCACTCACAGATCTTACCAGATCTAAGACCAGGTCTCAAAATTGTCCTGTGCTGTGTTCTGTTGATGGAAAGAAGATTCAGGTTGTACACTGTTACAAAACCATGGTAAACTGATTGATGACTCCTTACATTTTAAACCTCTTGCTGTGTCTTGTGAAAGAGCTGAGCCAAAAATTGTTTTTATTTCAGAAACAAGTTGTTGTTTTTTTTTCTTTTAATGTAAAAAGTGGCTTGTTGCTGCAACCTTTATGCCTATTTTATATTATGGAGATCTTCTATGCATGCCTCTGCTTGCTACTGCCTACCATGCTTCCTTGAGGTTTATAACAAATTGTAAACCTCTGACTCACCATTGTGACTTGTACTCTCAGGTTGGATGGTCTGCTTTGGCGACCCAGAGGCTCACACACACTGGTATACTTCTATCTATAAGGCAGTTCTTGTTCTGCTTCCCCAATGTGTTTTAGTACCAGGCAGTAGTACTTTTAGCTATTATGCTCTATGTCCGAAACGCTTAGACAGAAACAGGGAAAAGGGCCTTTGGGTACTCTGCACCCACAGTTTGAAACCAGCTGCAGAATGACTTAAAGCTCAAGAAGCTGGTGCCCTTAATCGTTTTTACATCTGAAATAAAAGACACTGAGGCAGATTCTATAAGGATGTCAGTGTTTAAGCTCAGATGTTTGAGCAATTGATTCCTAGAATAGGATTGTAATCCATTATCTTGTGTTTTGTGGACTGTGCTTTGTCTCTTTCTGGGATTCCTGTCTGTAACTTTGTGTTATTGCTGCTGCCTGCCTTGGCCATGTCTCCCTTGAATTTTGTTTTGTTTTAATCCCAATGAAACCAACCTGGTTAAATAAAGGTCAAATAAAATTACACACACACACACCCTACAGGCTCAATTGCAGAGCACTTGAAAGTAAAATGTTCTATAATAAAGAAAAAAATGTTACCTGCCAACATCTTTTAAATGATTCAAACATAGTTTCAGACAACCCATGCTGCCCCATGAATCTCAGATCTAAGATCTGATTAATTGTATTGATTAGAAAGTGAAAAAAGAAAAGAAAATAAAAATAAAAAAATGTTCAAAATCTACTTAAATTTAGTCAGGCTAATGCTAACAGTGTAGGCTCACATAAAAAGTACACCCATCCAGGTTTAAAAAAGAGATTTGCAGATTCAGTCTAGTCCAATTCTTAGTTTCCTCTGCTGGTCACTGGTCAGCCATGCAAATCCTTTTGTAGCTCTAGGAACCTGAAACCTGAAAATCTGGAAAACTATCCAAAGTGACTTCAATTGGCTTCAGACCTCAGCAGCTAGCTCATTGTAACTGCTCCAGAATAAGATACCTGGATGATTACCTGGATTCTCATCACTTATATTTTGGTTGATGTAAACTGCAACACTTACCAGTGATGATCTTAAACATGCATAAACCCAGCATTTAACGCTGCTGCAGCTGCCTTCAAGTGGCTGCATACATATAAGAGAATTCAGAAAAAAACAGCCTTATAATTCTTTCTTAAAAACAACAACAAAAAAAGCTCTTCCCAGAAACTATATTTCTGTAAGAATGAAAATACTATCTGCCTCACACATTTCTTCCAAACATTACTTTTGGGATGTGACTCATGGTTTGTTTACCATTTATAAACAGTGAACTCTCTGTTACATCTAAAAGATTGCAGTGTTGTTGTGTAAGACTGACAATAAGAGTTTAGTCAGACAGCTCACGTTGTAATGGTTTGGGATGTTTATTGCTGCAGCAGAACACCCTTTGTATTTGACCTCATCTTTCCCACAGATTTGTGTTACATGCTGAAATTTTAAGAGACAAGATCTCACAGTCCCTTGTAGGATTTTTAGGTGTAGCTGAAAGTATGAGAACTGGTGCACCAGTACAGAGAAGAGGAATCAGGATATCTTGCAGCTTGAATCAGCCATCATGCATGAAAAGTGTGAAAGCATTGCAGCTTGAGTCGTCTTCTGTTTAAATTGGTGATGACATGAAGTGGATGAGTTACTTGTCAGAAATCCTGAGTGTAAAAGAAGCTTTATAATGTTGACTGAACAGAACAGTGAGTTAGGAAATCGAGTTTAAAAGATTCAGTTAGATGAGTAATGGGGAAAGAGGTATTCTGGTGAGAAGAAATTTCTTGTCAGACAAAATAAGAGAAAATTAATCTTACATTGATTCGCCTTTTTGGAGAGCATCAGCCTGAAGCTTACTATTCATACACAGGGGAAAGTGAGAAAAGCGCTTTCATACAAGCTGTTTGCAATATTATTGATAATTAATAGAAAGGCAGAGCCATGCTGGAAACTGAATGTTTCCAGCACGTTCTCTGCTCCTCACTCCCTGCTATTACTGAAACTTCAGGCTGCATCCGCAGGCTCAGAGGGCATCTAGCTGTTTCAATCATCGCACCGCCTGCCGTAAGCTGTTCACCGTGCACCTTGCCGGCTGAGCACCTTATTACTGGCTGCATGCTTCTGTACGAAGGGCGACTTGATTAGCACACAGCCTCAATAACATAAGCAGCAAGGTGCCCTCAGAAGTGGAGTTACAGTGTTTTATTAAATACAGAAAAATGAGAAGTGCTGTTGAAACCCTGGGGATCCACTTGGTCTAACATAGAGGATAAAGACTCACACTGTGACTGATTCCATTCAGCTAATGACTGTTATGATTGGCCCTGGCTTTACACTTAACTGTGATTGGATGTAATTGAGATATTATAGATTCTTTGGCTGAATAAGTGTGCCAGACTCTGTTGTACCAGCAAAGTTTAACTTTTCAGACCCAATAAAATATTTCAGTCCACTTATCAAGTGGACACTTATCAGGAGCTGTTTTCCTCAAAACTAGCTTGAGATTAATATATTACAACTTTAGCTTAGATTTGTTCCTTACCTTTTTAATATTATTGGGTGTTTTGACTCGATGGGGTTGCAGCTTTACAGTATCCACACAAGTAGGTTTTGTTTCAATCCAAAAAGTAGAATAGGGCTAATCAGTGGCTTTATTTGTACCAATTAATGCCAAATGACTCCCAGGTAATGAATCCTTGCTTATCTTATGTGGTACTTATCTTGGTCTTTTACAATGGTGGAAAAGCCACTACTTAGACAGAAAAGTAACTGTGATATATATAAATAAAAAATTCTATTAGAATAGAATAGAATAGAATAGAATAGAATAGAATAGAATAGAATAGAATAGAAAATACTGTTTTTATCCCAGAGGAGAAATTCACAAGTATTAATTTAATTGTAATTTTTAATCATAATAAAATCATAATGGGCTGTTTATCCAATGTGTAATATAATGCATTACTAAAGGATTTTTTTTTTTTTGATAATAACAAGGTACCTTTTATTATCAATATTTATTTCCTCTAAAATTGATTTTTTTTTTCTTTTCTTGATCTGTGACAGTTTTTTATTTATTTATTAATTAATTAATAAATTTATTTATAATAATAATAATAACTTTATTTATATAGCACCTTTTAAAAACACAAGTTTACAAAGTGCTTTATTTATATATTTATTTATTTTTTAAATTCTGATCTCCTAACATAAAGTAGACCCAATCCAGGATGCCAAATGTCTTAGATATAATTTATGAATTTTGTTTTGACTGTTTTTTTTTTGTTTGTTTGTTTTTTTATTTTTTATTTTTTTTTGTCGTTAGTTTTTTATATGAATATATTTCTAAATTTAAATTTCGCTTTTTTTTTTTTTTTTTTTTTTTTTTTTTCCATTCCAATTTGATCAAATATTTACCTCTATCTCTGACATTAACTAGTTTATCTCTTAACCCCCATACTTAATGGAACTGTAGAACTGTATACTGTTTCAAGTTTGACTTAGTTTACTCTCGTAGATTGCGGATCCTTCAGCGTTGGTCGAGGAAAATTGTTATTTTAGGGCATTTTGAAACTCTACAGGGCATATTTGTGAGTATTTTTATGGGATAGTAGTGACTGAGTTTAACACCGTCACAGAAAACTATGTAACAGTATATAAGGGTTAAAAAAAAAAACTTTTTTAATACAAATTTTAAATTTAAATTTGGAAGTAAAAATAAAGTTTTCCCCTAATTAAAGTGATCGAAACAGACCCTGCTTTGTTGAGTTTGCAGTGCAGTCAAATGTCTCTCATTAAACCAAACAATCAAGCAAACTGTGATGAAGCAGAGAGGAAAGGTTGGACCAACTGTCAGACATGGCAGTGAAAGAGCTGCAGCTGTACCAGCAAAGCTCCAACTCCTGGTGCCCCCGAGTTTGTTGCCAAAGGATGTTTAATTAACTAACATGAAATCGGCCAGCAAGTTTGAGGAGGAATAGAGCTTCCCTGGTGATTTTGTTCAGGCGCTTTCTGCACAGCAGCTGAAACTTAATGGCTCCCCTTCACAGCCTAGAAAATGTTTATGCAATTTGGGTAACCAAGCAGCTCCGTGTTGATGGAATAATTCTGGAATGTTTGACATAAGTTAACACAGATTCTCATGACTTTTTGCATAAAAGTTCTGCTTCATTTAAGATTTGGATTAACTTAGTTTAAACTCTTCTAACCTTCCAATAAAATTAGTGCTTCAAGTGAGCCACTACACCCCAGTATACTGCTGCTTTCAAATGCAACTTTGCAGCACAGCAGGACATTTATGGTAGATGTGTAACAGCTTTTCTCTGTGAGTCATAAGTGAGTAAGTTTTATCCCTACAAAGGAGGAAAAAATGCATCAAAAGAACAGAAACACTCCAAAAAAGCAAGAAACCAGAAAAGCACTCAGAGAGCACTGACTTCAGCCAAGCATATTATGATTGTCATGCAACACTTTGGTCCTACTTAAATGTTATACTCCCTTTCAGCAGACTGTCTGCTACAATTTGCTGTTAGTTGCAGGTTTGTACAACAATTTGATACCTGACATTGTTGAAAATTATGGTGAGCCAGTGCATATTTCATATTCTGGATCTTAGTATCCAGAAAAAAAATTCTAGTATCTGGATCATACTTTTACATATGTCAAAAATTGTAGTGACCTTGTCTTTTATCGATTTGCAAAGCAATCTAACCATTTGTGGTGGAGTTATATACACATATGGTGAAAACAGCCCTATCTTACAATGATAAAGAACCCTTAAAAAAAAGTCCTGGATCCAGACAGATCACCTCGAAAATTTAATCACTTCTTCCTTATCCCATTTTGAACATTTCTTGAAAATTTAATCAAGATCCTTTTGTTACTTTTTGAGTTATGTTGTTCACAAACAGACAAACAAACAAACAGACAGACAGAACAACTCTCCAAAAAACATAACCTCCTTGGTGGAGGTATGTAATACAGGAGCATGTGCCATGTGTACAGAGTCAAAAGGAGTAAAATGTGTGCCCAATCTTGGTGAATGTTAGGTGTGTTTCTGGGTCTGAAAATGTGTTTAAAATTAACCCAAATTCTTAGTCACATAATTTGGCGAGTGTAACCTGATAATCTCCCATTTTGAAGATGATCTCCCAAACCAAGCCCCTTTATTCAAACAATTACCCTCCAGCAAAGCCTCCCTCTGAATGTTATTTTGAATAATGGCCACACACTCCTGTATTTGTTCTCTTCCGAATCTGACAGTGTCTTCTATTTTTAAACTGATCCAAAAGGGAAGTGCTGTTACCTTCCTGCTTTCAGCGGCTGACAAGATAATAATGGGGGGTGGTGACAGTGTTTCCAGGGATGAGCTATTGTTGTCTGGAGGATAAAATAATGTCGGGTTTCGAAGCAAGTTACAGTTTCCACCTTCTCCAGCTCACCAGCACTCTACACTATAAACTCCTTAGGTCTTATATGTGTGTGAACTGTGTTGAAACCAATATAATCTTCTTATGAGAATAAGAAAACACTTTTGTTTAACTAAATACTTTGGATTCCAGATTAGACATCCTCCTCCCTCCATTGTTGTGATTGTTATTATTTTTTCTTTCTTACAGGTTTATGTTCCATCTGCTTTGTCTTGTCAGATTACTTTTATCAAGCACTTTCATGCAGGGTTTACTTGAGTGTTGCAAAGGCATTACAGTAAAGAATCATAGATTTGTTGCTCCGGTGGTTCACATCCAAGGTCATCCTTGGTGAGGTTAGTGATTTTTGCATCAATGCAGTCGAGTAGGGTGCGAGGTGGGAAAAATATGATACCCAATAGCAGTACACGTCACCCAGCTGAGGGTGTGGGATCACTTCAGAGCCTCTCATACCTGCAACAGAATCTGAGAGCTTTGTTTCTATGAGAAATCTGTTCAGAAAAAGCTACTCTGCGTTTGCATAAAATTTCCAGCAGTGCCTATGAGTTAAATCAAGTTGTTTTCTTTGTTTTGTTTTTTTTTTGTTTTTGTTTTTTTTCACATTGCAAATCTGAGAGCGGCAGCAGCCAAAGCCCTTTACATTGGATGCAGCTGGTTAAGTACAGCTGCAGTGTGTTAAACCAAGTTCATGTTTTAGTGATTGGAAGCTTGTGTCCATTAACAGTGTTTTGTGCACTAGTGGTGGCTGTTATGTATATAAAAAAATCAGTGCAGTTTGGTGTTTTCAGTGCTTATTGTCGATGTTCCTTTTCCATCACCAACTAATCAAAACAAAGAAGAGGTTTCTCTCTGTCATCAACACAGGTAGAGGTCTGTCCAAAGAAGAAACAATCTACACCTCAGTTTTTTCGACTAATTCCAGCTCTAAAGCTGCGGCTGCATCTAGGGCACGATTTCTACCAACTGTGTTTCATTTGCTTTGAAAGAAAGCATTGAATCTAAGCAATTATGAAGCATCCTGAGCCTTTTAAGGCAGACTTTAACGGTCACTACTAAGAGGAGCAGATGTGCAGCAGGACTACTTTTATAACTTGGTGACAGTAAGCACCAGGAGAATACACTCTTCCCTGAAAGTGACTCTTAAACAGCAGAGATGGTAAAAACCAGAATTGGAGCAATAAAAGAAGAAAAAGGGGGAAATGTATTATAGAGCAGGAAGTTGGAGAAAATTACCCAGGTACTGAGAGCTTTAAAAGACATTTGAGGCATTACATTGAGAGCAGAAACTGCCAACTTTTTGAATTTGGAATTCAATTTTCTATTAAAGTTCTTAATTTGTCTAAAATATAAATGTGTCATAACAAATAATGTGATGTGGTATAGTCAGGAATCACAAAAATATCACTGACTGACAGAAAAAATGCAAAACACAACACAAAAATTAAGGAAAATTTGTGTAAGATTTGTTTCTTTGTTGTAACAATATTTACTTGCAATGATTCTTGTACTGTAAGAAAGGCTGTTTTTTTTTATTTTTTTATTTTTTTAATAGAACCACATTAGGAAGGGACATGCATTTGTGGGATAAGCAGCAGAGTATGTGGCTCGCCCCCTTGAAAAACAGCCAAATCTTCTCTATCAATGCCAAACTATAGACTGTATATCGAGTAGACAATATGGCTTCACCATTCACCATTGCACAGTTTTGAAGCCAAAATACCCTCGTCACAGGCGCCGCCATTGGCAGCCGTTGTGAAGCCAGAGTTTGCATAGTAGAGGCTATGAGAGACTCAGAGAGAAACTGAGTGGAGCCACGTGACAAAATCAATATAAACATATTTTTCCTAGAGTCTAATCTTGTCTTGGCCCAACCTCCCAAAATATTTTACAATCCCTGAAAATAAAAACAAAACAAAACACAAGACCTAATTATTGTCAAACATGACATAAACATCTTATAACAAATGAAAACAAAACTTTTCAGAAAAAAAAGGGGACCTGGATACAAGGCATTCCAATAATATCTTAAAATCACCACAACAATTGGATGTGAAAAACATTTCTGCGACATGTATTAATTTTTTAAAGATTGACCACAGCTCATCTGGAATGACTGAGGAGATGAATTTTTTGACCTGTACTGCAGCCAGCCACTAGAGGGTGCATTTTTTTTGGCAACATCACTTCGGCCCAACAAAATGATGTCAATATTTTTTACATTCTTTGTGCCACAAAACTTACTCCAACATTGCTATTGATGCTTGTTCCACCCTTTTTGTTGTTGTTGTTGTATTTTCTTTATTATTTTTGGTGGATTTAAATTCATAAAACACTCCTAGACTTAGACCTTAAAATTCACCTTGAGGTCCGCTAAGATATAAAACTGTCCATAGCAGTCATCAAATTTCACAAAATTTCATAGTGCCTTTATGTTCCTGGCCACAATTTCATACAAATATACCTGTAAAAGCTGAATTCATCCCTTGCATTTTTTTTAAATGAACAAACATGGAAGCTGCACTGCGGTTCCATCTCCCCTGGAGACTTCCTCTCATTTTAAAAAGTAGGCCATGAAAAGCGCCCCTGAATAACCTTTTAATATATTTTATTACAAGCTGTTTAATCAACTTATTAATTTCACAGGAACATGGAATACACCTTGCATAATCACCAGGGAAGCCATTGACACTTAATTGGTTTTCTAATCAGATGCTGTATTATCAAGATAACTCTAACTAATTACAAATAGAGCAGCCGTTTTCTCATCACTGCTGCACCACCATCGATTCTCCACACAACCAATCATGATTATAAAGATGATGATATTGTTATTGAATGCCTTGGATTTAATATGCGCTCTGTGCATTGTGTGTGCAGCACACATTAGCTCTGCGGGCTCACAGACATTGTCCTCCGTGCTCCTTGCCCTCATTCAGACAGAGCAGCAGCAGCATTAGCCCAGGAAAAAGCTGTTGGCTGTTCATTAATAGAAGAAGAAATATTACCCCGAGTATTTAGCTCTGCCTTTTTCCATTTGCGTATCCGTCAAACAATATCACTTCCAGTTCGCCCCGTGGCTCTTGAGTCTGTGTGGCCTCTGCAAAGTGACTCTCTCATTTTCTCTGAGTAAATTAGTCAAATATAGTTGGAAGCGAGTGACAGGGGCGACATTTTGGAGGGGGGAAACTGTTCACCTTTAATTTTGCCTCTTATTCTTTCCTGTTTTTCTTCAGATGAGTTTCAAAACTTCGTCCGAAGGCTTCCCACATCCTACGCCCTCAACATGTCAGCCATTCAGTACTTCTGGAAGACGGAGCCGAGCGTCCATCAGCGCTACAAACAGCTGGAGCTCAGCACGCAGCAGCTCCTGAGCAAAGCACGCCGCATCGTCAACAAGCTCTTCACACTCAGCAAGAGGTGTCGAACTCAGCCCAAAATTATCATGCTGAGAGAGAGGTGAGAAGCTGCTGACCTCTGTGATGATGATGATGTTGAAAAGTGTGGGTTGTTGTGTGAAAATAAGCAAAAAAATTCCAAAGCTTGCAGCAACATCACAAGTTCTTTCAAGCAGGCTGTGAACGCTGCTGCTCATTTATTTTCTTCAGCCGCTCTGTGTGCAGCGCTTTGTTATCCCTCCAACTAGGCATTATGCTAATAGTGCACACAGTATATTAGCCCTTTGATATTCACGAGAGGTCCCACTGAAGTGAGCTAAAGTGTGGCACCTGATGACTTGGCTGCACTCCCAGCCTGGGTCCTCTTTGCATCCAGGAAATCAAAGCTATCCTCCTGTGAAATTAAACTTTGCTGTGTTTCAAAGGAAAATGCAAAGTTGGGAAGATTTTCCTGTTGGTTAACTAGCCTGAGATGAAATCATAGACAAAAAAAAGTTTCCCCAGTATCATTGTCTATTCTTGAGTCTTTCTCAAGTAGTTTCACAAACTCTCCAGACTCTGGAAGTGATCAAAAATGAATGTGACTATATCAGTACAGATGATGCAGTACAGTTTTTGTTTCATGAGCTAATTCAAGTGAGAAACCAATATTCATCCTCTGCTGTGTGATTTTTAGCTGCAGCTGAAGCCACCTCCACTTCCTGCTCAATCAAATTTAATCCACCTTCAGTTAAACTGAGCGTTATTCTTACACCATGATTTCACCAGACACCTACGATTTCTGTCAGACCATATATAGGCGCACTGTAACCCATTAGCTGAAGAGCTTCTAATTTTCTACCCTCTGTTATTAAAAATAGCATGTTTTCGCAAAACAGCAGGAAACAGAAAAAGC
Organism: Halichoeres trimaculatus; assembly: GCF_033239565.1. NCBI lineage: Eukaryota > Metazoa > Chordata > Actinopteri > Labriformes > Labridae > Halichoeres > Halichoeres trimaculatus. Next base: position 8,185,572 of record NW_027437182.1, on the reverse strand, counting down.
TGCATCATTGTATGGGATGTTTTCCTGAGGATTTCCAGGCTAGTAAGCAAAATTTCATTTATCCTTAACACCAGAAGACTGCAAGATTTTGCTACACAGGAAATTAATGTAGCCACTGAGGCCATTAGATTTATGAATCTAGATGACTATCTTATCAAATAATTCCAAAGCTGGGTTCATCAAAAAAAAAAAAAAAAAATAACCTAAGAAAGATCAGCTGACTTCTCAGTGTGTCCCATACAAACAAATATTATACTGAGAATTTTTCTTGCATTACACTTGAAGCTCAATCCAAAAACAGACAAGAACTAACAAATAAAGGCTTAAGATACTAAATTCAGCTGATAAGTAGAAAATGAGACTAACTATTTGCACACATTGCTGTTCTTCTTAATCTGCTGCTTTGGATACCATCATTCTCATGGTTTAGTCACCTTTAAAGTCTTGTGGCAACAAAGAAACAAACTCATCACACCTTTTCCATTTGTATGATTTTAAATCAAATCCAA
>NW_027437182.1:7875063-8180063 GCF_033239565.1 Halichoeres trimaculatus | reverse complement strand
GCAGCATGTAAGCCAGATGCTGAAAGCCACAGCTGTTCAACAATAGCGTGACGCCGTAACAGGGCGTCACAGTTTACCCCGAAAATAAATCCAACAAAGAAGAAAAACGTGACACAGTAAACAAAGAGCATAGTTGGAAGTCATGCAGCATTTTGTGCCCTCTGTGATTGGCAGGTAGGTCTTTGATACAAACTACAATCAAGCTTTGTTTCAGAGAAGTCTGTGTGCCGCCAGGAGAAATGCAGCCACTGTCGCGGGGTAAATGATTCTTTTGACCAATCAACGGTCTGCAGTGTTGTAGCTCTACCTTCTTAGAACAAATCGGTTCAGTTTGGCACCTATATGAAAGGATCCCAAAAAGTGGGACGGCTTGTCTCGATTATTTTGGGATCTGTCCCTGGATAAGTCAGTGGCAACGCCACAAAATGCACACCGTATCTGGACAACCCAAACCGGTCTTCTTGGTGGAAACAGGACTATAGAGACTTAAAAACAAGTAGAAGAACCTTAAGATTGTTTCTAGACCACTGGTGGCACAGATGAACACCATGGCAGCCCCTACTGGACTGCAGAAACTGAACAATAAATCATAGCTTTATCCCAAAAACCTAATGAGAACAATAAGTCCAAGTTCTACTCCTCATCTTCTGCAAATGTTTTACTTGGAGTGAGGAGTTGCAGTTATTAGTGATTCAATTTCATGTGGGCCACGTTCTAGGCTAGATTCTAAACTTCTATTTCTTTATTTTGTAAATAAATCAGGCAAACCTGGTAACTTGTTCCTTAAAGGTTAGCTGTTCTGAGACCATGGTATCCAAGTTCCAGGCAAAAGATTACTTAGCTTAATTTACACCATTCTCATTCCACTGCCTTGTAGAAGACAGACAACCCTTAGAGTCTTTCATACCAGATGACATCACAGATTCAGCCCAGTTCTCATCTCTAAATGGATGAAGAAATATCACCTTTAGGTCAACCTATCTTAAGCCTAAGTTATTCATCATCTTTGGCAGGATCTTTCCAAATCCAATGGCAGGTTACCATCTATCTTAAGAAAGGAATGGGACCAAGCAGTGAGTCCTGAGGAACCCCGGTAACCCTGTGTAAATGTCCCTGAGGGTATGAGATACACCTTATTATATTTGATCCTCTAAAAAAACAAAGTACTTTGTATTTCTCAAAATGAATGTCAGTTTCTCAATCTACTTAACCCACAGTAGAAAAAAATATATAATTTTAGTTCTAGGGAAGTATTTTTGTCTGTTTTTAACCATTTCCAATGCATTAATCATAATGTTTTATCAGCGGTTTAATGAAACATTGAAGCAAGTCAAACACAACCCCAGTCAGTATACTAAAAAAATACATTAATAAGCTTGCTCTCAAAAACAAGTTTCAGAGATAGACCTTTATTTTCAAACATGGAAGCAACTCCATATATTTGCTCTGTTTTGTAAAGTTGTGGGAAGAACCTTGTCTGACTCTGTGACTTTGATCTAATATTAATTACAGAAGGTAGAAACCCCTGTGCCACACACACGCTGTGAAGCCCACTTATTATTTAGTCAAACAACTGTTTGGACAAATGTTATTTCTTCCTTCAGAAAAGATGCTTTTGAATGTAAATTACTTCTGCCCACACCATTGTTCAGTATGAATTAAATGAGCAGATGCACATGGCCACAAAAAAAAGAAAGCTGCTAACTCTACTGGGAACAAAAGTGGATTCAAAAAAGTGACAGATGAAAAGAAAAGAGAAGGATAGAAGGGAAAAAAAGACAATATTTTAGTTCTGCCATGTGCTCTGTCTGCTACTTTTTCAAACCAACCTCAGGAATTTAGTTTTATAATTAGGGATTGTGTCTCAACAGAATATTTAGCTTTTCCTGCTTAACAGTCATCTTGGCTCTGCACTGTTCCACTGGACAGAATCACGTATAATCTACAGTTGTAATCTTTAGGACAGAGATACTTTGTGGCACAAATAAAAAAAAATACCAGTTTGAACAAGAATATTAAATTCTCATTAGGCATTTACTTTTTATTTTACTTTGTCTAATGTCTCTTACATGTCTGATTTACCATTTATCATTCTTTCCAAATCACATTTTCACAATGAAGCATAACTTAGTTAAAATGTTGGGTCATTTACAGGAGCTGTGAGGAATTGGAAAGTGATATTGCAAAAGTCTCCCTTCCAGATAAATGCCCTATCATAATCCACACCTCAAAGCCAATAAAAGTTATTTCAAAATGCTACTTCATAATTTCTTGATTGGGTCAAGCAAGACCGGAATGTCTCTATGACAACACAACATGTCTCACAACACCGGGCTGCTAGTAGCACTACATAAGGACAACTACCAAACTACTGTACGAACCGACGGTTTGCTTGTTTTCACGTTAGCCTACAAATATGTTGTAGCATCGGGATGCTAGTAGCCCTACATTTAGCTGGCTACTGACGTACTGTACAAACTTACATTTACTTGTTGTCACGTTTCAAACAACAGTGCTATGTCACTGTACTGATATAGTAGTGGCCAAACGTTTTGAGAACTGCAAAAGTTTTGTTTTCCACAGAGCTTGCTGCATTAGTTCTGAAGGTGGGATATTTTTTTTATTCAATCTAGAGTGAAAACAGGGTTCCCGCGGATCCTTGAAAAGTCTTAAAAGGCATTGAATTTATAATTCTAAAAATAAGGCCTGAATTGGCATTAAAAAGTCTTAAATCCAAATTTCAAAAGTCTTAATAATTTGAACACATTGGTAAGATTTATGTAAGTTTGAAGTAAAAAAAAAAAAAAAAGTAATGTTTATCTATTTTTCTAAATAATTTCCTGATTTACTCTTGTGGCAACATCGCGTAATCACAATAGCGGAACTAACAAAACGGTGATCTGGTTGCATGTCTTGGTTCTACCTAGGGTGCCTGGAGAGAGAAAAAAATGAGGACAAATTGGCAAAAAAAAAAAAAAAGTGGCTCAGGGAAATTGATTATGGCAGCAAAATTGAGAATTAAATTTGAAATTAAATTTCAAAAACCATGTAAAAATTTCAAAAACAGTTGTGACAGTGGCCAAAAGAGATGAATGGGGGCAAAATAGGCATAAAGTTGTAAAAAAAAGTGATATTGTATGTAAAATAAACATTGGGTCAAAATTGCCTCTAACCCAGGTAATCCATGGGGTGTTTTTGTTTGTTAGTTTTGTTTGTTTCAATTGTGGTTCGTTGTCGACTTGTTTTTAAATTTGATTTCCAACATCATTAAAAAAGTCTTAAAAAGTCTTAGATTTAACTTGCCTAGAGCTGTTGGAACCCTGGAAAAGTGATCAGATGAATTGTGCAAAGTCATTCCCTGCTACGAAAAATGACTTTTGTTGAAAGGGAAAAAAAAAAGTGCCATTCTCAAAACTTTTGGCCACAACTGTACCTTACCTTGTTGCGTTAAATCTGGTGAAAAAGTTGTCTAGAACAAAGAAAACTAGTTCCAAGACTCCAGGCCAGAAGGTGTCAAGGCAGTTTAATTAAAAGGGATTCTCCTCATAGCATCTTTAAGAGAAAAGTAAAAAAAAACATTTGGCATCCAATCCCATCAGGCATGTTTTCTTGTAGTGTGCGTTTGACACTAGTACTCAATGTTCTCTTTACTTGAAATCAGTGATATTACAATTTATCATTTGATAGCCAATCAAAACTCTTTATTTTAGAGTCACATGACTTGGTTCGTGCAATCTTTTTCAAGAAAGTGATGGTCAGGGGTCATCCAAGGAGAAACAACCTCAAACGACTGGGAGACAAGATTAAAGCAAAGAAATAAAGCAAAGAAAGAAGAGGTTAATATAGGAAAGTAGAAAGGCAAATATAACTCAATTAAATGCTGTCCTTAGCTAACCTGCCCCAGATTCACCCGGGAGCTTTTTGTCCTTACAGCCAAGGCAGAGATTATTTTTCCTTTCCTTCATTGTCCCCTCTTTTTGCTTTTTTCCCCATCCATGCCTTTAAAGCCACCCACTCACACAAACACTCATGCAAGCTGCTCGCTACAATAAGATAATAGAAGTCCAACATTATGGCCCATTCCTTTATTTTTATCCTTTCGCTTCCTCTTCTTGTTGTGTCTGCTGGGTTTTTAGTCAGACGTGTTTTTCTTGCCTTCTCGTTGTCTGGCCGTGTTCGATGTTTCTTCAGAGAGAACAATGCGTTTGTGTGTTTTTGCTGCTGTTCAAGACCTTTTGGAGCACAGAGACAGATTCTTGCTTTGTTTTCACTTATGTTATTAATAGTGTCCTACAGTGCTTTAACTCCACATGGTACAAGTGTTTTCCCAATACTCTTAATTTAAAAAAGTGTTTCACAGGCAAGGGAAATCAGTTCAAGGGTTTTAGGTCAACCTCTTTAAAAGTCTCAGCCCAAATACAAAACTTATCGAGGCTGATGAAGACCAGTGTTTCTGACAATGCTCAGGAGAGTTTAAGCAAAATATTAACCTAAGTCTAAAGATAGACGGTTCCTCGTGCCTGACAAATTTGTTTCCTATCGTACATAGAGTAATTCTTTTTCTTTGTCTTGTCTTTGTCTCAGGCCCTTCAGCTACTGGCTCCACTACATCCTCTCCATCATGTACTGCAGTGAGAACAACCACATCGGATCCTACCTGGAGGAGACCCGGAGTTGCTCCTGCCCTTACGAGCAACCCCCCTGCCAGGGCGTCATCCCCTGCACAGTGGGCGAAGGCACCTCCTGCGCCACCTGCTCTTACGAGAATCGCTCCCGCTGCGCCACCTGCAACCAGGGCTACATGCTGAGCCAGGGCGTGTGCCGCAACGAGGTGCCCGACTCCACCGACCATTACATCGGCTTCGAGACTGACCTGCAGGATATGGAGCTGCGCTACCTGCTGCAGAAACGGGACAATCGCATCAGCATTCATGGGATCTTTGTCAGCAATGACGTCAGGCTGAACAACTGGTTCGACCCGTCGTGGCGGAAGAGGATGTTGCTGACGCTGAAGAGTAATAAATACAAGTCAAACCATGTGCACATGCTTCTGGGGATGTCTCTACAGATCTGCCTTACCAAGAACAGCACTTTGGATCCCATGCTGTCTGTCTATATCAACCCATTTGGGGGCAGCCACTCAGAGAGCTGGATCATGCCCATTGACCAGAATAACTACCCAGACTGGGAAAGGACTAAATTAGACTTTCCCTATGACTGCTACAACTGGACTTTGACTTTGGGAAACAAGTGGAAAACATTTTTTGAGACGGTTCACTTTTACCTGCGGAGCAGAATCCGAGGGCCTGCGACAAACGGCAATGGAACTGTATATTACGAACCTCTGGAGTACCTGGAACCAGGGCAGAATTTTGGCTACATGAAGATCAACAGCATCCAGGTGTATGGCTACAGCATGCACTTTGACCCAGAGGCGATCCAGGACTTGATTTTACAGCTAGACTACCCATACACTCAGGGATCGCAGGACTCGGCCCTGCTGCAGCTGCTGGAGATCCGGGATCGGGTCAACAGGCTCTCCCCACCCGGAGCGCAGCCTCTGGACCTGTTCTCCTGTCTGCTGCGGCACCGGCTCAAACTGTCCACGACAGACGTTGCCAGGATCCAGGCAGCGCTGCAGACTTTCAGTGCCAAGCAGCCCAACTCGATGGAATACGAAACAACCAAATTATGTAGCTAATAAGTGGGCAGGCGGCCAGTTGCACAGATGGTGGAGCAGTTATCACACAGGCCTGATGATGGTTAAGAGCAATTCTGGATCCGTGCAGGGGACATTTGGGGGACATTTTCATTGTCGTCATGGATCTCCGGAGTGCATTTGAGATCCTCATGTCAGATTTTCGTATAAATTTGTACAACATTGTAGAATTAAGGAGGATTTCACCAAACTTGCCTCATAGCTTCTTTTTTCTCTCCTGGTGAAAATAATAACTGACAGTTATAGTGCTATAAATTTAAACTCTACCACCACTGATATGTTGCCAGTGTGCTGACGTTTGTAGGTTGCACAGAACTAAATCACACACACACACACACACACACACATACACATACGTAAATAAGAGCTTTTGCTGATGAAGTATTACCTGAGCAATGTATCCATCTGGCAAATATAACATTTCAGCACCAGCATGTTTATTTGGTTTGTATTTTAATCATCACATTTAATTTCCTGGTAAAGATATTCACACTCACACACATACACACATCAGTACTTCTTTTACTGTCCGCTCACTCTGTCCAAGCTTGAGACACACACACTTGCTTTCCATTCGACAGCAGACTCACCTGTTTTTAAACTCTACTACACACTTTTATAAGAAAATACCTGAAAATGTTAAAAAAGAAAAAATGGATAAATAGATGCTGTAATACTGCGGATAAAAAAAGACACTAAATCACAATCTATGTTACATGTGCTTTTATTTTTATAATGCTGTTGTTTGTGAAACAAAAAGTTACAAAAATAAAATGTATAATACAATTTGTTAATACACTAAATAAAATACATTTTTATGTGTGGTCTATAGATGGTGTATTTTCACACTTGTCATTAGACGTTTTTATTAGTGTAATGAAGAGCACCTCAGCATCTCCTGCCAACATTACAAAGTCTCCTGATGCCTTTTTGCTCAGGGATAAGTGAGTGAGCCTGAGTCAAGGCAAAATCCAGAAGTACAGGATTATCCAGCTGTGTCATAAGCAGGATATTTAAAGGCTAATCCTATAAAGTAATTTACAGATTAGGAAAAAATGTTTCATTTTAGCCATACATTAATGAGTGTCATTAGGCTGATTTCATATAAGGAGACACAGACCGTTCAGAGACAACTTATTTGGTATCATTTTCTCAGGCAGTCGCAATTAAGATTCAAAAACTAAAATAATTGAAATTAAAAAAATAAAATAAAAAATCCTTTTTTTGCTCCTGTGGTTGTGCAAACATGATTCCTCGGCGGGGATTGCCAAGGAATAACTGGAGGTTATTAGTCATCTGTTTTAATGAGATGTGATCTCATTATTTGGCGTCTGCAACTTCTTCAAATTCCAATCATTATGAGCCTTTTTTTTTTTTTTTTTTGAACGTTCGTGTTTAAAACCAGCTTTGTGCAAAGCACACTGACTAATAAAATTAAATAAAATTAAATAAAATTAAAATAAAATAAATTAAAATTAAATTTAATTAAATAAAACTAAATAAAATAAAATAAAATAATAATAAAATGGAATAAAATAAATTGAATGAATAATTAAAAAAGAACAGGACTACACAAAAGAAATTAGCTCAAACGAATCACATAATGCAACAAATTTTGTATCTGACCGGCACTTTGTAAAGCTTTTAAAAGAACAGCTCCAGTGACTTGATACAATGGAAAGTCACATAAGCGAACATGTGTCTAAAAGTCTAGGGAAATTTATCATAATCACACTATTTTTCTTCTTTTTTGGTCCTCGGGATAATACTCTTCTTTGTTCCTTGTACTTCTTTGTACTTTAGTGTCTTCTTGAAGTCATAATGTAGATATACATTTTTGGGATGTTTTCTGCAACCCTATTTCAAAACAGTCTCTGATAAAAAGACTAAGTTTAAATCACATCAAAGCACTTATGTCTGGAAATCAACAAGGAAGGAAACATTACTTCCAGTCAAAAAGATGGACAGGCTGTTTCACTATCTAACAAAGATTCAAGCTGCTCACCAGTGCCCACCTTTTCCTGTTTCTTTATTGTCTGTGTTATCCTTTTGTTGTTGAGTTATTTTATTTGTTTGCATTATCCTTATGTTGTTTATTTTCTATTTTGTTGTCATTTTGTATGAAACCCAAGTCAATGTTACAGTTATGATATGAGAGTGTATGTGTGCTTTTGATTCATGGTGTCTGCTGTTAGCATGGTTTATGTTCCAGGCTGACTCCACCTTACCTTCATCCCCATTCCTCTAAAAATGAAGGGAATGGAAGTTTATGATGAATTCATCTCCTAAAGCTGACTTTCATCTGTTACGTTTAAAAAGACAGACTCAAGGCCCATCCGCTAATGTCTGATAATTATATTTCTGAGCGCTGGCCTGCTGGACAGTGTGAGCAGTAAATTGAGAGAATGGAGCAGAGTTGGGAGGTCACCAAATTGTAAACTGAATTTAAATGTAGATGTCTGTTTGTAGGAAATGATTAATACTGAATCGTTATCAGATGATAGCTATCAGATGGTACTGCTTTACGGCCTCTTTAACCTTGTACACAGGCTGTTTTCCAGCATAAATCAGAGCTCTCTGAAATGCTGCTGGACTTCTGTGCCACAAACATTAAACAAGAATGTTTGCAGTGCTCACAGTAACATTGTTTGCACTTTTGTATAGAATCAGTCAGTATAAATGAGAGGAGGAGATCTCAGGTTAAGTGTTTGTAGTGCAAGACTGATGCTGTACGCTAAAGGCACATTTGGGCTGTCACAGTAATCAGACATACAAAACGAACAAAATTACAGTTTCAAGTGATATTCCTTGTTTGGACTGCCATCTACCTCGAGTTTCCTGTCATATTTTCTATTGAATGGTGCATTGTTTTGAAGCCCAGTGTCACAGCTTGCTGCATCCACATACTTTTTCCAGATTGTGTTTTGCAGCTCAGTCCTGATGCTGATCCACAGGACGCCTTTAAATTAGCCATATATTATTGTGAACTCTGGAAGTTGCTTTTAAAAGGTTTCACACATTAGATGGCTCAGATTTTGTATTTTCATGAAACCTGTCCAATCTGCAGTTTTCATATTCAACATAGCATCAAGTACTCAAATTTGTAGGTGGGAAGTGCATGAAAGAAATTCTTAGACATAAAAAAGTAGGACTTTGGTTTCATCTTAAAAAATCATGCTGTTAGTAAGATTGGGTGACATTTCGCAGACTTGCAAAGTTGCATCTTTTCAAAACAAATTATTAAAGGAGACTTATTATATTCATGTTCACCTTTCATTATGTCAGTTTGGGACACCTACCGAGTAGCTTTGCATAATACCCAGCTCAAATACCCTCGATCAGGGTCTGGTCGTCTCTGCCTTTGTTCTGGCAGTTGATGCAGTGATGCTAATTAAACACAGCTTGAAGGTGTTTCATTTTACAAAGCTGTGTAGTCATAGAATAAAAGTTGTTTTATAGGAAATGGTCGCGGCTAGCCGTTAGCTTCATTACAGCTGTTAGCAGGTAGCTGTAATTGCTGTTGTATGGCTTTCATGGAACATCTTCACGGATAAAGCAGCTCAAGGTTTCTGTGACAGTTAAACGACTTAAATACACTTGATGGATCTGCTTTCCATCTCCATTCCATCACCACAACAGATCAGATGGGTTTCCATTCAAGTCAGTGTGTCAACTTACACTGGGTCCTATCCATTGCAGTCCATCTGTGTGGCTGGTCCATCATGTCACAGGTAATACCCAGTCATCCTATATTTCCCAGACACAGCATATATAGGGAAAATTTAGGGGGACAGGAAGTTGTGACCAGAAACTAGCCAAAAATGCCCAGCGACTTTCAAAATAAATCAAATAATGTTAAAAAAAAAAAAAAAAAAAGATCATATTTAGCTTGACTAAGACAACAAACTGTTAAAATGGGCAGGGCCAGACCAAGATTTATCAGGTTTGAGGTTTTACAGCCCAATATAATTGAAGAGAGACTTATCAGTGGGGTGGACTTGGAGTGGACTTGGTCTTGTAATTCCAGCTGTCTGTCAGTAATATAGCTTGTCAGTTAAGTCACAACAGAACAGAATCAGGTTGCAGATGTATTTCAGGTGTGAGAAGCAAATTCAGCTCTTCCTGGACTTTCTTTACAAAGGGGTCATTAAGGAAGTGGTGAGAACAAACATTGAGGTAGTGGCTGTTATCCCCCAAAAAGAACATCAAATTCCTGCTGTTTTCTTGTGCAGTCAACTTTGGGAAGAGAAAATAGCTGTGACCTTCCTTAACAACCAGAACTGCACATCCAGGCAACAATCCAAGATAGCCTGAATTGACAAACTGCAGAGCCGTGAGACGGCCTTCCCAGCTTCTTAGGGCTTGTTCTTGAACAATGTCCTAATGGTAGAGCCTGATGTCAGAGGAATGGAAAATATGCTAGGGGCTTATGGGTACAGCTGTTAATTTAACTATAAAACTTTGCTGAGGTTTAGCAAGGGCATTCAGCATCAACAAAAATGCAGATCAGGCCTCCTTTGATATCTGTATGATAATTCAATTCTGTTAAAAAAAATGATAAAACTATAAAAGCGATAGTTTTCTTGCAGCATGCTGTAATAATTCCAGAAAGAAACACCAGCAGCAGTGTTTTGTATGTTCCACCAGCCTCATCCTGGTCATTAAACGCTAGTTATCCCCTTTGGACATCAATCCAGGCTACCTTTTCATGACCCAGAACTTTATTTCTCGTAAAATGAGAGCAATAGACATCTGTCTGGCATTTTGCATTTTTGTGCCTGATTTAGGCGGATCACACTTGGAAGATTTTTAAGATATGCAGTGCTGCATACGATGCTCTGTAGTACCAGGAAGAGATTTTCTGGGCCGTGGATCTCTGTGCTGATGGATGGCTGCTGGAGGCAGCGGGGAAGACTCAGCATCAAAGGCCGTTATCTCAGGTTGTTCTCCCAGTGGTTTGTAGTCTGTTGTAATTTGCCGAGCTTTATGTCTTACTCCAAGCCACGACATAAAAGCATCACAGTCCGTGTCCCGCAAGTGCTTTGAGCCACACCGTAACGTACAATGCTCCCCACTGCTCACCATGCAGTCATTCTCATGCTCCTCTCTGATGTTTAGCCATTTCACATGATAAAAGCTGTCAATGTGGAAATGCAGGTTCACAGGCAGAATTGGTTCACAGTTTTCCCCTATCACAGGTTTTAGACCACAGTGATGCTTTTCTGCCAGAGATGTCAGAAAAATGCAAATTGCTCCTTCCTGCTGGAAATGTGTGAAGAAAGGAGAGATCAAGTGGAAAGTGCAAGAGGAATATGAAAGGTTTTTCAACTGGAAGTTCTCTGGGGTTGTGTTAAATCACTCACATCAGCAAAGACGGAAACTACAAAACAAAAAAACTCTGCAAAGGCTTGATATTGATAGGTCTGTCATTATCAAAAAGATTTAATTTCCAGCATTTCTTTGAAACTAAGCTAGGATCTGAGTAGCAGATCGCTGATCATACATTTCAAATGTAAACTCGCACTTAACTTAAGAGAACTGTGCACCACATAAGCCAATGCACCATGATCTAGATTTCTTTCTGTAAACAGTTTAGCTTTGCTTTGCTTTTCTTTCAAGACCGAAAAAAATACAGAGTGGATCTAGAGAGCTGGCAATGGGAGACCTGGGACCCCTTGAAATCTGATTAACCACTTATGGTGCCACAACAAGCTCTTCAACTATGTCTGGCCATATTCTTTCTTATAACAGGACTCATTCAAACCCACTATTCATGCTGTTAACAACAAGCTTTTATTCTATTGTGGATTTTTTTTTTCTTTCATCGGGGCTTTAAGTTGTTTCTTCAGAACTCCTCTTTTTGAGAACTTTAAAACTTGAGCTGAATAGATTCATGTTTTTTCTCTCTTTAAAAAATAGGGGCACTTGTTGGCCTGCAGGTTGAAGTCTTTGTCACGTCTGCAGAAGCTTTAGTGCTTATCAGCTGTCACCGGCTGGACTCCCAGCCACGACCCTTTGCTGTACGTCTTCCCTGCCTTTCTACTCCTCACATATCCTGTCTCTCTCCAGCTGCCCTACCAAACAAGGATAAAAATACACACCAATATAATTTGAAAATATTCATACTAAAGAAAGTAATATCCTCTAGACAGTTTGATGTCAGTGATTGCTATGAATGTGATTGGAAAAGAAAACAAAATGGAATTTAAATATGTTTTTATATTAGCAGTTACTTTGGGGTAAATAAAGCCCAAGTTGGACCAATCGAGAACAGTATGCCTAATTATCAATACGCAAGATTTGGATGGTGGGATTTTTAAAATAAAGGTTTACTTTAGTTGGCTTAATACACTCACAATGTCCATTGATTAAAAAAAAAAAAAAAATCTAGTCATATGCCAGTTTGCCAAGTTAGCCAAGTTAGGACTGATAAATAAGCAATATCCAGTTAAGCTTCAATGGAAGGTTATACAGCCTTTTTTCCCCTCCAAATTTCAGACGTTTGGGTGTGCAACAATAGATTTGTTGGTTGATTGGAAAACAAGATAAATTAATCTTTATTATCTTATTTACTTGATATGAGCCACATTTAACTGACAAGTCTAGAAAGGTCTTATTTTCAAAATATTAGAAGACAAAAAATGGTCCAAATTGCTTGAAACATGAAAAAAAAAATTACTCCACTGGCAGATATTTACTTTTACTTTTGGGTAACTAGAGCCAAAGTAGGACCAAACAAGTCAAGTGCAGTAAGTCTGGTTATCAACATGCAATATTTGGATGGTCCGATTTTCAAAATTAAAGTTAAGTTTAGTTTATTGGTTTAATACAGACACAATGCATATTGATAGACATTTCTGTAAATATGTTGGTTTAGCCAAGTTGGTCAAGTTAAGACTGATAAATAAGCAATATCCAGTTAAGCTTCAATGGAAGGTTGTTGTGATTTTTTCCCCTCCAAATTTCAGACAATGGGTGTGTAACAATAGATTTTTTTTGTTGATAAAGAAATAAGAAAAATCCATCTTCATTAATATCTTACACTAAACACCTGGAAAACTCTTATTATACTTGATTTGAGTCACATTTAACTGATAAGTTCAGAAACGTGTCTTATTATAAGATACTGGGTGGCAAAAGATGAGGTCCAAATTGCTTGTAACAAGTAAAACATCTGCCAATGGAGCAAAAAAAAAATACTTGTCAAGTTTCTTAAATTCATAAATAATGTCTTAATACAAGAAAACAAAAATTACTCCACTGGCAGATTTTTTTGACTTGTGACGAGCAATTTGGGCCTCATTTTGTGTCTTTAAAATAAATTACAACTAGGGATTTTTTTTTTTTTTTTTGACAGGTCAGGTGAATGTGGCTCAGATTAAGTCTAAAAAGGTACCCCCCCTCTCTCTCTCTCTTTTTTCTTTTATTTTTTTTTTATTTTTTTAATTTTTTACTGAAAATAAGACAAGAACTGGGACACTACAGGAAGGGGAAATTCAGCATTTTATATTTTAATTTCAAAGTCACCCATGTAAATGCATCCCACAATTGGTATGTGTTATATTACCTTCAAGGCACCCCATTCATTGAAAAGACAGCATTTGCTACTGATTTTTCGATCAGCTTTCTTTTTTCAACTTCAGTTAATCTTTGCTTGGTGATAAGAAGCTTTCACCTCAGGTGGATATTTGTACCCTTTATTTCAGGTCATCTGTCTTCAGCACTGGCTCAAATCAATGAAACTGCAGAAGGAGGAGAGGAGTGAAGGAATGATGTTGGGGTTCTGAAAGCGGTCTGTTGGGTTGGTACTAATCAGGATGCTGTGTTTGACTACATGAGAGTAAAACAGACAACAAATGCAACAAACCTGAACACCTGCATAGAAAAAAAAGTGTTTTAGCACATTAAAACGAATCTCCAAAGCTGACATGTTTTGATCCTTTCTATTCCCATAACAGAGCAGGACTGCTATAGCATACAAATACTGTGATTGCACTCTACCTGCAGGGAATTCCCCCACACAAAGCTTAATGAAACCCAGTGTAAGCCCTATCATGCACTGGTGTGCCTGGCGTTTTACTTCTGTTATTATTCTTCTGCATAGTTATTTGGTCTGAAATTATCCGTGCACCACAACAATCCACGGTAACATCTGTGAGGAATGCTGTGCTTCATGACTCCATGAAACTCCTTGAGCAAGCCAGCACTTGATTCACTCCAAAACTGTGATATTTTCATTAAACCCCAAGCCCAAGTGGGAACAGAGAGGTGGGCCTGAATTGAATTTCTTCATGCTCAGGCAGCCATCATAATCCACCCATCAGACAGAGAAGAAAAATATAGGAGTGAGAGTGCAAGAGGAGAGGTAGACAACAGATCTGGGAAAAAAGAACAACTGTGAGGTTTTTTTTTTTTTTTTTTTTTTTTTTCTGCAAGTCTTAAAGGCGTATTAAACTCGGTGCTGGTGGTAACTTTAAAGAGTTCTTATTAAAGTGTCTGGAGATAACTTTATTATGTGTTTTGTGCCAAAAGGAATTTTAAAAGATAAGATTTTCTTTGACTTTTCAGCTTTGGTGATAAGGGTTATCTCAGAGCTCTTATTTTGATCATCAGATGCTCAGGCAGAGACTGACTGATCACAGCTCTGTGATATTAAAACATGACTGAATGATGTGGTGATTCTGTCGGCTCAGAGGGGAGTCTGATCTTGGCCTAGGGTTTAAAAGTGAAACCAGGACCATTTAGCTTTATAGACAAAACACACACTTCCCCTTTTTATTGATATGCCTAGAAATATTATTCAAAGGAAATGTTGATTAGAGCAGCTTTGATGCGATCATAGAGTTTTATTAAGTGACCATTCCTCTTTAATTACTGGACCCCCCAAAGTGGTAGATGCTGAAAGGAAAATATAATTGGGTGGACTCCCGGCTTCTGAAAAATTACCTGTGCCTCTTGTTGTTTTAAATGATCCCTGCTCTAATGTTACATCAGGAAGTGGGAAGACAAGTGTACACTGTACCCCAGCCCCTCAAACAGCCTGAGTGCATCTCTTACCGTGATGACATAAAAATTAAAATGTGGTATTTTCCTCGTAGCAGCCTGATTTCAAGCCAGACAGCAATTAAATACTAATGCACCAGTAAAGATCATCTTTGAGGGGCTAACAGAGCTGTCGTGGCATTTCAAAAGAAAAGTTTCAGTTTGTAGACTGAAGTGAAAGCAAGCATGAAGTTCCAAAGTTTGGGAGTCTTCAGAAAGTGTCAGTTTTGCTCAGCTCAGTTTCTTCCTAAGATAAAAACGAGGGGATAAATGGCCTTCATGTTATGTAAAAGTTCCCAGCAGAGTTTCTGAACTCTAGGGGCTCTGTAAGTTTTTTAATGTGGAAATTTCCATTGTGTTCATTCTGTTGAAGTGTATGAGGATGAGCCCAGGCTTTAGTGCTACTTTATACCATCTTAATATTATAACACATCCTCTCACTGAACCAACTAACCTGAGTATTACACAGCAGGTGTGTACTTACACAGAAAACTCCACAGAGCAGCTTTAGAAATACAAGAAGTGATTTCTTGCTACCTGGGAGGAAAATTGTAGTCACCAAAAATAGAGTCTGTACTGAGTCTAATTTCTCTAGTGTTCAAACCCAAATGCTGTTTTAGACATTGAAGAAGAGTTTTAGTTTAGACAAAATTCAGATCCCACTGACCAGATGCTTGATATTTAATGCTACAGGCTCTGTGAGGACCAGCCAGTGGGTATTGACAACTGTGACACCTTTGGCCAGAATCATTAGCCTTTCCAGGACAATGACTCTGTTTCCCATGAGCACTATAACCCACTGTTGTAAAGGTGTGACTCTTGCCAGGCAGTAATCAATCAATCAATCAATCAATCAATCAATCAATCAATCTTTATTTATATAATTATAAGAAACACCTGAAGACACTTTTCAAAAAAAAAAAAAAAAAAAAAAATATATATATATATATATATATATATATATATATATATATATATATATAAACAGGTGTAGACCATAGATTGTAACATGAAAAAACAAAATAAAAAAACAATGGATGCCATCTTACTCAGCTTGAAATGAGGTCACCACAAAAACTTCTCCCCCTGGTGACTGGCTGCAGTATAGGTTAAAAAAAAAAAAAAAGTCCATCTCCTCAGCCATCCCAGATGAGCTGTGGTCAAACTTTAAAAAACTGATATATCTCTTAGAAATGTTTCTCACATCTGATTGTTGTGGTGATTTAAAGATATCATTGGGCTACCTTGTATTCAGGTCCTCTTTTTTTCTGAAAAGTTTTGTTTTCATTATTAATAAGAGGTTAAAAACAAGGCTTTACGTCACGTTTGAGGATGATTGACAGCTGCTGTTTATGTGTATTTTTTTTCGGGATAGTAAAATATATGATTCAAGAGAGCCAAGAACAGATTAAACTCTTGAAAGAAAAAAAGCATATATTATTGTTTTTGTCTCTGGGCTCCACTCTGATTCTCTCTGAGTCCCTCAAAGCCTCTACAGCGCAGACTCTGGCTGCACAATGGCTGCCAATGGTGGCGCCTGTGATTGGAGCTATTTTGTCTTCAAAACCAAACAATGGTAAATGGTTAAGCCACGCTGTCCACTCTATATACAGTCTATGGTCTTATGCCATTAATATTAATAGGCACATGTTTGTTTTGAAGCGTGCAGAGCGGAGACGGACTGCAGACGCACCTGGTATATTTAAGCTACTTTGTTCAAGACAACTTTTTGCAGAATACAAAGAGACAAAGTAAGGTGTTTATTGATACAACCCCAAAAAGCTGGGATGTTTTGCACAATGCAACTAAAATCAAAATGTAAAGGATTGCAAATCTCACAAACCCATATTTATTTACAATAAAACAGAGAGTTAAAAGATCATAGACAACAAATTAGATGATATTAGTGAGACATTTTACTGTTTCCTGCAAGTTATTAGCCCATTATGAATTTGATGGCAGCAACACCTTTAAAAGACGTTAGACAAGAGAAAAAAGGAAAAGGGAAGTGGTTCTCATAAGAAACAGCTGGAGGAGTGTTTTGCAACTAATTAGATTAACTGGCAACAGATCTGCACAATAACAAGGTATAAAAAGAGCATCTTTGATCAGCTTTCTTAGAAGTGAAGATGGGCAGAGGTTCACCAGTCTGTGGAAAAATGCGTTGAGAATTAAATATGTTCCTAGGTGGAAAATTATAATAACATAAAAAAATTAAAATAACAAATTTTGGAAATGTATATCCCATTTTAAACCAGGGATTATAAAAAGGGAAACATATAAACGTGTGAATATTTCAAGGTCACTTATAAAACCCTCAGAAGACCTTGTAATGTGAAGTCACATTCGGTGCTTTGGCTGATCAGGAATCACTGTCTAACATTCTTAAACATACCTGCAACCACCTGCTATCCTGCAAGCATCTCACTTTTTCGAGTGTCTTGGGAAAATTGTGGTTGACCCGATCTCCCCCAAGAGCAAAGATTCAGAGTGCCTCCTCATGAATCCATGAGAGGAAATTTATTCTGACCAAGACAGCAGAAGAACTCATGCAGTCAAAGCTCGAGCTGGAGACCAAATCCTAGCAAAGTGGGTGCAACTCCTTCCAACATTGGATCTGATAAAGTACATCATGGCGCCTCACAACCAGACCTAAATATCTATGGCACAGCTGTTTGGCCAAACTGCATTAAATTTTCAGTTTCACACTCTAAAGTAGCAGCTTAAGAGAGCACACAACAGGATATCTAATAACACCCTCGAAATGTAACAGAAGATTTTATAACTAAGTGTGATATCCAAAGATTAAAAAGATTTTGTATTCATACAAGAAGTGGGGAGAGATGTGCTATCCTTTGTTTTTATGTTTAATTTATTACCACTCTTGTATTTTTGGATATTTATATCTAGATCTTTTTTTAACTCAAATAGTGGATCATTTTTATTTTTAAAGACGGGTTTATAGCTCTCAAGTGGCAGCATTTCCCTCCTCAAGAGACAGATGTTCTGTGTTTTGTTCTGAGAGTCAAAATATTTCTGCAATCAGCATGTGCTGCCTAGCTTTTATTGTTCAGCATTGTGTTGTTTCTCCTCATCTCAGTCCTCACTGCAGTTCCCCACAGAGCAATGTGCACAGCTCTTTGAAAATGTACTTC
This sequence comes from Halichoeres trimaculatus, assembly GCF_033239565.1. Lineage (NCBI taxonomy): Eukaryota > Metazoa > Chordata > Actinopteri > Labriformes > Labridae > Halichoeres > Halichoeres trimaculatus. Next base: position 8,162,147 of record NW_027437182.1, on the reverse strand, counting down.
ATAGTTCACCACACAAGCCGCAATCAGACACAATTCCCAAAGTGACCCGGAGAGTCGCAGCCCTTTCTCCTGCAGAAAGAAAACACTCATGCAAACTCATAATGCCTTAATAGTGGCACTAAAACATAATGTTGGAGGATGAAAGTGAAAGAGAGGCGTCTGCACAGACTGTGGTGGGTGAAGGTGACAATATTATCATCATCTCAATGCCAAATCCTTAGAGAAAACATTCCCTCTGAAGCTTTAAGTAGGCGGTGAGACACTGTGTCCTCGCCATGCAGAGGCTGCCTCCACTTCCTGTAGAGCTCGAACGTAGAGGCAAGGAGTAATTCAGTTCATACCACAATAAATGTCTTTAAGCTAAAGGAGTTTTGAAGGTTATTGGCATTCATGTGGCCTACCTGCAAAGCACTTGAGCTGAATATTTTGTGAACAAATGTTTAGGGGTATAAGTTATTTTTATGCATAATGCGCCGCCTTGCCAGAGGGGGTAAGTGAATCTAATTTAGCGGCAATAAAACTAAATTAATGGACTACAAGCATCGGAGCACATAAAGAACTAATTCCATCTGAAAGTTACATTAACACAGAGAATATGTAATTGCAAAAGGGGTCCATAAAAATAGTGATTTGGTCGGCCAAATGCAAATGTGTCCCTCAATCAACTCTGCCAAGTTCTGCTCAGGCGTGACAAGCAAACTGGGTCGGAGGCCAGCTCTTTTTTCCCTAAATCATCAGATTTTAGTATTGCCCTGAAGTGAATGAAATATCTGGCATAATAGAGAGGAATGATTTGAATCCCTTGATCTCACTGTGGAAACATTAAAGCCATGCTGTGTTGATCTTGCACTGTTGGGTGACTTTAAAGCTGCTGGAAGGTGAAATGACAGTTATCTTACTCTCATCTGTAAAGAGTTTTGAAGCCTCTTGGAGCGCAGAGTTCTGGTTTTTCATCAAGTAAATCCTCCCTTCGCTTTCCAAACTGTATCTGCTCTCACACACTCAGGACCAAATGTACCAGATATATCTTTTGGTAAGAATATGTCTGATTCCTCCAGACGTTAATCATCCAATCCACACACATACAAAAAAATATAAAAACAGCAGAACAAGCTGTTCAGCATTGGAAGAGATTTGGCCAATTTTCCAGGGGCATGTCCCATGCTCATCCCACAAATGCAGGGTCCTTAAAAATGCCACATCATTTAAAGACAAATAAACAGGCTGTCTAATGGTATAACTTTTTTTTGCAAAGAAGCATTATTGCAACACAACAGTAATCTACCCAACACAGTTTCCCTTAATTTTTCAGCTAGGTATATATATATAGCTCCATTTCTACCAAGAGGCTCAGTCCGGTTAGTCTTGGCACAGCACGCATTTTACAATGTTTCCACTGACTAATCCTGGAACAGATCCCTAAATAAGCATTAAAACCATAGACTGTATAAAACATGGACGTAGTCTCGCCGACGTCACCCGTCTGTGTCTGAAACGGAAAATGAAGCACATTGGCAATAGCGACCATACTGGTTTGTGCCTCTTATTGGGGGAGCTCGCAATCTTAATATCCTCTGAATGGCTGCGTTAGAAAAAAATTCACCCCCCGTACAATGGGAGCCAGTAGTAAAATTAGCGAGTCAGACAGGAGACGTTTCTTGAACCGGGCTGTAAATAGGTTAATTTCTGCTTTGAAAATGGCTTTTTTTGGCTTGGTGCGTACGTGACCCCTGACCTTGATTAAAACACATCACTGGCTTTTTTGTTGCACATCTCCTCAGTACTCACTGTTATGGTCAAGTGCTGATCTTGTACTGTACCCATTTTTTTTGTGTAAATATGTAGATAATATTTTTTTTCTACTTTTTTATATTTCTTCAAATTTCAAATTTCGTATTATTATTCTATTACAATTTTATTTTTACAAAGTACAATCAAGCTTCATTTCAGAGAAGACTGTGTGCCGACAGGAGAAATGCAGCCACTGTTGGGGTAAGTGATGATTCTTTTGACCAATCAACGGTCTGCAGTGTGTTGCTCCACCCTCCAAGAGCAGATTGGTTCAGTCTGGCACCCATACAAAAGGGTCCCAAAAAGTGGTGTGGCTCGTCTCGGTTATTTGGGGATCCGTCCCGGGATAAGTCAGTGGAAATGCCTCAAAATGTGAGACGAACCGAACTGGTCTGCTTGGTGGAAAAGCAGCTTAAATAACAAAGACGAGCCATCCCATTTTTCATGACCCTTTCATAGGGGTGCCAGACTAAACTGATCTGATCCCGAAAGGTGGAGCTACAACTCTGCAGTCCATTGATTAGTGGAAAGAATTGTCGCTTACTGTGCGACATCAGTTGTATTTCTCCTCGTGGCTCGTGGTCTTCTCTGAACAACCAAACTTGATTTTGCTTTGGATTGCGGGATGTTTCCCATTTTTGCTTTTTGTTTTCTTCTTTGTTGGATTTATTAGCGGGGTACACTGTAAAAGACAAAATTGAGGTCTGAATTGCTTGTAATAAGTATAAAAGAAATGTCTGCCAATGGAGTAAGATAAATTTTCTAAAAATTTTGCTTGAAACTGGAATAATGTCTTAGAACAAGTACCTTTCTCTCGTTCTCCTTTGTAACAAAGATCCACATGCAAATCTGAAAGGAGATGAATTGCTGGATGCTTCCCACAGTTGCTCATTGTGTACAGTGTTGTGTTTTATCTTCAACATTGGATTTATTAGCAGGGTACACTGTGTTGCGCTGCTATGGCGTCACGCTATGATTTAACTGAGGGGGCAAGAGGGGGCAGGGTTGAGTTTGGACACTTCATTTTCCTTTTATGTTCTGCAGTTGAAGTGTGGGATCAAATGTCTTCCTCTTTTTCAGCCTCCTTACGTGCCACATGAGGATGAAAGTGTCCTCCTCGAAATCCATCCTTGCACATTTAACCCGACCAGTCTTGGTGAAATTCAACCTGTGCACATTAATAGACACAAACCATTTCATGTAAGGAAGAAACTGCAGTAACACTCTTTTGTTAAAATATATGATGCAACTACAAACAATTTTAGAAGCGTGTGTTATTATAGCTGCCTTGGATTAAAGGACGCTGATAAGACACCCCTCAACAGGAACATGCATCAAACTTTAAAAGAGCTTTAGAACTTGTGATGTGGAAGTGAGCTATTTCTGCTCTGGGCTTTCAAAGCTGTGACAGCGGCAACAGAATGCTCCTTACACTTTTTATAAGGACTCAAAGCCTTTTCTTCTCTGATCTCTTTTTTCTTCTTTAAAGACCGGGAAAAGGAATGAGAGGCTTAAAAGGAAATCTACAGCAACAAAAATGCTAACCTCATTTCTTTAGAAAATAATACAAGTGTCCCTTTTTGTTCCTGCCCTCTTATCCAACACTCTTTGAACATCACAGCTTGCCCTCTTGCCCAACCTACTTATGCACGCCAGCAAAAAAGTATTTTGTGTCCATTTCTATTCCAATTGCTTATGATAGCAGGAGCGCCGCAGGTTCCTCTGGGGCCTAGAAATGCTCATTTGAAAAATCGCCCAGACGTGCATGGAGGTTGCCAACCTCAATTTTTGATGCAGTAGCTCATTTTGTGTGTCTTCCTCAGGAGTCACAGCCCAGCCCCAACGGAGGCCTGGACACTCTAGCCAGCCAATTATCAGGGCCTTTTCCTGCACCTGCCCACTGCTGCCCCTGTGTGTGTGTGTGTACGTCTGCAGCTCCACTCAGGCCAGGGAGCAATCCAAGCTGATGCCCCTCTACATCCTCTCAGAGCTCTACTCTGAGAGGCTAACGGAGCTGTGGAGCTGCTTAATGAGAAAAGTTTGAGTGTTTCAGGCTTTGGTGAAAGCGTGCATTGTGTTCGGAAGTTCCCGTCTTTGTATCATCTCTGTTTTATATCAATTCAGTGGATTTAAAGCAGTGAATGCAACTCAAACAAAAGAATTTCAATCCGGCTGCTGTCTTGGATGAAGGATTCAGAGACAAAAAGAAAAAAATCAGTGAAACACTACATTCTTTTGGTGAAAGATTCAAGCTCCAGTGAATGCAGAAATATCTGGAGTGTTTAAATATTCATGCAATTTGACTCTTTTATTGTTCAGTGGAGGATCCCTTCTAAAAAACAAAGAGAAGAAATTCAGAAACCAGCCTGTATTTTTAATCACTAAAAGTCAAAATACCAGCAGCCAACTTTAACACATCGATGTTTGAGACTCTACCTTGGGTAGCACAGGGATTTGAAAGATGCGCTTGTCAGATAATGCACAATTGATTGTTGGTCTTTATGAATTCAGAGTGTGTTTCTTTCTTCTTCAGATTGGCCATTGTATTTAAGATTTCATCATCCTTAGAAAAAGATGATTTTTTTTTTTTTTTTTTTTTTTTGTGAGTTCAGCCATTGTGACTGCTAATCAGAGCTCAGCAGAGACCGGAGAAACACGTCAACGATCCCACCTACTCTTCTTGGCTGGCGGACGGACATGGCTTGTGATTTTTCCAAGGAATGACGACTCAACGTCCAATTTGTAATGCCAAAAGACAGAGATACAGATATGTGCGTTTGCGAGGGCTTTGATTAGGAGGAGGCTCAGGCATCTAGTAATTAATTTTGAATAAATCAGCTGTGGGAGTCAGGTATGGGGAGGAAAATAATTGCTATTTTGTAAATGATATCTGTGGGTTTGAAACATCACACTGCAAAAAACTGAAATCTTATCAAGTGTTTTTTGTCTAGTTTTGAGTAAAATGTCTTTTTATAACTAATATGAGCCACATTTAACTAGTCAGTCTAGAAAAATGTCTTGTTTCAAGTAGTTAACAGACAAAAATGAGGTCTGAATCGCTTGCAATAAGTAAAAAAAAAACATTGGAGCAAAATAAATTTGATAAAGAAACTGCTGAAAACTAGTATAATGTCTTAAAACGGGTAACTTTTCTTTCGTTCCATTGGCAGATTTTTTTTTTTTTCCTGCTTGTTAGAAGCAATTCAGACCTTATTCTTGTCTTTAAATAACTTGAGATAAGACAATTTTCTGGACTGGTCAGGTGAATGTGGCTCATATTAAGTCTAAAAAGATATTTTCTACCGAAAATAAGACAAAAACACTTAATAAGATTTTATTTTTTGCAGTGCAGAATGGGATTGTTAAAGTAACAGGAAAACCTTTCATGTCTTGGATCTCAAAATCTGAACAAACCAAAAGATGGAGAGAAGAAATCTGCCCTGATCACTTCCTCATTTGATTTCTTGTTTCTTTTTTTAATTTCCATCTGTTTAAGTCCTTTCCTGAAAAGATCCTGACCATTGACTGTATATAGAGTGGACAGCTTGGTTCCAACATTTACCATTGTATGGTTTTAAAGCCAAAATACCCTCGTCACAGGCGACACCATTGCCAGCTGTTGTGCAGCCAGAGTCTGCGCAGTAGAGGCTTTGAGGGACTCGGAGAAAATCTGAGTGGAGCCGGCTGACAAAGATATATTTTTCTTTTCTTTCAAAAGTCTAATTTCTTCTCGGGCTCTCTCTCCTGATGTTACATCCCCCCCCCCCCCCCCCCCCAAAAAAAAAAAAAAATTACTAGAACGACAGCTGTCAGTTATTGTTAAACAAGACGTAAAGCCATGTTTTTAACCCATTATGACTAAGCATAATGAAACTTTTCAGAAAAAAAAGAGGACCCGAATACAAGGCAGCCCAATATTATCTTCAAATCAAAACAACAATTGAATGTGAGAAACATTTCTACAAGGTGCATTCATTTTTTTAAAGTTTGACCACAGCCCATCTGGAATGACTGTGGAGATGGATTTTTTGACCTATCCTGCAGCCAGCCACCAAGGGGAGCAGCTTTTTTTTTTTTTTTTTTTGCAGTCTATGAGCCTGACTTGTTGCTAGTTTATTTGTTGATAGAACTCCAAAACTTCCATGTTTTTCATTCTGACTGCAGCTAATGGAGTGAGTAATTCATCAGATGCTGCCTGACTTGTGATTGCATTACATGATATCCGCTGAAGCGGTCTTAGAGGGAAAAGAGAGGCTGTAAGTACCCCAAAAAGCCGCTCAGTAGTCCAGCTAAAAATCACATGAGTGCTCTCTGTCCATGTAAACACACCTGAAATTGTCAGAGCAACAAATTAAGGCTACAGCTCACAATCAACTACTCTGCATTGTTTGGATTCTCCTCCAGAACGAGCATTCAATTTGAAGCAATTTTAACGGATGCATTTCTCCTGCAAATCACAATAATCCAGCACAGTGATCAAAACAAGCTAACTGATGAGCGTTGTCCTGGATGTAAATTAGTCTTTTTTTCTCCAGCCACATGAGACTCAGGAGATTGAGTGTTGAGGAGATAAGAGGAACAAGTTGTCAGTGTGAGGAGCGGCTGAGAGATAAACTGATTGGAGTTGAGATTGGATATAAAAATGGTCTGCATAAGTAGTCCCTGTCATTCACAATCAGTCTGACTGAACAGAAAGCCAAACAGACTTTGTGTGCACACACTCAGGTCTTCTTATCACGTTGTGTGTATGTGATGTGACAGTTTTTAACAAAGTCTGCAGGCTGAAGGGCCTTTTAAATGACATCCACCTCTGACTGACAAAACAGGGGAGAAGTGGTCTTTTCTTCATGAAGCGTGAAGCATTTAATCATATCATCTTTATTTTACTTGTGTAGATACAGGCGTGCGGGAAGATGTTTAAATAGGGGGGCCTGTCAACTGAATGAACGAACGAGTGACGTCATTGTATTTTTTTTTTCTGTTGTATAGCGCATCGCCACACAGTAAGCTGCTGACTGGCTACCATAAGCTACACACAAATAAAACATCAAGAAATTCTGACAAATTCAAATTTTATGACATGTGTTTCCCTATAAGGAGGCCGACAGTAATTCACCATGTGACAAGAGCAGGCTAAAACAAAATCACTTTAACAGCAGTAAATCATCCTCATTGTAAGCGCTGTCCTTGGTGCTGAAGATGCAGAAACAGGCAGGTTTGTCTGTACTCCAACACTTACTACGTCTGACATGACAGGTAGTGGAGATATATTGAAAAACTTCAGCAGATGAACACATGTCCTGCACTTGCAGGCGGCGACGAAGAGATAAACATATCAAACAGCCAGCAGAAAAACAGAAGTCATGCAAACAAAGCACGCTGATATCACCATGGCCAAAAACTTTGCATATCTGAAATAAAAACAACACAGACAGCTGTTAGCAACTAACACTGTTGCTGCTGCAGCTACTATTTGGTTACTATTGTAATCCAACTCAATTAGAGGAGGCAAAGATTGTTTAACCCAGTGCTGTCCAGTTTGGGGCCGGTGGACCAAAGATGGCTCAGAGCATTTTTTTCGGCCTGCTGCCCATGTTTAAATTTTTATTGAATATAAATTTTGAATTAAAGTAAATTAATGTAGATATAGTAGTCATTTATAGAGGGATTATCAGTCTACGTCATGATAAAGATGTGCAGCATTTAGCTCCATTCACCCGGACGAGTTAGCGTCTTTTTGGAGACACTAAATTCAACCTGTTATCAGCATAAAGATGTACGGTTGTTCAGTGGTTAGTTTTTAGAAACTGACCAACTGACTATACTATACAACAGAAGCAACTTCTATCAAGTGTTGACCGTCACAGAGCAACCAGTGTTTTGGCGTTAATAGCGACCATGCTAACTGGTGACTCTCAGCTGACGGCATCAGTGATTAACGTTCAAGAGTCATCAGTTAACAGGGTCACACTTTACACTGGTACACCAGCGATGTCTGTGGTTAAATAATTAACTCAGGACCTAATTTTCTGGTTCTTATATTATGAACCGGGTCTCAGACTCAGCAGTCTGTATGCTTTTTTGTTTGGGAGGGTTTCTGACTTATTGACACACGTTTACATCCTGGTATGTCACAGTATGGTAAATGTTCACGGATAATGCAGTCATTAGCATCAAGTGACAGGTGTGTGTTTAAATTGCTCTCTGGGTACATGCCGGATTTCTCTTCTGGAAAATGCATTATTTTTGGTTTTATAGGAGCATGTTGTGTCCCATGTTGTTTAGGTTTTATATATATATATATATATATATATATATATATATATATATATATATATATATATATATATATATAAAACTGTCTTTGAAGATATAGACCAAGTATTTGTGCCATATGGGCATTCAGTAACTTCATGCTGTAAAATACAGTAAAGAAAAGTGTTTTCATCTTCAAAATTACTTGCATGAGTATTTATTTTGCACACTTATGCTATTGGCATTTTATATCATGCACTGCAACACAAATGTTTAGTTTTGGCCCACGACCTGTTTTAGGCCCTTCACTGAAAAAAAAATTGTGTACCCCTGGTTTAACCTGTAATCTGCAAAGTGTTGGCTTCTTTCCACAACAAATGTACTGTTTCCTTTTAATGAGTGGCTCAAAGAAACGCAGTCTTGCAATAGTTCAATATTTTCACCATTACTTTAGTTTTGAGATTTTACTTATGACCTCACACACTTACGTCCAAGTTGTGCCCACATACACGCTGGATCTAACACATATAAAACGTGACTGGAATTAATTGGCAAGAAGTATATGCACACTGAGAGTAATTGTGAATAGATAAATTTTACCTTGATTTAGTGCACCAAAGATGGCCTTGCTTTCTGGTGTATTGCTAATGAAGCCCCTAACAAGAGATGTCACCGGCAGCACCCCACTTCCTGCGTTAATTTGTAGATATAATTCTTTCAAAAACATATCAACTTTGACTTTCACCGATCCTACGTCAAACCTACCGTAAAATATCTATCTAGCAATAGCGTCACATGTGCATGAAAATCAGGGGTTATCAAACATGTTTTTGTTTGTTTTTTAAAACCAACTCCTCCCTGAAGGCAAACAGCCAACCTTCTGTGTCCTCAAAAAGGCTCAGCTGAAAAGAAAAGCATCAAACTTTGCTGTATTGATTTAGCAGTAAACTCTAATTTATACACAGTTTTGCTTAGTCAGACTCGGATTTTAAAGTTCTCGGAAAGGTGACATAGCCTGTTTTGAATCTGACACAAAAAAGTAGACTCATGATAAATCTTTGAGTCAGAGATAGATGCAGGTCATTTTCCTCCATATTTATCAAAACATGAGCAGCATGAAATATAGTCTTGACAGAGGAGGAGTGTAATGAGCTGCAATATATTGTGATGCTCTGAAATGGAAAACAATATTCAGTCAATACCTGCTCAGTAAGGCTTTGGCAAGGTTTCATTTTGTTGATGGATGGATTCATAATAAGAATCTGTCTGCAGCAGATGACACTTTGGAGTTCTGAAATTATTTTCCATGATGTACAGTTGTTAAATGCCTCCACATGGATCTGTGGTTGAAATGATTTGTATATCCGTGCAACTCTTGTAAATACAGCAGTTTTGATGAAGAAAAAATGAGTCTTTTTAGGGGAGATTATAATTTTTGATTTATGCACAATTCTTTTTTTCCTTTGGGTAGAATTAGGGTTTTGTTGCCTCTCTGACCCTGGAAAATGACCAATTTACCCTCTGTGCCTTATAGTGTATGACAATAAAGGCCACATCTGGCGTGTCTCACATCCAGCAGGTTTGATTTGTACCATCCCACAAGTCACAAGCAAAGACAAACAAAATGGTGAAGTCAGAGAGGAATGATAAATTTTGTATTGCGGGATGTAACTGCAAGCTTTTGTAGCTCTCATCCCTGTCTTTATGATGTGCCGTTGAGGGACTACCATAACAGACAGAGAGGAAGAGAAATGGTGGCGAGAAATTGCTGACTCACTTCAGCAACTCAGTGAGTAACTGCTCTCAGCATTTCAGGGTGTTGTCCCAGTCTCTCTTCGCTCTTGTCGGTTATGATGGTTTGGCAGTTGTCAGTTCTGTCAGTCAAGTCACCGTATGTGTCTATGGCTCTGTGATCACCTAATCTGCATCAGTGACCACTGCAACAAGTCAAGAAGCTTTTTCTAGTCTGACCTTGGCATATCCCAAGTTTGTCTTCGACAGACAAGCAAACTTTAGCCCCTGGAAACTTTCACACAAACTCCTTTGAGATAATAAATGCCAGAAGTTCAAAGGTCAACTCCACAACAATATCATAATCGCACTGGAAGGCACTTTTCGTGCCAGGATCCCCCTCGCACTCTTTCCAATGGGACATCTTAAGGTTGCTTACACTGTTTGGCAAAAATATCGACTTGTGCTTAGTTTTAAGAGTTCAAAGGTTAAAATCAAGGTCTAAGCTCAGTTTAGTCTTCTCATTGTGAGAGATATATTTCCTGACAGGAAGGAGATAGGGGGTTTACGAAAAAAGAGAAAGTCAGTGAGAGATGATTATCCAGTTGAATCAGTCCTTTACAAAGCTTGTCTTTTTCATGCAAGAAGGGTTTACTAGAAAACAACAGTGTCTGAAGATGAGTCACAATTGGTCTGACAATTAGCTGACTTGTTATCTAATAAATAAACCATGATTTAGTGATCAATGCGTTGTCATTACAGAGCAGTGAATTAAAGGACAGAAAATATTGTATAACATTAAGTGTAAAGTTTAGTTTCTGAAAACAGCCAGAGATGCCAAAAGTACCCAGATTCCTTACATGAGCAGAAAAAAAAAATACTTTTGTTTAAAAAAAAAAAAAAAAAGTCTTAGTAAAAGTAAAAAGCACTGATCCAAATATCTACTCAAGTTAAAGTATAAAGTACATGCTCTGAGACCTACTCAGAAGTAATTTTCAAAGTAAAAAAGTATTTCTATTGCTCAAAATATTAAACACAAGATAATTTGTCAACTACTACTTTACCAATGCTATTGTTTGAACAAACACTATCTGCCTAATATCCTAATGTATTTCACTATATAGTCCTTTAAACATTTGTATTTTACACTTAAGGTTAACACATCAAACTTCTGAACACTGAATTTTGGACCAGAATTAGCTTTGAAACTATAGTTTCAAAAATTATGCTTATATGCCCAACTCTCAATCAACCTTTTTAATTGCACTTTTTTTAACAGCACACCAGGTAACAATTGTGTCTCACTGTACAGGTGTTGTGTTATCAGGGTTCCCACAGCTTGAGGGAAGTTAATTTCAAGGCTTTTTAAGACTTTTAATGCCATTTGAAATTAAATTTAAGATCAACTTTGCAATAAACACAAATGGAAAAAAAAAACGCCACTTTAATTGCATAGGTTTAGGGGCAATAAAAAGAGTCCCAGAAGTAACCACATCGATGTTTGTTGGTTCCGCTATCATGTCTGTCTGATGTTACCATAAGAGTCACTCAGTGAATTACTCAAAAAATGAACAAATAAATAAATAAAAACGTTATCATTTATTTCTATATTTCAGACTATTAACAATCATATTAACATGTGATATTATTTTAAAGGCTTTTAAAAAATAATTTTAACCATTTTAGACTGTCTAAGGCCTTGTTTTTCATGAATTCAATGCCTTCTAAGACTTTTTAAGGATCTGCAGGAACCTTGGTTATTGTGAGTGACACCCAGGGACTATAGATGAAAGTAGCTCAGCTTCACTAGCCAATGGGTGCTGCTCCTGTAACTGTGTGGGACCCTCACTGTTGACAATTTTGCGCAGCTGTTCGAATAGTAGTGGTGTAACAGACACACCTGCAGGCATGCACACGCTTACACAGACAGTCATGTCTCTTGTGTCTTTCAAAACCCAAAACAGTTGACACGCATCGGTGTTGCAGCCCAAAGCAATGAAAATATATGTATATAGGCTTGGGCTATATATATATAAAAAGTAACAAGCGTTTTTGGGAAATGTAAGGAGTAGAAAGTACCTATATTCATGTTTAAAATGTAAGTGAGTAAAAGTTAAAAAAAAAGGCAGAGAAATAAATACTTCTAAAAGTACAAAGTACCTGAAAAATCTACTTAAGTACAGTAACAGGGTATTTGTACTTTGTTACTTGCCATCTCTGAAAACAGCAGTATGAAACTCTGGAGTATGTGCAACTGAATGCCATGAACACTCGTCCCAAGCACTTGCTCCGTACAAAAGCCTTCTCTGTCTTTTTCTTCTTCTGTTGAACTACACATGAGTTTTGTATTCTTATGGTTTTGTCTCCGGCAGCAAACGAGGAGGCTGTCAGCGTCTCCAAACAATATGAATGCATGCTGTTTATCATCTGTGCTGGGGCCATTCCTCATGGGTATTTTCCCATTTATGACAGGAGCTATTCTCTCCCCCTCTCTTGCTCTTTCTGTTTCTTTAATATATGTCCTGACTTGCGGGCACTTCCTCATTATTCCTATCTTGATATCTGCCACTGTTAATGAGTGGAGGGACTCCAGTTGCAGAGTTTGAGCATTTGGATTAATGTGGGCACTGTAGCGGGGAAGTTTGGGAATAGTGCACGCTCTCTCGGTTCATTACTGTGGATATATGGCATTTTAAGGCTGTGAGACGCAGGGCTAATGATGCTCTCCGGTAAACACTGGAGACTGCCAGCCACTGCACCTGAGAATGTTCCTCTAATAGCAGGAATGTCAGCATGGTGACAGGTCCACCCCCTGTGCACTCACCGCACTGTTGAATTTTTTATTTTTCCTTGTACAGCAAGTCCCCCTCAGAATGTTAATTGATAACGTGCAGATTTTTTCGAGTTCGCACAAACAGGAACACCTGTGCATCAAAACAGCATATTAACAAGCTGTAACGATGTAGAGAGTGACGTAAAGGTGTTCAGATCTGAAGCAATCCCAGAGAAAGTTGTTTAACTCTGTGTACAACAAAGTGTTTGTGGCACATTGACGATCTCTGCCAACCAAGTCCCTTTTGAGTCAGCAGTTTTAAAGACGTCATCATTAGGTCTCTTGACTGACAGTGTGAGAGAGGATCACTGCATGGAAATATAAAAAGAGCAGGACGATATGTTCCAGGAGGACACCACATGTACTCCAGTGACAGTTGCTGACTGGGCCGCTGTGCTGGACAAATTATTCAGGCATCAATGTTTTTGGCCCTTAGAGCATAAAACTGAGGCTGACCTACTGCAGTACAGCACAGCGTTGGTTCTATCTGTTCATGTGTGATTTGTTTCACACTTTTAACTCACAAGATTTTTTTCATGCCCCCCTTAAAGATGCATTCATGTAATAAATGTATACCATGAACATAACAAGTCATGGGGTCATGTGTTAAAAATAAAAATAAAAAATAAAAAAAAGGTAGGCTCTTTAAAACTCCACACTCCAAGCACTCAGAAGGAAGACACACTTAAAAAACAACAACAAAGATTCACTTAATAGTCAGAGCTCACACTCATTCACAAAAGTGCATGTCCAAACCCTTTCTGTCCAAAGAAAAATGCCCTCCATTCGGGGGTGATATGAGGAAAAAAATGTCTATTTTTTTTTTTAAATGGCAGGATCAGGAGCTAGGTTTTAGCAGAATGATTTTCATGACCTGCAAACAAAATTTCAACCCCAAATATATATTCTGATCCTGCATTTTACACCATATTTTTTCTGCTCCATAACTATAATATTCATAATATTACTCTAGTCCAGGGCTGTTCAATCAAAAATTAGATTGGGACAGATTTTCAGACTAAGGATATGAGCTTGGCTGCACATTTTTAGCAGCAGATTTAAACTGCTGTGGTCCTCTCCTGAGCCTCTCCGGTTGTAAGACGCCACTCCGAATTTTAGCCGCCTCCTCAAGAGATCCCTTGACAAAGTTTGATCAAAACACAGCATGTTTTTCAGTGTGGTGTCTTTGGAAATTATAATCTTTTGGCACTGCAACGCACTCATAGCAGAGCAAACTCTTTGGTTTGGTTTTTGGACTTAGTGGTAAAATAAATGAATAAATACTTGTTCAATCCACACGGGATTAAACTGACGATTATCCTTGCTGATTTTTTATGTAGGGTCGAAAGATACATCCTTTTGTCACCTGTGCAGGGCTGATAATGTTAACTTTTCAAACGCACCTGCTCATTGACACAACAGATTGGGTTAGTTGCTAGGTTACAATAGGTGTTGCAGTCAATATTAGTAATACTGTGTGAAATTTTGTAAGAACTTGTAAGTGATAATAATAGATGTTTTTCGTATGCAACCCAAATCCCAATCACTTGGCAACTGCTATCGGGCCACTCGAGGGTCGCTTTCAGGCCCCATGTGGCCCAAAGGCCACTAATTGGACAGAGCTGATCTATTATTTTGTCTTCTAGTGTGTTTTTTTATTCTAACTCTGAATGTCCATGATACACATTTTCACATCATGTAAAGTAAATTCATTTTAAGACATCAGCTGTAGGAGCTGTTGAGTTTCTGCAGAATGTTTAGCTTTAGCTTCATACATTCACCTATGCACAGTCCAAATGTAGTTTTGGTGAGACATTACTGGATATACTTAAGTTTTGTTTGTGTAAACATAGTGTAGACAAATGATCAATTTCAGTGCCATAAATAATACACTGTAAATCGAAAGCTGGGGGCTTTATGAAAATGTACCTTGGGCCATGATTTGCCACTAGGCCTGGATTTGGACACGCCTGATGTAGACATTACCACTGGATAAGAACTATTTTCCTCTCTGAGCTCTGTTACCTGTTAGGTATGAATTTTTAATCTGCACAAGTATTGGTTTGGCAGTGCAAACACAAAATGTGCGCTGTGGGATTTGCTGAAAAGCACTGATCACCTGAGAGACCTGACAGCGAACTTTTTTTGTTGTTTGAGGTAATGTCATTGTACAAATAGAGGTCATATTTCAACTGTAGTGAGTCCTGCCCCTTCAGCAGGGCAGCGACATGGAGTCAGCACAAAAAAGTGCCTTTGGGGTAGCAAGCTCAGCTTCTCTTTTGGGGGATAAAATATGCCATCTGTATGTATCAAGCTTCAAATTGATAATGTCAACAGCTTGGTCCTGACATAGCCAGCAGCACAAGTAAACCACTTCACATTTTCAGCCGACCCATTGTAAATACGCCCTGTCTTCTCAAAAGCCTTTACTTGAGCAGAAGACAAATTATCTTTTGATTTGAAATGGACCATTTCCTTAAATACCTGTATTCCTAATGAGCCCACCCTCCCCCCTTCCTGCTCCCTGCTTGTCTTGCTAATAGTGTCCAGGGAGCTAGCAGCAAGCTGCCCGACTGCCTGGCTGCCTGAGTGATTAACTAAGGCTTGGGGCTGACAGGCTAGCTACCCCTGATAGAAGCAGGAGGGGGATAATGTGGGGCTCTGTTTAGCAAGGCAGAGAGGACGGCAGAAAATAGTGGATGGGTTTGCAAAGAAGCAGAGAAGAGGGGGGGCAGAGGGAGCAGGCAGAGATGATAGAGAGGAGAACAAATGGACAGAGTGAATGCAAGGTGAGAGGAGGAGGGGGAGTGAGTGGAGGAGTGGAAAGTAAGCAGAAAATAACGAGATGTCCTGACTCTACTTTTTCTTTTCCAATACGAACTCTAATACCTGAATTTGCAAAACGGTCTCTCTAATTATTGCTTGTATAGCAGCTGGATACTTCTGATCATGTTAGGTCTGATATCGCTACTTCCATTTTTGCAGGGCCTGGATGAGACAGAGCATAAAGACAGGTGCAAGAAAACCTCTTTTATCCAGTCTGACAGTCAGTCATAACTTCAAAAGATCATGAATAAATGCATCTTTTTAATGCATGAATAAATAATAAAACCGTATGGCTTTACACCTCTCCCTTACTTGTGTCTGAAGTGGTGGATGCACTCCTCATTCCCTAACATCACAATGAACATTTAGGGATTCCTAACCTTAAAACAAGCAGAGATTCAACACGCAACCAACACAAACTGACTTACAGTCAGGCTCCACTGAGCCTTCAGACAGTGGTGTACTCAAAGGGGGACAAAGGGAGGAGATTGCCCCTCTGGTTCCCCCATGTCTGATAAATGCTGCACGCCCTCTTGGATGCCTTTGTAGGGAAAAAAAAAAAAAAAAAAAAAAAAAAAAAAAACACTATGAAATGCCCTCTCTGGATTAGAAGCAGCGTGAAAAACATCCTTGTAGCTGCCCTTCTAGTGTTGAAAATCTAATCAAAGTGCCTTCTGGGTGCCCTTCTGTGGAATTAAATGTAAACAAAGTGCCCTGAAAAGGATATGCCAAATTGTTATACATGGTTTATGAATTAAAGGCCCTGTGAGGACTTTACAAATGATCTTGAGGTAGTCTCACTTTAAAGGGGCTGTGAGAAGTTTCTAAGTGATCTTGAAAATGTCTTCTAGATGTATGCCTGATTGTAATCCACACTTTTAAATGAGATTATCAGCGTCAAAATTACAGGTTACAGGTTATTGCAAAATGCATGTTCTTAGCTTCCCAATCAAGATGAGTAGGACTGGATTGAATTACGGCACATCTATGACAAAGTTTAGTAGTGAGAAGAGAAACCTCTGTCTCTACTGAGAACGATTTATGTGATTAATTTTGTAGTGATTGTGGACACTGGAGCCTAACCGTCTGACAGAAAATGGACAGAAGGGTAAAGAGAAAGCTAAACAGGAGACTGATAGAGCATAAGCTACAGGCTAAAACACGAGCTAAACTGTTTGTGTTAATGTTCATTCCAACCCACATGCAGCAGCCATTCTGCAGTGGTCTGTTCAAACTTGAGAGTCCGTCAACAAAATGAAGCGTGAGGTTAGGTTAGCTCTGCTTGCTAGATGACTGGCAGGACTTAACCAGGATTGACTAATGTTACACATTATAGACATGTCTTAGAGCACCAGACTGTCGGCTGCGCTGAATAGAAATGGCTACTAAGCTACATACAAACTAACATTGTTTGCTTGTTGTCACATTAGCCTACAAATATGTCGGAGCACCATACTGCCGATAGTACTACATATAGCCGGCAACTACAATGTTTGCTTGATGTCACATTTCAAAGCGTAGCGCTATGTAACTGTACTAATAAATAACTTACCTCTGTGCATTGAATCTATTAAAAACTTGTCTTGAACTAAGAAAAAATATGTTTGTGAGCCGATCTCCATTGAATTCCAAAACAAACACATGCCTTGCTAAAAGTCATTTATGACAGTGTGCGTGAGACTCTGGGCCAGAAGTTGGAGGCAGTCCAATTAAAACAGATCCCCCTCTTAGCACCTTTAGTATATATGACTGTTTTTAATACACTAATTAGATTGATATTATCAGTGAGAAAAGGGAGATGGCAGAATGAGAAGAAAGATCCTAATATGTTCAAATGGACTCTTTGTTGTTGTTATCAGCGTCAGAAACATAGTTTATCATCCAATATTCTCCAGGCCACTTTTTGCTTAATTTGCTTGTCTAAAATGTAAGCAGGTAAGAACAAAACAGTTTCAACTACTTCATCATTACCCAATACCAAAAAGAGACAGAAAAATGAAGAGCTTCCAAAATGGTCTTTTAAATGTTGCAAGGCATAGATCTCTGTCCTTCAAACCAAAAGCACAAAGTTCACTGCTACCTTCAGATGTGCCATGTCCTCCAAAAGCTTGGAAGTTGAATAACTGCAAATAAGTACATCTCTGTAGCTGTAGAATAGAAGGAAGTGTTGGTGACCATAACACATACATGACAACTTAATGTAGCTTGCTCTCTAAAGCCCTTTATGATCGAAACATTTTTTGACGCCTTGGACTTTTCTCTTTTTCCCTGAGGCTCAAACACAGCTCACCAAATGGGAAAAAGGCTCAGCAGAACTTGCTGATAGTCCTGTTTACTGCAGTATTGTGTCATTGAAAAGAAAAAATGGACAGGATACAGGATGGAGACAAAGAGAAAGACTGCAGCTGTGAAGTAAAGGATGATGGGGCATCACAGAGAGAGGAAAAGTGGAAGAAGCGCAGGAGGGGAGAACAGAGGCACAGGACTGCAGGTGGGAGTCCCTTGTGAGATAACAGTTAAGTCTATGTAGTGATAGGGGCTCAAGCAAACTAATGATCTTGTCCAATTGAGAATAGGCCATCTGAGACTGGCTAACAGCTAATAGATGGCGCAGTGGATTCTGCAGGTGTTTCAGACAGTCCTTTGAGAAGTTTTCCCTTAAGCTTTGCTATGTTTAGTACTTTTGTTGCTTTCACTGTACACAAGAGGACGGTAATTTTTTTGGCTGTCATTTTTATGTTTTTTTGGAACAAGACCATAATCAAACAGCAGAAAAGGGACACTTTGCTATATTTCTATATTCCCTGATGGACTACTTTGAACGACACTTGCCAGTAACAACAAGCTGGATCCAAAATCAGGCATGCCCAAAACCAGGCAGAGGGGTCAGTCATGGCCTTAGGTCCATCTTCAAACAGCCCCCAGCTTTCATCTTACACTGTTTTACTGTGCCACTAAAATTAATAATGTTCTAAATAATGTGTACATTTATATTTTCTGTCAAGTGCACAAACACAACCAATGTATATCCAGTAATGTCTCACTAAACTAAATTTGGACTACCCATAGGCTACAGCTCTGTACATAATGCAGAAACACCAACTCTTGCAGCTGACATCTTTAAATTGATGTATTTATCATGAACAAAACACACGTCAAGGGATACGAAGCCATATCAAAGGTGCAGAAAAGACCAGAATTGGTGCAGGAAAATAGTTAAGAATGCAGAATAAGAAATGTTTGGGGCCAAAAATGTTGTTTGCAGGTCAAATTCTAAGTCTTAACAACATCATGAAAAAGAATCACTGTTAAAATCAACATCCAGATTCCAACACTGCCATTAAAAAAAGAAAACGATGCCATGAGCAGGATCTGTTTTAAATGCACTCCCTCGCCACCTTCTGGCCTGGAGTCTCATGCACACTGTCAAAAATTACTTTTAGCAAGGTGTGCATTTGTTTAAACAACAAATGGAGAGTGGATCTAAAAGAAAAATCTCTGTTCAAGACAACTTTTTACTGGATACAACGGTAGATTGTATATGTAGTGGACAGCGTGGTTTCGCCATTTACCATTGTACGGTTTTGAAGCCAAAATACCCCCGTCACAAGTGCAGCCATTGTAGCAGTTGTGCAGCCAGAGTCCGCGCAGTAGAGACCGTGAGGGATTCTGGGAGAATCTGAGTGGAGCCAGATGACAAAAATAATGATTTTTTTTTTCCTTTCAAGAGTTTAATGTCTTCTTGGCTCTCCCTACCCACATATTTTACAGTCCTCGAAAAAAAAAAATACACAAGAACAGCAGCTAGCAATCCTCGTTACACATGACATAAAATCTTGTTTTTAACCTCTCATAACTACTGAAAACCAAACTTTTAAGAAAAAAGAGGACTTGAATACAAGGCAGCCAAATAGTATAATCAACTCACCACAGCAATCGAACGTGAGAAACATTTCTACAAGGTGTATTAATTTTTTAAAGTTTGACCACAGACCATCTGGAATGACTGGAGAGTTGGATTTTTTGACCTATACTGCAGACAGTCACCAGGGGGAGCAGTTTTCATGGCAACCTAAATTCAAGATGAGTAAGATGACATCTATTTTATTTTTTTATTTTTTTATTTTTTACAGTCTATGGATAC
Organism: Halichoeres trimaculatus; assembly: GCF_033239565.1. Taxonomy (NCBI): domain Eukaryota; kingdom Metazoa; phylum Chordata; class Actinopteri; order Labriformes; family Labridae; genus Halichoeres; species Halichoeres trimaculatus. Next base: position 8,142,567 of record NW_027437182.1, on the reverse strand, counting down.
AACGCGCCGAGGTAGGGTATTTATCGGTAAAGTTATGCAGCACTAGTGAAAAATACAGATCTCTCTTCTCACTACTAAACTTCATCAGCCGGCATGGTGCTGTCATAAAGACCTAGATGTGCCGTAAATCAATTTGGTCCTGCTCAAGAAGCTAAGAGCTAAGATCACTTAGAAACTCCCCACAGCCCTTTTAAGGAAGAATATTTTCCTTGGACAGAAGCAAAGTTCACTGTTGTTAACACAACATGTTACACTGCAGAAAACTGACCACTGATCATCTGACATAATTTCAGCCACTAGTGCGAGTCACAACAAACAATGCAGTTTGAAGGCACGTGGGCCTCAATTCAAAACCAAAAACTTCCTCCGTCCAGTCTTCGGTCTGTTTGTTTCAGGTTTCTTGGAGTGAGTTAATTTGGAGTTATTTTGTTTTCAGCACTGAGCCGATGACGGCTGAAAATCAAACTGACAGAGCATGAAGCGCTGATGAGAGAGTGCAGTTTTATAAATAATTCTCTTGTGAGTAGCTCTGAGTGAAAACAGGTTCATTAGCACAATGGAAGCAGTTCATGACAAGAGACAAAAAAGGGATCTGCAACTTCTATCAGCTGGCTCTCATGAGTTCGTTTCATACGGATGAGCACATCTCTAAACAGATGAGTCTCTGGAGGCTTCTTAATTGACATCAGCTATCAAAATGCGGCAATTAAAAATTTCCATTTATAACTTCAGTTTTGACATTGACTGGGATAATTGAGACATTTTACTTATGTTTATATATTTGTTCTTTTATTTTTTAGTCAATCATGGAGTGTATGTATCATTCAGGACGAGTGTGAGGAGAATCTGCTGATAAAAAGAATGCATAAACAGTCACGACTTGGTTTTCTGTGCAGCTGGGAGACATAATTCTCCATCCCTCTCCTCAAATAGATTAATGCAAAAGCCATTGGTTGAGAAAGGGCGGATATTACGGAGCCAGCATTTTTCTCAATCATTATGCATTAGCTGCAAATAGCGAGCATATCACACCAACTTTTTTCCCCCGTCTCAAAAACCTGCAGAAATCCAACAATTTTGGTGGCAATAACTATTGAAAAATTCTGAGGGGACAGATAAGATTCAGGATTGGAGTACTGCGGCACATTAATTTCCCTTCCCATTTGAAATCCTGGTGGCAGCGTTTTCCACCCTGGAAAATGCTTGCCTCCGTATTTTGTCACCTTATTAGTGTCTCCCTGTCCCAGTGCTGCAGTGTTTTTTTTCTTTTTCCACATATGACAATCTGACAAGCTGTGGAAAGCTGCTGGGCACTTTTAGGTGAGAAAAGTGTCACTGAGGAGCGATGGGAACTTGGGTGAAGAAATAATAAATTCTGCTCCCTGTGGGGCTTATGGGGCCATATCTTCATTTATGCTCCAGTACCCAAGGTTTTTGTAATTTCTATTATTAATGTCTAGGTGGATATCATTATATGCCTATCCTCTTTTCTTGGAAAGAGGGGGAGCTTGGTTGTATTCATATTTCAGATTGCCTCAGTGGTTCATTTTGGAGAATTAATGTTTGATATGCACATATTTATCTATTGTGCAGAAAATATAAGACACATTATTCTCATCCAAAAGGCCTTACTTTTTAGAATTTAGAAAGGTTGGATGATCCAATGAAATATAACTCAAGTTTAGTCTGTTGATTTTCAGTAAAAGTGGCAAAATATTTACAGATGTGGACTGTTTGATCCAGTATTTATCATGATTGTTACCAGACTTTCTAGATTTTATTTATTTTTTAATCAAGTCCTCCTCCTCCTCCTCATCCTCCTCCTTCTTCTTCTTCTTCTTCTTCTTCTTCTTCTTCTTCTTTCTCAAAACCAGAACTATGGCTGCCATTTTTTTCATTTAATAAATGAACTTTTGTGTTTTAGCCCAAGTTTGGTGCAAGAAAATCTTGTTGTGTGGCTTTTGATCAGTCTCATGACATACACTGGGAAAAAAAAAAGATCACTGTAAAATAACAGCAATAAAATACTGGCGGCAGAGTTGGCCAGTAATTCCCTGTATTTTTTACTGTACATATACTGTAGTTTATTTTAAAGTAAAGTACTGTATATTTGATTACAGTTTATGAATTGGAAAAAATGGGAAAAATATTCTTATTCTACAGCACAGTATTTCTTTTTTTGTTTTGACGGTTTCAACAGAGGAGAGGCATATATAAGACCCTGCTGACATTGAGATCATTGTGTGTGTGTGTGTGTGTGTGTGTGTGTGTGTGTGTGTGTGTGTGTGTGTGTGTGTGTGTGTGTGTGTGTGTGCCCCACATGAAACAGCCCATTAACAATTAAAATACTGCCCCAGGAGTAAAAGTCAACTGAAAAAAATGGCCATAGCACAGTCCATTAACACACTTCATGTATTAACATAATTATGAAACATTTAACTCAATGTAAAAAAAAAAAAAATCATTGGGTCCACAGTCAGTCAATGCCATGTGGAGCACAGACAGCTGGTCCATGCCAGGTGGAGCACAGAAAGCCGGTCCATGCAATGTGGAGCACAGACAGCCAGCCTATGCCAGGTGGATGTTGCTCCTCCTTCCTTAATCAGAGCTGGTTGGAGCCCAGCAGCTTCTCAGGTTGCTCTTTGGTTATTTTCCCACTCTCAAGGCCAGGGTGAGGCAAAACAAATACAATTTTTGTCCCAATTTTCATCTGATCTTTCAGAAGCTAATACCTCTGCCTCAGTGTCAAGAAGCAGAGGTGAAATTTGCATGACTCTTTTCTGGCTTCACTTTTGCTATTGAGAATTAATAACTGGAACTATGGAGTTTTCACTAATCAGACACAGTCATTACCCGAGCCTGTTTTTTAATCCAAGTACACTGTAAATATTTATTTTTTTCTTTTTTAATCTTATCAGTATTTTACGATAAAATCCACTGTAACTTAAACGAAAAGGCTTATATTATTCTAAACATGCAGAATTGTAAAAGCAGATAATGTAAATGAAGAATCAGTAGTGACACTTTAAATAATGTGATAATGTTACAGTGAATTTTTGGCACCTTCCTGCCAGTCATTAGCTGTAAAATTTACAGCAACCTTTTTACAGTGTGAGAATCACTATAAAGGTTTGAAACAAGTTTAAAGGATTCTGTGAGGAAAAAGTATCTGCCAAGGGTTATTCATGTAGAGGGATCAAACTCATGCATCCGTGCATCCTGTCCTTTTCCATCTCAGCCTCTCTTCTGGCATTGTCCTCTGAAGTCCTTTCAGAGGCTGTAAATAGTGGTTAATTAACATAAAAGAAATGTTAATGGCAGCAGTGCAAATAGCAGCACTGAGCACCCATTAGAAGACACGCACACAAACAAGGACAGGCATTGATTAAAAAGAAAAGTTGTCTCATGAAGAAGTGGAGAAGTTCTTTGTTTGCAGACTTTCATTAAAGGATATTTATTTACTGAAGGTCCACCTTCATCCTAAAAGAGCCAGCAATGAAAGATGCACAATTCACAAGTGTTATCACATCCGTAGCTGCACCGAGGAAGACTGACATGTATGCCTGTGCACAGAGCAGCCAATTATTTTCCTCTCCGAGCGAAGACTGCCGTGCTGACTCTCAAATACTGACACATTCAGCAACAGTGTTTGAAGAATATTTTCCCTCTTCACCTTCACACTCTTACAAAAAAATAAAGAGTCCCTTCACGAGTGCACCTTTGGAATCAACTTATTTCATTTAGACTCGCATAGGGTTCTCCAGAGGTTTCATTACGCTTACATTAAAAGCTACATTTTCTGAATTTATGCATTCACCCTTGTCTCAGTTGCTGCCAAAGCCTTTAGGAGGAGTGCACAGTTGGTTCAGAGATCAGAGATTTGAAGATGACAAAGAGATAATCTAGCCTCAGGCCCAATCCTGCTCCTGCCTCTGTTGCTGCATCACATGCACAAACAAGGTTCACATAGCCTCAAATTCATACCCACATCAAATCAACCTTTAGCACTTTTCATAGTAAACAATTTGAGACACTGCTGGGTGGAAAGGGGAAGGCAGTGATCCGTCACCGCAGTGCTGTGCTCTCTCTGGAGCAGATTCACAGCGCCTCCAAATCTGCTTGACTAATCATCAGAACGATGACAGTTTCCTTAAAAGTGATGATCATACACTGGGTTTGCCTGTGTAGACATTTTTTTTTTCTGTTTAGCCTGAGGGGGACCAGGAAGATCTGAGATCTCCCATCTCCATACCCCTCTATCTCTTTAAAGCCCCTTTTTGTTCCTTGTTAATAAAAATTAAAACCTTTTCATGGTGTCTTGCTGACATACCCAAACACATGATTATGTGAGTTTATCTCCGCTCTGCGCATGACTTACAGTGACTTTGAAGAATGGAAAAGCTGGTTTGAGTGAGGTGTTGTCTCAAAACGTCTTCTTTCTTTTCTAATTATGAGATTTTCAATCTCTTTTTTTTAACCTCACTTGAATAATTGAGCTTCACCAGCAGCAGTACGTCACCTCTCTTAAAAAAAAAAAAAAAAAAGAAGAAAAAGAAAAAAAAAAGCCAGTGAGGACATGCCTTTTCCACATACCAGTGAGCAACCCACAATTAGGAAGAAGGAAAAAAAATGTGACAAGCTGTCGCTGTTCTCTCTTGAACCCCCCCCCACAATGCACAGCGTGATGCACTGTCTGCCTGATATCGTCTGACTAAATGCTGAATTTATGAGTCTATAAATGAACACTTTGAAGAGGGAGGATTTACATCATGCTGTGGTGACTGGATGTGTTTTTGTTTAGCATTTGTTCAGACAAGATGACGCTGAATATTTATGATTTGTCCTAAATTGCACAGAGTAGTGCAACTTTGTACAAAACATAACAACATATTATAAGTTGTCTGAACCCTTGTCTGCTCTGAGCACATCACTCAGGCTGCTTTGTGTGGCTCATGGAATATTATAGAGATTTAGTATTACATTAAATGGTGCACTTTGACACAGATGACAGCCTTTTAATTTTGTGAGAAGCCAAATAAGGTGTTTCAAGATGTCTTTCAAAAAACAAATTATCATAATAGTTTTCATTATCATTGGTTATTTGCTTTTCTCTGATAAGTCAAGACACTCAGTTCCAGCACAGGAAATACTGTGAGGTGCACATCAGTGAGCTGATTCTCCTAATCGTTTTGGACTTTCAGCAGGTTTGAAACTCACAAACATTACCTGTGTCTGCCATTGATGATCATTTCTATGTAATACATCTAGTCATTTTAACTTTCACTTAAAAAAAATGTCTGCTGTGATCTTCAGTGTTGTTCTAATATCTGCTCTGGGTTGCAGGATATGTGACCACTGGAAGTGAGAGGATGGAATGCCACTCGTTTTTATTCTGGGCGTCATCACACATTCAGAAACCCATGTTTTGTTTTGTTTTGTTGTTTTTGTTTTTATTAACTGTTCATCGCTGTATTCATGCAAGTTTCTTATCAAACCTTTTTTTTTGCTGGGTAACAGCCTCATGGTGTGGAATGCAAAAGTATCACTTATTTTTTCATCACTCTGTTTCTTTTCAATAATCAGAGCAAGCCTCAGGGGGCTCACACAATACCATGTACTAACAAACTCAGTTAAACATTTTTTCTAACTGTTATTATGTAGATGGATGGATGGATGGATGGATGGATGGATGGATGGATGGATGGATGGATGGATGGATGGATGGATGGATGGATGGATGGATGGATGGATGGATGGATGGATGGATGAATGGATGGATGAATGGATGGATGGATAAGTAGACTGATGAGTGGATAGATGCTTGGATTAATGCGTAAATTAATGGATTCAAAGATGTATGCATGAATGGATGAAAAGATGCATGGATGGATGCGTGTGTAAATGCACTAATGGATGGATGGGTGGATGGGTAAATGCATGAATGGACGGATGGATGGATGGATGGATGGATGGATGGATGGATGGATGGATGGATGGATGGATGGAGGATGGACAGGTGAATAGTTGATGAGTGGATGGATGCTCAGAAAAATGCATAAATGAATGGATTAAATAGATGGGTGGATGCATGTTTGGATGAACAAATGCATGAATGGATGGATGGATGAATGGATGGATAGATGGATGGATGGATGGATGGATGGATGGATGGATGGATGGATGGATGGATGGATGGATGGATGGATGGATGGTTGGATGGGTGGATGGATACATTTTGTTTATTTCAGTCACAACTTTAAGACATTAGCGGATATTGCCTTATGGGCTGACCCTTTTGTTTCCTGTCACACTGGTTACATTTTCAAACCATCTGGTCTTAAAAGACCTTAACTAGCTTTTTATTCTCTATTCATAACAAGTCCTTAGTTACTCACTCCTAGAGAGAATTTGAAAGTAGTTTTGTTTAATCATAAATCCTAAATGAACAAATATCTGGCTATAACAACCTACTGGTTGCTCCCAGGATTACATGTAAATCAGCCAGAGAAACTGGTCTCTAAAGGAGTGATGAAATATTTAAGCTCTTTTTCAAAAGCTATCCCACATCAAAGCCAAAGTTACTTCATTTTGCCCCTTGACACCTAAGATAACTCATTTATTTCTTACCCTGTGTTAAATGTTTTATTTTTAATTTCCTTCTGTCATCATTTGTTTCATTACCACAGTGTTAATGTCTTATCTGAAGTGGGTTTCATAACCCTGTGTATTAAATGTGCCTCACAGTCTGCCTCTCCTTGGTGTATTGCTGTGTCAACAGAGTGTCATGGTTTAATTGACCCTGAGGACTCATGAGTTCATACAAACTCCCAGTCATGTGACCTCAAGGTCCTTTAGCACGAGCGTATCCAGCTGACAAGGAGCAGGCAATCAACACAGAACACTTCCATTATCTTCCCTTTTGGGATCCGCTGACATTAAACACTCAAGATTACAAGTGTTCTCCTGTGGATCATCAGCAGCATATCTCTCTACCTGCAGACACACAACAAGGACAAAAACTGAGCAGGGTTAATGGAGTTCAAGTGGCTCTCATTTGGTGGTTATCAGACTTGTGTACTTACCTGGAGCCTCAAAGATATTAAACCAACCAAAACATCATGAAAGCAAACAAAGAAGAGAACAAAGTATTTCATTGTTACTGTCTCTGTAGTTTTATGCTCATTATTGTTCCTTGAAGTTGTCGTCACAGAGAGCTTAATCTAATAACTTTGCTGTTATCTTGTTGTTTTGGTCTTTGTTTTCTGTAGCTTTCCTGCTTTTACATCATTCATAGGCTACAACTCACAACTACGTCCACTGTGCTTCTTACCACTACAGGATGGGAGTAAAACCAGTATACCACGGGAGACGGTGGATGATATGGCAGCTGCCAGAGGGTGAGATCAAAACTTTATATCCAACCAGATAAGCATCCTTTCTTTTTTTGCGATATGCCAGAGCATAAATCCAGGTGATACCTATTTTGCCAACTTTGGTTAGTTGGCGTTAGTGTCAGGGAGTCTAGCATCATTTGTCCTCTTCTCCTCTTTGTCCCCAGGGGTAGAATGAGTCAGATGGTTCCAGGACATGGTCACACTGGTGAAGGATACCATGCTTAAGCACACTTAAGCCCTAAAGCACATTTCAGGTGGCCAGTGTGACCACACCCGTGTCATGCATGAGTACAATTCACCTCTCTGCTTTGGCACACTTCAGAGAGGTGGGCTTCAGCATGATTTACTTTATGCACGAGCAGAAGCACGTGGACAGTGCTTGTGATCCATGACGTGTGATCACCAAGCACACCTCTCAAAAATTATTTTAAACAAAGCAGGGGTGATAGAGGGCTGTATCAGACCAAAACGACTTACCATAAGTCAAAAAGTCCCTGAAGTTGTAACAGTGCTCTCTGTGTCTCATTGTCTTGCCCCTGATGAGATTGCGCTTCATGTAGACGAGCTATGTGCATGTGTGATACCTGCTAAAGTGTGGTTCATGATGTAGAAATGTGACCATTGGCCGTACTCTCCAGCAGGGGAGCAGCACTTGCAGGGGGTAAATGTACTTGAGCATGGTCAGTGTGTCTGCACCCTCAGACCCAGCTCTAAGTCAAAATTTAGCACTGACCATTGAATGTTGTTGAACTATATTGTTGCAGCGATTAATTGTAGTTAGTTATGGACACATTATTCTACATGGGAAAAAAAAAAAAGATTCAAATAAACAGGCAAGTACCGATACCAGGTATCGGTATCAGGCGGATACCAGCCTTTTTCAAGGCACTGGTAATCGTGAAGGCTGGAGATACCAGCAGTAGATACTCTAGGCAAAAAGAATATCTTACGTTGAGCAAGTCCTCCTCGCCACTAGTTGCTGCTAACTGTTGCGGTTTAACACCATGACAAATGTGCTCCAGGGCTTGTTCGGACAATGTGAATGAACCAGGGAGAGTTAGCAGTTAAACTTATTTTGCACTTTAGTTTACTTTAAGAAATACTTAAACTCTGACAGTTGTTGGTTTTATTTTGCACTTTTTAATATATGAGAATACGTTTTGATATTTATTATTTGTATTTATCAAAAAAAATTCTAAACTCAGAAAGAATAGTTTGTGTTATTTTGGACTTAATGGCAGAGTGAGTGCTGTTTTTGATCAAAATGATCTGTCACCGTTAATTAAAATGGTATGTATCAAAAGTACTTGTAGCATTGGTACTCAGTACCAGTGAGTACTCAAGAGGAAGTGCTCGAACTGGTATCAGTCTGCATAAAATGTGGTATCCAACATCCCTACAAATAAATAAGAAAATATATAAAGAAATGAATAAATAAAAATAGTCTTGCACTTAATGGCAGCACCTGCAGCCAAATAGCTTGTAGCACTTTATCACACTTACTAAGATTTTACCTTCTGAGAAAACTACCATGCAGTTTGCTTGTGACCATGAAAACTTTCTTTTAGTATATCACTTGCATTACAAAAGTTACCACCAGCATTATAATAAATGGGTTATTTATCAATTCTCTTTGACTTTCAGACACTGAAAAAATACTGAATATACTTAAAGATGGATCAACCCTGAACCCTGCATCAATCCTGCTGAGTGCATGCATTAGTTGGGACTATATTAGAACATATGATAATTTTGTTATGAATGATCTTTTCTTTGGAACAAAACCTTTTTTTTTTTACTTAAGACTAATAGGCACTTAAAAGCATTTTTCTTACTGGTACTTAGTGAACATTTAGTCTAATGCTGTTCCCTCTATGTGACCTATTTCACCGCCTGCCCACTTCTCCCTGCCTCTACAGTATCTCCCTCTCCTATTCATTCTAATTTATATTAAGGCATGGTTGTCTTGTGAGGCAATCAGTCACATCCACACTGCAGTGACCCATTCTCCGGCAAGGAGAATGATATGAAAAGCAGCACAGATGATTTCACGAGACTGCACAGTCCACCCACCTTTAACTAATGACTTGGAAGTAATGGCCTCCAACAATTTTATATTTTTCATTGACAGTCCATGTTACAGCTCACAGCGTTACGGAGAGGATAGACTGTGATAAAGGGGGAGGCAGATTGAGATGGAGAGGGAGGGGAGTTCAGGTATAAAATAAGCTCTTGACATTGACCTCTTTTGACCTTAATACCAGTCATATCTATCAAGTACAGTATGAAAGGTTTAAGGAGAGTCCGCTTATACTAATTTACAGTATGAAGTGAAGGGAAAATAATGCTGCTATATTAATTGTTTCATCACCAGAAAAATAAATTGATTAAAAAAAAATAACTCCCACAATTCAACACTTAAACCAAGTCAAAATTTTGACCTGAAGTTACACAAAGAGTTTAAAAGCAAAGTCTAAAAGCTGAGTATACAAAAAACATTTAGCCTTAATTAATTGGGGTTACTTAGCAGATGCAGACTAACTTGGCAGATGCAGTCAACGTGGAAATGGTCCATGTTTTTGTTCTCTGAGGAAATATATTTTGTTTACAATACCGTGCCTACAGTTTTTGAACCCCTGCTCTGCGTTTGAAGATTGCAAATCAGCAGGCAAGATGTAGAGGTGCACAAATGTCTCATTAGGCTGCAGAGATTCATTCTGGTTTGAAAGAGCAGAATTTTTTTTTGCTCGTTTGGATACATTTCACTATGCAGTGAGAGCACAATCAAACAAAACAGGTGCTTGTTTTAAGGAAATCTGGTTTAAAGGCTTTGTGAGGACTTTAAAAGTGATCTTCAAATAGTCTCACTGTTATATTTTTTCCTGTTCATTATCATAGATTTTAAAAAGGTGATTATCAGCATCAAAATCTGTTACTTCTAAATGCCTTTTCTCAGTATCTGTGGTCTGGTGCTCATGGGAAAGGTGTCTTCATTAGTGATGTGCAGATTGGTACTGAAATATCGATATTTCCAATGCAAGCTTTCTGTGCTCTAAAATCAATTCTCAAACCAAAATATCAATACTTTTCATACTTTAGTCATTTGAGGTCATGCAAATCATTTACAGGAACACAGTAAAAAGAAACCAAACTGTCGAGAATGTAGCTGAACAGTGGCGGCTGCTGATCAGTCTAGGAGGGGAAGCTAAATTTTTTCCGGCCTACATCATAAATTTGTTTACTGACTTAAACGTAAATTCTACCCTCCATGCCAGCTTGCTCGCAGCTGGAACTGCTATGTGAGACTATGACAGGCTGTAAGTGTGAGTGACAGGGGGAGAAGCTCCACAGCTGTAGCTGTAGCTGCTTATTGGTGAAAAGAGATAGAATCTTTAAACACAACGCTCATCGTTTTTAAGAAAGGTAAACTCGCTGGGGATTAATAAAGCCTCCGGATCAGTCCAGAACAAATGAATGTAGAACTCAGAAGATGCTCAAGATCGCTGACTGGCTCATTTCATTGTCAATCAAAAAGGGCAATCGCCACTGTATCTGAATGATACACCGTTTGGTTGGAACTACTTTTTCTCCTGCCTGGGTAAGTGCATAATGCGTAAGCGTCCGTCACTCACCTTCATTCATTCTCAGCCTATGGTCTGCAGTTTGTATAGGACAGATTGGCAGAGTGCACAACAGCCAAGTTGCTGTTTGTGACATATGTAGTGCACTGTTGCTGTTGCAGTGGTTTGAATTAATAGATATGGATATAAAATAATAATAATATAAAAAATTAAATGCATGCTTTAATAAATAGCTGCATGAATTTTTGGAGTAATAATATGTGGATCAAAAAGATAATCTCACATAGGCAAAAAAAAAATAATAATAATAAAAATAAAAGGACAAGAATTATCTAGGTAAGGTTCCCTAAAGAATTGATCATTTAAAGTGGATTACAAACACCTTCATGAAATTTCACAGTTGCAATAAAACAGTCATGGTATAAATAATTCACAATGTAGGCATTGACAAACTTGTGCAATAATTGTGGCATTTATTTTAATTTATTGAAATATTGTACTATCAATTTAAATATAGTGATGTGATTTGAAATGCAATATTTTCATTTTATCTTTTTTTATATTATTTACCAGACACATTACATGTATTCAGAAAAGTATTGGTATCAATTCGGTATTGCAGATACCAGCCTGATTTTTACTTAGAATGGGACTGGGAAGAAAATTGGAACAATCAGTCTTTATCCTTTAAAAACAGTAGCAAACAGTACCAAAGTATATTTTGTTATTGGTGAAAAAACTGTATAAAGCATCTGTTTTCTAAGAGGATAAGGAGCTTTTTAACTCGAAAGTTCACAAGAAAATGAAACGCTTTGTGTCCTCTGAGTATTGGTACTCATGAACAATGCTTTACAAAATATCTATCTAAAGTTGAATGCACTAACAGCCAAAGTTAAACCAATCTAATTCCACATTATTCCGTATGAAATCACATGACTTAGGTCATATATGCACTCACAAACAGGGTGTGTTGTTTTCTACCCAACAAAGCCACCGAGCTACCACAGGAGCTGCACAACAGCGTCAACTTCTACAACCTGCCAGCCAGACACAGAGATTAAAGAGCTGTTCAAGTTCATCACACGGTGAGGAGGTTACTCACACAAAAGACACACAACAGCACCAAAAGAGCTGAGGGAAAACTGCCTTTTAATCCTAGAACACCAAAGATTTTCAGTGTTTCTTTGTAGAGGTGACAAGGTCTTTGGATGTTTGGATGCCTTTTGATACTGCCAAGCTGTGTCTATGATTGGGAGGGGGGGTACACTTCAACTCCTGGTGCAGGGCTGGTTTTATAGGCAGGAGGTTGATTTGTCTCTACAACTTTTCAACCTCTCCCTGAACAATTTGCATGTAATGTAACCATTTCTATGCTTCTGTATTCAGTCCTGTGTTACAGTGAAATAGCTGGAGTGCAGAGTTTCTAGTTTCAACCTGTCAAACTGCACTTTGCTGGTGTTTGTGTTTTCTTTGACTAAATTCAGTGGTTGTCTGAAATATCTGTCTTTTTTTCCCCTTATTTTGAGATTTTCTTCCAGACTCCCTCCTTGACTTTGAGTGCTACCAAAGCTTTGGAATAGGTGCAAAAATCTCACTCATGATAAAGTAGTTTTGATTCCAATGCACACATCTGCACTTTAGTTTGATAGACTTTAAGCAAATCCCAATGTATTTCCATCCATCGGTTACTTCCCACCAACTCTGTGTGCATTCAGACATTTAAAGTTTGCTTCACACTTACTGACCACACCTTTAGATACAGCGATCATAATAACCACCAAAGCTTACTGGTGGATAGAAATCCTGTGTGTATTTCCAAAGTCACACTTCTGGATAAAGGCCAGTTTCTGAGGGAAACACTGATTTATTTCACTTAGAAAAATAAATACATCATCTCGCCTCAGTCAAGACCTTCTGCCAGTGAATTAACATTACTGGCATCATCGTCAAGCTGGAGGGTACGACATTATTTTGTCTACGCCATGTACTTTTTCCTCAGCATTACGTTAAGGAAATGTGCTTTGCTATATGAATAAAACATTCACACTATTCCCGGACACATTCATGCAGAGCTATAGTTCAGCGCAGTGCTCTGGTACCTTCGCCTCAGGAATATAAACATACTATTACAGCATTTTTTTTTCTGTTAAATGTAACTCACAGCAGTTCCGCTCAGGCTCACATTTGATTCTCCATTTTTTTAATGAATCTAACGACTTGTACTTTTGTTTTTGTTGTGTATTCAGTGAGTGTCTGCTGTAACTTATATGAAATCAGAGGGCAGGTTGTCTGGGTTGGAAAATGTCTGTTAGAGGGATCAAAAGACAAAACCAGATCTTTGAATCAGCTAAAGGTGACCAAGTTCAATACTCTACAGCAATTTTCCGCAGTTTGCAGTATTTGATAAAGATACTTTACAATACAAGATGTAGAAGTTGTTGCCTGTTGCATTGAATTCACAGAAAACTGATTCATCAGTGCCCCTCAGAGCTGTCCACAGCCTCATTTCTTTTCACCTCTTCATTTTGATTTGAATTAATTAACACATTTTCTGTTTTGTTTAGTCTCACAGTTCCTGCAGAAGCAGTAGCTGTTTTCGGTGATGAAGCACTGACAAACTGTTCACTTTTTTGGAAAGTTTCTTTTACTACTACTTTGAGAAGATGAAATCAACTGAATATGACTTAAACATTGCAAGTTTCAGGTTATGGACCTTTTAGGGCAACAGGCTGTGAGTAACACTAAGCAGATAGTCTCCTCACCTTCTGGACACAAAACTACACTATAAAGCCAATTTGCAAGGTTTGCTCGTTGCCACATCCAAACAATTCTTCAAATAAAGAAAATCACTGCTTTGCATCCTGGAAGAAGTTTGGCTTTAACAAAGAAAAATAGTGTTAAAAAGAAGACCTGCTCTCCACTACAAATGTCCTCCTTAACAAGTGTCATGTCTTTATGAGAGTAGGTGATGGGGCTTATAGGAAATGTTTTCATCCAGGAAAAACACAAAAAATTACAGAAAAAGATTTCACTTCTATTAATGCTGAATGGATATTCTCTTTAGAGCCTTAAGTTTTAAATGAAGCAACTTCTGAAACCATTGCTTTAATCCCTGCAGCTTATGGTTTTAGTAACCTTAAAGCCGTCAGCTCTGCTGCTGGTGTCTGGATTGCAGGACAGGATGCTGCTCAACTTGGCCTTCCAACAGAATCTTTTTTTTTTTTTTTTTTTTTTTGCCAACAGGTGTCAACAGGTTGAGGTGTAGAAAATTGCTAGATGCTTACTAAGCACAATTGCTGTTACAGGATTTCGACCAATCAAAATTGAGTATCATACCCCTCACTCATATTCGTTACCACCAGCACATCACCCCCATTCTTCAAGATCCCCACTGGCTCCGTGTCCTGTATCTATTAAATTCAAAATCCTCCTTCCTTCACCCCTACACCCCTTCCTGCACCTGTAAACCTCCTGACCGTTCCTAGGACGGTCGCTGCCCTCTCCCTTTGGAACTCACTCCCACAACACCTCTGTGATACTGCTGACCCTTCCACCTTCAAGACAAAACTCAAAGCACACCTATTCTGCACTGCTTTTAACTTAATTTAACAAACCCCAGTCCAGGCCTTGCTTTTGTCTTGCACCTTTTACCTGTTTATGTCTCATCTTTCTTTCTATACATGTATATTTACTGTTATTTCATTATTTGGTTTATTTTGATATATTTGTATCAATTTTTAATTTTCTTTTTTATCTGTGTTTACTTTGAACAGCATCTTTACATTTTTGAAAAGCACACTAAAATAAAATTTATTATTACTTTTATTATTATTATTATTATTATTATTATTATTATTATTATTATTATTATTATTATTATTATTAAACAGCCAGGTGATAAGAACACTGTAGACACACTGTGGAACATATTAAACATAACAACTAGTGGTAAATGATATACTTTTATGGCCTTAAAGAGGGCAAAGCAGGATATAGAGAAAGTCTCTGGGCAAAACAAGTTTAAGTTTTACAGATCATTTCAGTGCATTAGACTTTCTCTCTTCATCATCATCATCATCATCATCATCATCATCATCATCATCATCATCATCATAAGTGTTATTCCATTATTTTAACACATAAACAATATATTTTACATAAAAACCAGTAGGGATTTTTCATCATTTGAGATTTTATCACATTGAATATAACAAGTGTTCTGTGAGAAGCCCAAAAATCGGAGAAGAAAGAAAGTGTGAATTATTCTGATTCTGGTTTCAAGAGATGTAGCGAGGAAGAGAACAAAGAGCTCTCCAGCAGAAGAGGTAAAAGATGGTATTACAAAGTGAACTTCTTTTTTAATCCCTCCTTAAAGCAGGTACCAAACACTATTTACCATTTTCATCATAATTTATGTTACATAAGAAGATAAAGTAGCTCTCTGACTAACCTTAGAATGGTTCCTGTGGGGTCTAATTATTGTACAGCCTGAACTGTTCTAAAACACGCCATCTTTCCTTAGTCTACCTCTGTTACAACTTTCAGTGGAGATGTATTATTCTCATTTATTTTCTAATTTGCAGTTCTTGTTCTGCATTATTTACAGAATCCATACAAATCCCCATCTGATTATTTCTTTTATAAATGAGTCCTGGTAATAGATCTGTAATGTTTAACTTGGGCAGAGGAGACCACTTCTACTATTAGTGCACTTGTACTTGTGTGTTTAATGCTGAGCAAGGAGTAAGAGAAAGTAAGCTCAAAGAAAAAGAAATCTTAATTGCTCTCTGAAAATGTTGGCCAGCAATAAGTCAATTTCTAATTTGAGACTGAGAGCGAAGAGAGAGGAGCATTGTTTAGAAGACAGATGAGGAGGTGTTTTGATAAATGGGGGCGAAGCAAGCAAAACATCACTTCATGGTTATTGAACTTGTCTGTCCTGAGTTTGATAGCCACAAAACACTGGAGAGCTGTTATTTCAAAGCAAAAACATTCTCCTAAATTAACTTATCAACTTGCATTCTGCTCCTCAAATTACCCAGCGTACGATGAACAAGACAAGGGCTCTGGCTGCTTCAGCTGAGATGACATTAGGTCATGGTTACAAAGATTGAAATGATGTTAAATGGAGATGTTTTTTTATACGTTCAAAGCCTTTTTTGTTTGTGTTTCATAGCAGCAGTTTTAATGTTTCTCCTTATTTTACCTCTCATGACAGCTTGTTCTTACTCCTTAGACATCAAAAACAGCAGGTTAGCGGCCCGATGGGGCAACTTCAGGTCATGTTACAATCTTCGGAGCCAGAACCCAAGCTGCCATATTTGATAAGCTGAGAAGGAGCAAGTTGCACATTGTTTCTGTTTCAAGTGGGAGCAGGAATAGGATAGAATGAAATAGAATAGAATAGAATAGAATAGAATAGAATAGAATAGAATAGAATAGAATAGAATAGAATAGAATAGATTTATCCCCAAGGGGAAATTCAGGAGTCACAGCAGCATTACAAGAAAACAAAAGTAAGAATATGTATAGTGCAAAAAGGTCCATAAGAAAATAGATAATGAGGGGTCCAGGCCTGCGCTTCTTCAGCAGTCTGTTCAGTCTCTGTCTCCTGGATCCTGTCTGCTCACTGCAGGTGAAGCTCTTCCAACATGGCGTTGGTGTCTGATGTTACCTCTGTTAGCCATGTCTGTGAGTAGCACAATGCTACTCTACCTTCTGGTATTCCCTCTATTACTGGGTTAGCATGGCTAGATTGTCCACCTTATTGGAGATAGATCTTGCGTTCCCAATAACGATGGATGAAAGGTCAGGTCGATGTCATCACTTCTTAGCTCACACCTGAGAACCAGCATGTCATCCTCACCGCCTTTTTCTCACCTTGTGGGAACATTGGGCCATGCACCAGTTAGCACTGACATAATACAGGCTGCTAACAGCTGATCTCATATGTAAACATTGCAGCCAGGGTGACATGTAGGATCTCCAGATAAACACAGGAGCAAAAGTGGTAAAAATATCACTGAATGCACTACCTGTTTGGTTTCCATGACAGCCAAATGAAGCATGCAAGGTGATGACCCACCCCAAATGCAAAGATGATGAAAAAGAAATGAAAAAATTACAAGAAACAGACAAAGAAGAGAGCGCTGCCACAACAGGCAGCCACTTGGGCGGCACCTAGCAACAAAAGAGAATGGTATGGTGTTCATTATCAAGTATGTCTCAATACCAAATAATGAAAAGTCAGTTTGCTGCAGTGTTATGTGCTGCGCAAACAGCAGTAAACCCTGCTTCTGAACAAGGAAATGTCCTCTTTTAGGGAACGATAAAAAGGAAAAACTGTCAGGATGCATTTACGTTAGCAGTGATGGAATGTAATTTTCCTGTCTGGGATTAACACAGGATATCTGAATCTGGATCAGGATTTCGTTTTTATCAGGATTTTTATGACTGCATTATGTTTTTAAAGACTGTTTTGACCTGCAAACATTTTTAGCCCTGAATATTTCCTTTCCTGCATTCTGAACTATTTTTAGGCAGCATTTATGCCTTTTCTTCAACATTTCATCAGTTTTGTTAACTGGCTTTGACTTGTAAGGTTGAGCTTAAATGTGACTTTGTAAAAACACTTTATTCTGCTGTATTACAACTATTAAGTCAAAGCAAGGGAGGCCTGAGGAGACATCTTAGTCAACTCACTGAGCAGCATTTATTCAGCACCGTCCTCGTCTGAATGACCAAAGAATTAATTTAATGCTGCGTCTCGTCCTGAGCACCCTGCAGGGGATCAGATATGACAGGAAAATGAAAGTTCTGACAGCGCGTCCTGCTTATTTGCTGCGTTGTTGTGCATCTTTTGATGAGGAAAAAAAAAACTTTGGAAGGGCCAAATTGAGGAAAAGTAATTCATTTTGCTTTTCCAGTTGATGAAGCATCACATTTCATCAGGGTCATCCACGAGAGATGAAACTGATCTGAGAGCAAAAACATTTTTGCCTCTGACAAGAAACAAGTCACTCAAAATGAAGCTCATACAGTATGTAAATTTCAGAGATGGTAATTCCAGTCCATTAGCTGCAGAGGCAGAGAATGTCAACAGCTACATTAAAATAAAAGTGATATCTTCATTGTTGAAAGTTGTTACTCAGAGATGTATTTGGACTTCTCAGGGTCACTGATTGGAAACTCTTCCTTTATTCACATCAGGTATTCAACGCAGACAACCTGATAGAATGGGTGAGCTCCTGCATAATTAGCAACTCAGGCTGGAAGTGGTGAAAGATCAAGCGGAATAATAGAGCAGTGGTGCGTGTGTCCGTGTAATGTCCACCTCTGACCGTGCACCCCACTCACAGTAAATTAGTCAGGATGCTTTCACAGATCGCTTATCTGCTGGGTTCCAGGGAAATAAAGAAAAAGGAAAACAGCGAGCCAGCTGAGGGGAATGGGATTTTTGTGCAGTTTCTAAAACATTTCTCAGAGGCCCAAACCTTTTAACCACTTGAACCTTAAGTTTTCCTCGCTAATTAGTAAAAGGATGGTACTCATTAAGACATGCTCTCCTGCTTATCTAAAAGAATGCACTGTACTAGTTGACTTTATAAATCTTCAAGGTAGCTAATTAGCATAGCTGACCTTCTCATAGCTTCACATACTTTTCGCTGCAGCACCAAGATGAGCTATTCTTAACCAGCCTTTTCCTGGGTTGCTAAATTCAATAACCTTTAACAATGTGTTTGTGCTTTTCACAGTACAGACTCAAAGGCTCCGGTCTTTGAGATCAAATCAATAACCTATACTTCCTCTCCAGGAAACAGCCCAGTATTTCAGCATTGAGACGCTGGAGTTATCAGAAGAAGATAGTTGATTTGTCAGCGACTCATTTCAGCAGTGGATTAATCCACATTTGGTGTTTTAGTGAACATTTGGGGCAGCAGGGTGGTGTATTTGGGCCTGCCTCAAAATAAACAGCGATGGCTTTGTTCCTGGTAATGAAGGAACATATCACAGAGCGCAGAGTGACTCACTGACATGTTTTTTTAACAGCTTTTTGACATCAACGGAGCTCTTGGGACAGAGGAGTCAGATTTATCAAGCACAGAAAATGCACTTCACTGGGTTTTTAGAGTTTTTCATCTCGATGTGTGTTTTTCTTTTGTTCAAGACATCTTCCCCAAGATTCAAAGCAATGAGGTAATGTATTTACTTGTAGTAACGCTGCACTATTGTTTAAAGCACAGTAACAATCAAATGTTGTAAACTCAGTTTGTAGTGTAGTTTAGTGAAGAAGGTGTTTCATCTTATTTAGAGTAAAAGTTGTCTTATTACACTCCATATTAGCCACATTCAACTTATCAGTCCAGAAAAATGTCTTGTCTCAAGTTATTTAGAGACAAAAATGGAGTCTGAATTGCTTGTAACAAGTCAAAAAAAATCTGACAAAAAAAAAAGAAAAATGTGCTTGAAAATTTGCTTAAAACTAGAATAATGTCTTAATACATATTACTTTTCTCTTGTCAGTTGAATGTGGCTCAAGTCTAAAACAACATTTTCTACTAAAAATGTGATGTGTCCATAACTTTAGTGAATCCTGGTAATGCTGCATAAAAAAAAAAAAAAAAAAAAAAAAAAATGTACGTCATCTTGCTCGGCTCGAAGCGAAGTCGCCATAAAAAATTGCTCCTCCTAGTGGCTCGCTGCAGTACAGGTCAAAAAATCCATCTACCCAGTCATACCAGATGGGCTGTGGTCAAACTTTAAAAAATTAATACACCTGGTAGAAATGATTCTCACGTCCGATTGTTGTGGTGATTTGAAGGTATCATTTGGCTGCCTTGTATTCAAGTCCTTTTTTCCTAAAGTTTCATTTTCAGTAGTTATAAGAGGGGACTGTAAAATATATCCTGAGGTAAAGTCAAGAAGTGATCAGACTCACGAAAGAAAGAAAAATTATTATTATTTTTTGTCACAGGGCTCCACTCGGATTTTCCCAGAATCCCTCACAGTCTCTACTGTGCAGACTCTGGCTGCACAACTGCTACTAATGGCTGTGCCTGTGACATGGTGTTTTGGCTTCAAATCCGTACAATGGTAAATGGTGGAGCCATGCTGTCCACAAGTGTCCTACAAGTGCTCATCTGCCAATTTAAATACCACCAATTAGAGCTAATGTAACCTCACTCTTTATTTTATTGATAGACTCTCAAGTTTAAACAGACCACTGCAGAATAACTGCTGCATGTGTGTTACATGTCAACTGTGTTCATCAACTCACATTGGCTGTTACTAGACCACTCCATCCCACTACTCTGATAAATCTCTCCTCATTCATGTTTGGCCGTAAAACCTCTAACCTGTTGATTACTGGCCTGG
The DNA here is from genome assembly GCF_033239565.1 of Halichoeres trimaculatus. Classification (NCBI taxonomy): domain Eukaryota; kingdom Metazoa; phylum Chordata; class Actinopteri; order Labriformes; family Labridae; genus Halichoeres; species Halichoeres trimaculatus. The sequence continues at coordinate 8,122,217 of NW_027437182.1, read as the reverse complement.
CTTCACTCACTATGTTGGTTTGTTGTTGCATTAAAGTCAAGTATGATCTGATTTTGAAACACTTTGTTTTATTTTCAAAGTCACTGGGCGTTTTTAGGTAGTTTCCATACCCTTCCCTACAGTGAATTGACGCGTCACATCTTCAACATCCAGCACAAGTACACTGGATGCATATTAGCTTCAACCTGCTAGAGCAGCCATGCAGCAGGACAGCAAAAGGAGTAGAACCAGATGTAAGTTGACACATTGACTTTGATGGAAACCTACCTGACTTTGACAGAGCGGAGCTGGACTGCTGACACATCTGGTGTATTTCAGCCATTACTCTTCTGTTTGGCTTTCTTTTGCAATGGCATCCTTATTTATTTCTTGCATTTATTGTTGTCCCAGTCTAGCTCCAGTCTCCAACCCTGCTACAAAATAAATGCAATAATTTGTATCAATTATTATCATATATATATTTTTTTTATTTCAAACAACATAAGTAAAGATAACAGCTGACACTAGCAATAGAAACACATCTGCAGAGAAACTGCACATTGCTGAATGAAATAGGAGCATGACTTCCAACCTTTTCCTCTCCTAGAGCCCATCAAAAAACAGACTTAGTCTCACAACTCCAGAGCAACTTTTCTTACAGACTTTTTGGTTTATCATATTTGCTTTCTTTCTCTCTCTCTCTCTCTTTTTAATATTTTGGCCAAGTTTTCAGACACTCTTTGACTAAAAAATTTCCCCATCACTTTTTCTATCCTTGAAGGCACTTGAGGATGTGTTGTTTTTGTTTTCTGACTGCTCTTGTTTTTTATCATTTGGGTGATCCAAGCCTTCAATGTCAGATCATTTGAACATTTTTTCACCCAAAAAGAAAATAATAGACTTTAGACTTGAGACATGTTTTCCTCTCGTCAGAAAACATGTTTTTAAATTCTTCCAAAAGATTTACAAAATGTGTATCAGATAAATCAAATACAGACCGACACATGGTACAGTTTTGCTTTCACTGTTGACATGCACTCTAATAAAGCACTATGGCTGGGTCAGACATGAATGGTATATCCCATCCTGAGGTTGTACAGAGACAGAAGAAGATTAAGAGTCTTGGTCCACAGAGAGCTTGAATAAAAGCTATAGAAATTTTCTGTTTGAGCAGTCCAACAGCCCTCTCAACCAGTAAGAAAGTGGAAAAATAAAACATCTTTGGACTCAGCAACCTTTCAATGTAGAAAACACTCAGTAGTACATTTGCCTGCTCACTCTTTCTGTCTCTCGTCTATTCAAACCACGAATAGGATTTCCATAACACTGCTCTGCCTTCACTGATGTGATCAGGAAGTATTTTGCGCCAGATTCGCTGAATTGGAATTCCCTGCATGACACAAAAACTGAACTGGAGAGGACCCAAGGGAAGGAAAAGCCATTCAAGCAATGTGGAAAGTGAGTAATTGAAACTGAATCAGAAAACTGTGTCACAGAAGAATCTGTACATTTAATCCTGTTTTGAATGACAGCATGATGTTTGTTATTATGTTGCTTGTTATTCCAATTCAGCATGTTATGTTCAGCGCTGGCTATTTCTGCACGTCTTTATCCTGTATGAAGAAGCAGGGAAGAAGAAAGACATGTCAAAGTGATTTGTGTCTGTCTGAGAGTCCCTGGAGGAAAGAGCTGTTCGGTTGTAAAGCCTGTAAAACACCTCCCAGCTAGCAGGATGTTCTCTCCAGAGGATACACATGCAAAAACCTTGTCAGCATGTAAGCCGGAAGAAAGCAAAAGCAAGCCATGCTCTCAAACTTTCTTTTCAGGAGAACGGATAAATGCACTAGGAACAAAAGAAAACGCTGACAAAGGAGCAGTGCAGAAAGTGTTTGCTCCTCTATTAAAAAAGCATGGCGATTTATGAGTGAGTGCAGACATTCATCCTGTGTTCTCCTCTGCACTCAAGTGTCGGAGCAGGCTCACTCTCGAGCTGACTGGATGGATTCATGATGAAAAGTGAAGCGTGAAACTAATGTGCGGTATGTCTCCTCTTCAGTTCGAGCACTCTTGATGCAAATCAGCACTAATGATACACAGTGGGCTATTTTAGCATCATTATCAAGATGGAGTGTTTTAAATTTTATTTATTTATTTTGTTTTTTGCAAAATCACTCTCGAGCATTTAAGCTAATGTGGAGTAAAAACCTTCTCCTGATTTTGATATTTGAAATCTTCCCTCTGTGCATGCAAAAAGTCAGTTGCCAATATATAGCTTTTGCTTTTAAGTATTTTATTGACTTTCTGTGTTGATGACCTTTTCCACAGTAGACATTTTGACATTTCATTGCAATATAAGCAGAAGCTAAAAGTAATAACATCTTGTTGGTGTACTTCCAGGGCATTTATTTTAAGCTCAAAATAAAAAAGTCAACTTTAATGATATATGACAGTTCACCTCTTTGTTTATGGCTAAGAAAAGTTCTAAAGGAAAGAAGAAAAAATGCAAACAAAAAGAAACAGAAAAGATCTTAGCTGTATTACATCTGTTCATCATTTCGTTTTATTAATAGAGGTTTATATTTAACAGTAAAATAATAAAAGTTCAGACACAAACAATAAAGAGGACACTTTAGAAAAAGGGAAAGTAACAGGTTTCAGAAAAGGGAGAAAAAAAAACTGCATGCCCAAGAATAATATCAACCAGGCCAAACCACCAGTACAGTACAGTACAGTACAGTACAGTACTTGATGCCCCCTTTAGCCCTTTGAAGCCTGTGGTGTTGCTTTTGTGCAGCTTATACAGTATGAAACGAAAGCAGCAGAGTTGGCGCTCCTTCATAAAGAATCTCACAGGAGAAGTATTTAAAACCATATCAGAATGAAGCTCAGATCTCATTTCCCTCTTTATTTTTTCCTTTGGAGAACATTTCATCTAATTTTCTCCCCCATGTCCAGATTTTGTACACTCTGGTTCTGCTGAAAAATGGATGTGAGCTGGCAGCTTTGGCATGGTTTTAGATTAAAATTTGAAACACTGGTTGAAACAGTGATTCAAAAAATCTTGGAGTGAAAAATATCATAAAAGTTGCATGGAAGAACCTGACAACCAGGTTTTGTTAGTCCCCAGGTTATTGAGGTTGTCAAAGGTCTGGGGGTTTGAGTCATTCACAGCCTGTAATGAAAAGCTGATAACAGATGATGTAACAGACTTCAGCAGAAAGAAAAACCTTTAAGTGGGGCACATTACCCAACGTTAGGATCCAATACCTTTCTGCTTTTTCAATCTGCGACCTTTTCACAAACAATAAAGAGACCTCTGCTTTTACATGCGTGCTCTCTGAGCTGTCAGCTTCATGTAACAAGCAAACGCCAGATCATCTCACCATGATGGATTGTGGACTCCAGGGACTGGGGTGGTAGCACCAGGGACGCGGTCACAGGTTTGTATATAATTTGTTCACCATTTCAGCAGCGGTAATTACTGAGCATTTGATAGTGGTTTGTGAAAGGGTCAGAGCACCATTAGACTGGTGCAGGAAATGGTCACTGCTGTACCCTGTCATTTAGATTTCATATTACAGGATGGGCTGTTGATTATTAAACTGAGTGCCTTTTCATCACTGGATGGATTTAATTCGATAATAAGACAGGTTTTATGCATGTTAAAAAACATGTTAAAAGTGTGGCATTTTACCAATGATTTATATATTTACTCGTGTTTGTTACCTATAACATGGGATTATGAGGTTTTTGTACAATTTTAAACAAATAATATAATTAAGTGTTATATCAATACATCAGCTGTTGACATTCAGATATTCCTCAGATCACAGATCTGTTGAGTGGTTGCAGACTTTATGGTGATGATAGAAGTCATCACTAATTTGTGGCTCGCTGATGCTTGTCTTGGATTATTGGCATGATGCAGATCAGAGCTGGTTAGTGTATTAGTTAATGTTTAGTGGTCATCTCTGGTCCAGAAATATGAAGCCTATGAGGAAGTGCTAAAAACAGCAGTCCAATAAGTATCTGTTTGATATGATGGCATATGGCATTCACCCAAAAATAAAATAAAATCTATAAAATCCTTCTTTTTTATCGACATAACTATTTCATAAAAACTGATTTTTTTTCTTCCTGTTTTGATGAGATGCTTTCTTGTAAATACAGAAAAGACAGTTTTGATTTCCTTGTTGTCATGGCATACTATCTCATAAAAACAGGAATTTGAAAAGTAAAGGAACTCCTGAAAACCTTTAGTTGTCATCTTAATGACAAAACATGAAACATGTAACTGTTAACTAAAACATATTAAAAAGCCTAGCTTACCTGTAATGACTCCGCACCTCTGATTAAAAAACATGCAGTGAGTCAAACAGCAGAGAGTCATGGGAAACCCTGTTTTTCCGTGACAGTATCTCATAAAACAGGAAAATCAAAAAAAGTATTTTCAGTTTTTATGAGATAGTACCTCGAAAAAAAAGAAAAAAAAATTGGAAAAAAAAAAAATTGATGAGATAGTTATGTTTTGATTTTTTTTTTTTTTCCAAGTGAATGCAATACTCCACCATAGTTTGAAGCTGGGTGACAAAAAATGCAAACTACATACACACCAAGCCAGAGAGGTGTTAGTTTGTATTATTTAATTATATTTACAGCCTGGTTTAGAAAAATGAATAAATTAAAAAAAACAAAAAAAAAAACTTTTGTGCCAGAGATTTCAATATGGCTACAGATGACATAGGGCTTCATCACTCTGTATAAGAAACAGATGGATGACATCACACGGAGACAATGCCCGTATATTATTAAGTCTGTGTTTTAGCTATAAAAATATTGTTAATACAAGTTCTCAAAGCGAACTAAAAGCAACACATTTTCCTTCACAGTAGGAATTCTGATGCATAATAAAACATTTAAGGATTCAAGAAGCCTGTGTTATGCTTTCAGAGGCACATTGGTACATGAAAGGAAACAAAAGGATTTACTCAGGTCTTTGTTGTTTCCTAATTTCCCCTTTTTCCAACAACAAAATAAGAGAAACTATCAACTCTAAATAATAATAAAAAAAAAGACTTAACAGTTTTTGAACTCACTGTTCCTTTTTGATATTTCTTTTACATCATACGGGTGTTATTACTTCCGTTGCGCTTCACAGGCACTGATGGATATGCCAGGGAAATTTTCTTTTCCATATGTTCTTGTCTCGTTCACTTAGGCTGAAAGAGGTGCTGACATTGGGGAAGTGGTGCCCAATAATGCACAGTAAGAATAATTCAAAGTCATTTGAGGAAGTTAGAAAACATTAAGAATTTGTTTTAAAATAGGGAATTTAAAACTAAAACTTTGATCTTTATCCGAAACCCGTAATTAAATAGAATAATGAGTGTTTGTACCTCATTTTTCTTGACTAAAGAGGCTGCATCCTTCACTGTCTGGATTTGTGAAAGAAACCAGACTCAACACTTCAGCATGATTTCCACATCAAGGATCTGTAATTTGACAGACAGCGGGCTGGCATCCCGGTTTATACAAGCACATGCCACTGAGTTCATAGTGAACCCTGAACATCAAAACATCACTGAATCTATGCCGTGAAGCTGCGTCAGCTTATAATTAGCTTTTCCAGTCACTCAGAGTGGCTTACAGCAGGTAAACTGAGTCTGTGCAGTTCTCTTTGGTTGGACTAATGACAGCACAAAGGGTAATAGAATAAAAATAATTTACAGTCTGTGAATCAAATGTAATAGTTTCAAAATCCCAGGAAGCACTAAATAAGATTAGTAGAACAGTTGTTTTAATATGAAAAAAGGCTACAGCCACAGCTATTTCTCCGATACTCTGCTTGAACAGCAGAAAAGATTTATCCGACAGAGTGATTGATGTGTAGTTTTAAGTATGGGAAGTTAGCATAAGGTGTTCAGTGCCAAAGATATTTCAGCAGCAAATGACATTCTTTAAGTGGTTGTTCATTAATTCATGTCAACACAGAATATTATTTTCGTTTGCAAATATTAACAAGGCAGAAGTAAACACAGCACCCTACAAATCATGCTCTCCATTACTGACAACATGTCTTGCAGTATTGACCTGAGATTTAAGTGTCCCCTTTAGACCGGCTTTGAAAATGGCATTACAGAGTCAGCCAAATGCACTATTTCAGAATCCTATTTCCCTGTCAGAGCTTGAATGCATTAAGTTTTCTTACATCAACGAAAGGGACGCAGCTGCTTGGAAATAAAGATGTTAAACTGATCTTATAGAGGATTTTAAAGACAACTTAACAGAGGAACATCATGCTAGGCTAATTACCTAATAACCCTCCTTTTTTGAAAAGCTTCTTTTTCATTGGCTATTAGACATTAAAAACAGGGGTTTGATGTCACGTTTCACAATGATGAATGACTGCCATTTTGAGTTTTTTTGTTTGTTTGTTTGTTTGTTTTCCCAGGAATAGTAAAATACAGCGGCAAGAAGAGGTAAGAAAGGGAAAAGACTATCAAAGGACCTTTTCTTTTTGTCACAGGGCTCAATGCAGATTAACTACTACTCAAACTGTAGCTGCAAGATGGCGACACCTCAGGCTATGTCCACACATAGCTGGGTATTTAGGAAACCGCATATATTTGTATACATTTACGCCTGTTATCCACAAGAAACCACGACTTTACATCCCCAAAAGCAGTCTTTTTGGAAAACTCAGACCAAAGTAAAGATTTTGGAAAACTCCAGTTTCACGGTTTCGTGTAGGCGCCGGTTAACAGAGTATTCATTTTGAAAGCGTCACAGCTGAATGACGGTGGTTCACCCTGTTTGGCTGGCATGGGTTTGACATCTGAAAAACACTGCTCATTATGGGTTTGGCATGCCACGAGCCACACGTATTTGTGGATTTGCCCGCTGCGTGTGGATGAAAGTATTTTTCGTTTTGTTTTTGAAAATACCTGGCTTAGTGTGGACAATGCTTTAGACAGAGGTATGTTGGCTTCAAAACTGTACCATGGTAAAGTAAAAACAGGAGTCATGCTGTCCATTCTGTATTAAGTCTATGGACCAAAGGGGGAGAAATCAGCCTTTCTAGACAGCTTCAAGTGGGCATTTGAGGAATTGCAGCTTTTTGCATTTTCGAGCCATAGGAGTATCGATGCTGTTGAAGTTAAACTAAGACTCAAACACTAGAGATATATTTTAACTTACAGGAGTTGTCACAAACTTTAGGAGATGAGGAGGACAAATCCAGCATTAGTCAATCCTTGGCCTTTTTTTTTTTTTCAACCAATTACAAATCGTTTTTGTTTGTTTGATTGTTTTTGCTGTTGATATATATCAATTACTTAATTATTTTTTTAATATATATTTTATTCTTATTTATTTAATTATTTATTGTTTGATTTAGCCAATTATCTTGCACTCTTATCATTCTTCCTTGAGTGTCCTGAAATCTGCAGGTCAGGAAGAATATTACATTCAAAATCTGTGTTGGACAACCTGTGTTTTGGGCACTACTGATTTGATTGAACATATTATATCAAAGGAGCCCAGGGAATATAAAAGCTTAAATACTGTTGATTAGCAGGTTTTGAATACAGAGGATCCACCACAAACTCTATCCCTACATGTTCACTAAAGCAGCTAAATATCTTGTGTTTTTTTAATTACCGCTTTGAAATGAAAAAAAGCTTGACACCATAGTCAGAAAAGTAACTGATGTCAACCAGTAAAGTCCACATAAACTTGCATGACATTTTCTCTATGCAGATGAACTCGATGTGACTTGACTTTTATTTCCTAGTACAAAATCACCCTGATGTTCCTGCCTGAAATGTACCAAACAAATTACGTTTGACCTGATGCAATTTCTAGACTCTGCTGCAGAAATGCTTTTCTGTAATGCTCAGAAATTGCATCACCAAAGCTGAAGTACTGTTTGTAACTCAATTCTGCAGAGAAGGCACAGTGGCCCTGACACTTCACAGAGAGGACCTGGATCCTATTCCCACTCTTGGAAGGATTTGCATGCCTCTCATTCAACAGTAGGTTACAAAACACGCAAGTGGATTGGAGGCCTGAAATTGCCCAGAGGTGTGAATTGAAGTGAAATAACCGTGTAAGCCCCAGTGATGGCATGGCAGCCTGTACAGTGTGTACAGTGTGTTTCCTCGCTTGGCTCACATTGGATTTACAGTGAATTTCACCTGGAGCGAGAGATGGCTATAAATTATTGAATCACTGAATATTAAAATCTGATAAAGTGACATAATAAAAGTGACATAAGAGATTAACTTAATGTAACTTCCACACGGTCAGAGATCTCCAGGGCTGAAAACACAAGTCCACTGTATCTCATTTAGATGCTGTGGTGATGTGATTAATCGTTCATGTTTTTACTTGTAGTCCTCAGGTGACATTTGCACAGTTCTGGGCCTATTATAAAAACGTAAATGTTGTCACTTCCTATCATGTAATGTAAACATGCCTACTACTTTAATAAATGTGTGTAAAATCAAATTACCCAAAACTTTTTTGCACACGACCAACCTGAGGGGTGTAATGTCACAGCATTACGTGTACAAATGTGCTGGCTTGTTTCTGGAACTGTAGGCAAAATATAATGAAGCTGCCACGTAAAACCTGCCGAGTGAATTGTTGTTGATGACTACCCGAAGGTGACTTGGTATACACACACCGCACAGACAAGGGAAAGGAATGAGGTTCACTGCTAATTTCTACCCAGGGGACACCATGGGTTGGAGCATGACAGGTATAGAGCAGGATAGTCCCTAGGGTAGAGGGCCAAACACAAATTTGCAAACACAACCACACTACACCTACAGGCCAGTCTGCAGCAGCAGTATTCATTCCAGGAAACTGTTTGCTTGATTTCTCCTGGAACACCTCAGTTTATTTTCAGGTGCTGATCACAAGCTTCTCTTTTATGTACTACTCTGTTCACTGGTTTGAGACACAAGGCCAACAGAACTCTGGACATCACCAGATGGTAGGGATGCACAATATTATCGTCACAATACCAGTATCGGCTGATAAAAGCTTAAAAAGACATTTATCAGTATCGGCTGATATGAAAATTTCTGCTGATATGCACAGCCGATAAGGTGCTATTCAGTTAGGATTATTATTATTATTTTCCATCTGAAAAATAAGCTCCTTAAATATAATGTAGCACTTAATTTATTTGCACTGCAGAGCTCTGTGTCTGTCACCAGGTTGTTACAGTAGCTCTAAAATAATCAAATGCAACTTGGTTATGTTTAAAAATGCAGTGTACATTTAAAGTTCATGTGATCTAAAGAAATTATTTTTCTGTATTTCAATACTGAATGTCTTGAGTTTGAAAAATAATACATTTCTTATTTATGGTAAAATTAAATGTTTTTTTGTCTTGTTTTATGTGTGTTTCTTAAACAAATAAGACCGTCACAATAAGAGTAACATATAAATTCTAGTACTGGATAGACTCAGCTTTCTTTACAGTGAAAAAAACAAACAAACTTGTGATTATCGGTATCGGTATCAGCCAAAAGGGGTTTCGATATATCAGCATATCGGATATCGGCAAAAATCCAATATCATGCATCCCTACCAGATGGACTTGCAGAACTGGACAGTAGACCATAAAAAGCTTTAGCGGTCAACAGACTCATAAGCACCCTGCCTTTCATCTCCTTATAGCAAGCAAACAGGTTTACAGGCAGGTGCAGGTTATAGTCTATCATTCAGCCTCAGTAATGCACACAGAAACACACTCCTGGTGATAAGTGAGAAAACACATCCCTGCCTCTGCAGGTAAATCACATTATTCTTCTTCGATTGCCACATTACAGTAATTACTGTCATTCTTAAAATGAATAAATAATTAATATGTGCATAAAAGCAAAAACCGGTTTAAAATTCTTTTCAAAGTAGAGGCACGAATGGAACTGAAAGAGGGAAAAAAATGGATAGCATTAAAGCACTTAACATGAATGGTTGCATGTTTTTATGACAGGTGATGTGTAAAATCCATTTAATGAGCCTACACGTACAAAAAGTTGTATTGCCTGTACTAAAGTATAAATCATCGAAATACACTTCTTTTATTTTTGTGTATTTCAGATAACTGTATTCATATAAGTTATTCAATATCAGGCTAAAATAAAAATGTTAAGGGTCAAACTTGACCTCAACAGTGCAGAAGGTTGAAGATGTGGAGTATAAAGCTCATTTAACTAAGTGAAATACAGCTACAAAATGGTATTACACCAAGGTAAAAAAAAAAAACGGTCATGATGTGTTTGGTTGTGTGAAGAAAAATGAATTCAAGTTTTGGTGAGTCCCAGCTGTGTAAAACTGATTGATGGTAGAAAGCTGTGACCTGTTAAAGATACTAAGCTGAACTCAAATGACCTTAAAATACATACTAAAAAGGGCTTCAAGGAGCTCAAAAGTGCTACATAACTGTACTGATAAATACCTTACCTTGGTGCATTGTATCCAGCACGAATGTTGCCTTGAACAAACAAAGGATTTTGATCCAGTCTCTATTTAATTCCAAAACAGTCACAGGTCTCACGAAAAGTAATTTTCGACAGTGTACAGAGACTCCAGGCCAGAAGGTGGCAAGGCAATCCAGTTAAAGCAGATCCTCCTCATGGCATCTATAAGATCTTTGATGCTATTATTTTTCAAAGCAAATGCCAAAGCAAATACAATACCTTTATCCCTACACACTGAAAATATGCATGAATATTATTATTTTCCCCAATAAATATTGATAAAAATCATCTTGCCTAAATGAGAAAGAGTGTTTACAAGCATGACTAAATAAGATCAAGCTATTAAACTCATCAAGGACACAATTTGAAAAAAAAAAAAAAAAATCATTTGTCCAATAAAATAACAACTATTTATGTTTTATAAACCCACCACTTCACAAAAACAGTTAATTCACACAACATATCAAAGTCTGATCCCTGTCTAGACTTGTAAGCCAGACCTCTGAGAGAAAAAAAAAAAAAAAAAAAAAAAAAAAAAACTTTAATAATCTCAAGTGGGAGTTAGTCTCTCTTCCTGTTCTCCAAAGAGAGACAAACTCTGAAGATGCTTCTGATTTGAATTAATTAAAACCTACCAAAGAAGAGGACAGAAACGCTGGAATGGAAATAGATAAACAAAGATGAAGTGTGGGGTACCAAGGACCCTTACCTAAATGATTTGAAAGGCTTTCAGAGTTTAGAGAAGAGCTTCCACTTTTATTCAAGTTGAAAATCTCAATTTGGGAGTTGAGTCATTCTCTCCTGATAAATACCAAACAGGAACAAATTGCCTTCAATGATCTCCGCTCTCTGCATGATTCTCACAGTGTGAATGTTGAGATTTCATCTTCTTCTTTTTTTTTTAATCTGAGCGTGACACATAATGATTAAAAACAAGATGTGAACACAAATGCACTACACAGAGAGACAAATTAGGGAGAAGAGCAACTCACAGAAACTGTTGTCATGTCAACAGATTTTTCAGAAGGAGGGCTGCTGATAATTTATTACCTGACACATCTGAGGTGATATCAAGTCCTATTCTTAGGGAACCTTTGGCCAGTCAACTGGGTGACACTTTGATGCATCATCCGAGGACTGCAGTTTGAAGATGCTGTGCTAATTATCGCATCTGTCAATTTCAACCAACGCAGCTTTCATTACTTGAGACGCGGCATCTGGAGGTGATGAAAGTAACAGCACAGCTTCTTATTGTGATGTATGTATCACTTGAACATTTCACAGCTTCAGTCTTCTGGAGGATTAGCCAGTTCAAGGATTCATAACTGCTCAGACAGCCAGCGAAACGCAGATGGTGGACCTGGAGATGTATGACGTGTTGTGGACAGAGTTTATAAGGAGTAACTTCTAGAGACTGAGGGCAACATGAGACATTAATGCAGCTATGCCATGGCCTTATCAACATGTATAGATATTTTCATATGGTTTGTGTTGTACTGAAATCTGGACTGACACCGTCCTCATCCAAATCATCTTTGTTCAGAGCAGAACATGAATATCTGTTTACCAAATGCTTAAAAGTGTCATTTCTCTCCAGTCATGGGGCTCGTGGTGGGGAGCTCGAATAAACTGTCTGACTGCTGTTTTCTATCACGCAAGTTAATGAATATGTAAAAACTGGGAGGAAATAAGAGACAGATTTCATTTTAAATGGTATTCTAAAAGTTCAGCAAGTCACAGCTTGGTGTTAACCCCTTTGTCACATGGCATGAAACATTTTCTAAAGGTATTAATGTGGTTATTGCTTGAAATTGACAACACTAGCATGCAAAATTGTGCATTTAATAAGAAATTTGAGCTTGAAAATGTAAATTAAGAGGATAATTGATGTCATCTGAATGAGATACCTGGACTTTTGTGCTGCCATCACAGTTTTGCCTTACAACTCTAAGTTCCTTCAAATTAGGGATATTATCAAAAATAATATCATAATCACAGCAACAAGGATAAATATATTGATATAAATGATATAATATAAATTCATTTGACAAATAGAAAATACAGCTTGACAATGCATACGTAGAGCCAGTTTAACAGCATCAACAGTCACAACAGTGAATGTATCAAATGAAGCACCAATGATTTTGTTTTGTTTTTTTTTCTCTTCATATTTTCTCATTTTCCCATTTTCTCTGCATCTTCACGATATATTTTGTAATTTTGTGTATGAAGCTATTTTTTGCAGCAAAATTATTTGTGTGTGAGTGTAAATGTATCCACACATACATGAACTGATCGACAAATGTGAGTCAATCTGCAAATGTGTAAACTGATCCACAAATGTAAAAGCAGATTTGGAAATGTGTGTGCAAAATCCACAAGAATGTGCAAAAATCCACTAGTGTGTAGACTGATTTGCAAAACATAATTATCTTCCTCTAACTTCAATGGCTGAAAAGTAGAAGTGTTCTTTCTACAACACTGGAAATAAACACAAATCGTCAGCTACAACTGAGGCAAGCCTCCCAATTGTCTGTCTGCGTACACATGATTTTTGCTACAGTCCTGCCCTGCGAGCGATCTGCAAATGTGTAAAGAAAATCCATATGTAAGAGGCGAGTTATTTTGCCCTGAGATTAGGCTCCCAGGTGCAGGCTGCTAGGTAAAGAGCTATCATTGAAGCACCATGCCTCAGCTGCTATTCCTCACCCTCTTTGGCTCTTTTGGATTATTTTGCGCAGGAAGATATTATTATCATTTTTCCCCCCACAGAGAAAAGCAATGTTAAACCAAAATTAAAATCTCCAACTTTTACTTTCACCAGGATATAAACGGTCCCTCCTCTTAACTGCAATACACTGGCAGGACTGCAAGGTGCCACAATAATCCCAAAGAGCAGATGGATTTGCGCTCACATGCGTGAATCTGTGCACACATTTGTGGATTTGCATACTCATCTGTGGATATGTGCACTTATTTTTTATTATTTGTGCACACATTTGTAAATATTTTACACATTTACAAATCTGTTTTTAGATATGCGGATCCGTTGACGCCGACTTACACATTTGTGGGTCAGGTCACACATTTGTGGATACATTTTCACACACGCAAATAATTTTACTGCTATAATAGCTCCCCGTTATTCACTGTCACGTGATTTTTATTTGGGACCCTTTAAAAATGAGTCGATACATTTCTATTAGCAGTCTGTTTCTTGAACAAATGAGAGTTGACTCACTTTTGACTTATCTGGTGCTTTAATAGGTTTTGACAACTTCAGATGTGGGAAAAAAAAAAGAAAAGACAAGAAAAAAAAGACCAACCTCCCCCAGTACTGGGAAATTAAGCAGTTGTGTACTGTTTATAGAAAAGCAACTGCTAACTCTTTAGGCTAGCATTAGCTAGAATGCCATTGTTGAAGGATATGTAAATGGACGGTAAATATTTCACCTCTGGATTTTTTCTGAAAAATTGACCCCTCTTAACTCTGCTGCCAAAACCTCTTTCTCATAGCCTTCTGCTTTAGTTTGTCCTCACTGTTTTTGCAGCATGTCAGTGTCCATTTGGTTTACACCTGCCGCCCCCTCGATGTCACAGGGTGGTGGGCTGCTCCCTTTAGGACCCTTAAACAACATGCTTCACTATCGAGTTCTGTGTTTACTGTGGATTTGGATTACACCCAATAAATAAGTTTTTAATAGACTTAACAGACTGTTCAAAATTTGCAGATGGAGGATGAAAATTGTTTTGTTTTGGTTGAATTTACAATGAGAATAATTTGCTGCTCTGTTGGGATCAGCATCTTTTTTTGAATACTGCTTTAGTTTTGTCATGAAAGGGAATCACTCAGCATCTGTGATGTTTTTCATATTTTCATACATTTATCATTGAAACAGGAAGGCAAAGGTTAGATCACCTGTGCCAAAATTAACTGTTAAACAATTTGCCTTACTGACGACAAGCTGTGTGCTCTTATTGTTTTCTTTGTGGTGTATGTTGGAGAAGCTGGCTTAGGAAGCACATTACTTGTCTTAGCATGACTGTCAGCTTCCTGCCCAAACACCAGCTGTCGGAAACAAATCAGGGATGAGTTTGCTGTTTGAGCAGGTAAAAACAAATTCCTCCTTCTTTTCTTATTAGAAAATATTTGAAAATATTCTCTTTTTTTGGCTTCAATCTGAAGTGAAATTAAAGGGTGACACATGCAGAAGCCACGGAGGCGCTGCTGTAAAGTTGTTTCACGGTTGAAGCAGTAATAAGCGGAAGCAGATGGGTTTGTCATTCATTCACACCTGAATAAATCAACATTGTTTTATTTCTCTGACATTCCTGCCACAAAGCTCTCCCTCTGTGTAAACTTTTTAACAGAAAACAATGGAATAACAAAAACCCGAAGGGAAACTTTAACACAGAAGTATACAGGAGGTCTTTCATGGTTTTCCTTGATTGTTGATGTGTCACATATCTCACCCCGATGAGTCATTTCAAAGAGTTCACTTCAGCATCAGGAGACCTTTATTTAATCTCAAAGGCGTTTTCATGTTCTGTCTTCAAAGCAAAGCACAGACGACATGCACTCGGCAAGCATCTATCTCTGATTCACCAGCATGACAGTGGGTACGGATGTCAGCCTGTGTTATCTAGTAACTTCAGGCATTCAGAGATCAAGATTAACCTCCAAAACTTGGACCACCGAGGCAATTTCAAACATGTCTGAGTTTTGGGTTTAAGAAATTTAGGAAGAGGTGCAAACCACAAGACGCAGCAAACATTCCATCTCTGCAGGCTATCACAACTAGCACACAGCTGTTGACGGATATCAGACCCGACACTTCAAATCTCACCTTCGTCTTTTGCTGAAAAGTTGACCCCTCTTGACTCAGTCTCCCCAAACATTTTCTCATAGCCTTCTGCTTTTGTTTATCTTGCTGTTTTTGCACCATGTCAGGTTCCATTTTGTTTACACCTGCAATGAGGTCACTGAAGGGAGTTAACTGCAAAAGTCATGGACATCCTGTAGAGTGTTAAAGCTGCAGTTTTTAACTCATAAGGTGAGTACATGTTTGAGATCAAAGATTAGAACATCTGTGAAGGTTACTAAGCTAATATAAAAATCTGTCAAGGCTTTAAACTCTGATATCTGAACTTGAACCTGAGAGCAGCTGGCCACTGCTCCGAGGTGTTTAAGATGCAAGTGGACTCTTAAGTGGGACGGAGACTTGTCATAGCAGCCCGTGTGAAATCACCAAGGTGACTGGAATAGGAACAGAGCTGCTCTTGACTTCCTTTTCTTTTTTTCAAAGCCTTGTCCAAAGTTCCAGAAGACAGGTGTGTCCAAACTTTTTTCAAAGAGAGCCATATTCCATTTTGTAAAATGACCACAGACGTATTTATCAACCATTAAAGTAACACGTGAATGATTCACTTATGAACCATTTCTTTTAGTGATTTCTGTAAAAAAATAAAAAAATAAAATAAAAAGTTGCTCAGTGTGGTCAAACATACTTGTGAAATTGCTACAGACTGATGAAAACAGACCTTATCTGTCCCTCGCTCCAAACACCAAGGGCCAGATTTTACTTGACCAAAAACACAAATAAACAAACTCCCACCGAAAAACTCTGATATCGGTCTGCATTCACGCTTTATTTAGAGAATTTTCAGCGCGTTGCTTTCACACAAAAACACCGCTAAATAAGGCTCTAGTTCTCATCATGTCTCTTCGTCCTAGCAGACTACCTGCGTTTGTTTATATCTGGCACGCCGTGCGCGCGGACTGATACACTAAGCAGCGAGTGCCTTTAAAAGGCAACTCCGTTTTTTTGACACCTGGACCTTATTTATAGGTGTGTGCATGCTCATATACTCACTCAGACAAACATCGTGCAGCTCAGAGTCCTTCAGAAGTTATTTAGATCCAGCTGATTTTAGCCGCACTTAGCGGGGGCCACGGCAAGGGAGCTTCAGCGCGGGACATAATCTCTGCAAAATCGCTCATTTAGGCTATATTTTTTCATCCATCGCTATCCATCATTATCACAAACACACTCCACTTCTGTTGCCATAGGCGAACACGGTCCACAAGCTCACCACCAGTTCGCATTGAGTCGTGGACGTGCTCCTGTTTGTTGTTCTCGAGCCAGCTCTTCGTCTCTCTTCCTCTGCATCCTTCTTCCATGGAGCTCCTCGTCCGTGTACTCAGGCTCAAACGGGTAAGGACAACCGTCAAACTTGAAGTCGTAGTCTGAAGACGGTAGACGAGCTGACTTTATGATGACACTGGCAATGGATGAAAAAATAAAGCCAAAATACCCCTCTTCTCCATGCTTGTTTTGGTTACTCATCGTGTTTTTCCGCCAATTTCACTTCCGGTCAGCGACAGACATTTACAAAATAAAAGCATGTGAGCAACATGCACTAACGTGCGATAAAATATTACACGGCGTCAATAGATTGACAGGGTAACGTGAAATTAACGCGTTAACTTGCCCAGCACTAATAAATATATATATACACATATTTTTTTTCCACTTAATGCTCAGTTTGTTAGTGTTGGATGCCCTGTTTTTATAAAATGTGCCAAGTTTGGCAATTTTTTAGGCTTGTTGGTGAAAAAAAAAAAAAAAGTTAAAAAATTATTTAGCCTCATGTTATACTGGAAGGACTAGAGAACGATTTTGGGAAAGACTGTAGATTTTCATATTTTAATATATGGTGGTTAATGTTGCTGCTCTTACAGCCTATAATACACTGAAAGTTGAGGTGGCGCAGTCTTCTAGTGCCTCAGAGCCCTCCTCCATGACTGATACCACCTTTTATGTCAGATGCACTAAAATTTTTATCAAATATTAGAGGATCAAAAAGCAACCAAATCTGCTTTAAAACATACAAAGTAACAGTCCTGAATCTATATCTTTATAGCAATAGTTATTTTCTTACTTTTGTAATTTAAGGCACACCCAAAATTGAAATCCTGCTAGAATTTACTGAGCTGTGCAATGTATGCACAGTCCAAATGCAGTACAGTGAGACATTACCATACATTATATACTTTGTGTTTTATTTTAATGTCTCTTTAGGAAAAGCTTATCTTTGGTTTTGGACATTTTTTTTTGTGTTCTCATGGGATGGTTTCATGTGATGACTGAATCAAGATGCAAATTTGCAGACCTTGTCCCATGTTGCAAGTGTGGTCACGGGTCCAAGTGGGTTAACTTCTCATCCTGTCTGCCAAAGCGTACTGTCAGGCCCTGTGCCCTGCAGGCAAAGAGCTGTTTCCTCATTTGGGATTTGTTGGTGTTTCTTTGTTGTGTGTGGTGAAAGCGGTTGGAGCAGATTCCTAGTCCTAGCAGGGTTGCCAGCTCCCCCCAACCAAGTCTTTAGAAATACCGGCTGTCAGGATCTCATACAAAGCGGCGTTAGGTTTGTCAGTACGGCTGGTAAAACAGGTGATATGTTGTGTTGTTTCTAAAATCTACTTGCATTCTTTAAAAACAAACTTAACTGAAGGCGTATGTCATCCTGTGACGAGACAGAAGAAACTGTGAAGGAGGAAGCATTAATCCAGACCATCAATGTCACACCACGAAAGCAATACAACCTCTTAATGGCTGTAAGAGCAGAAAGAGGAAGGGGTCTGGTAATTTCTTTACGACTGAATAAATCAGCATTGTTATATTTCCCATTCATAGTTTTTCCTCTCACAGTCTAACTCAAAGAATTACATTTTTTCTAAAGTGAAAAAGTATTTTCAAGGCCTGATTGCTTTATGCATTTAACATCTTATTTTGGGGATTATGAAACTTCTAACAGGCTTTGCTTTAATGGTTTGATTTTGCTGAGAAGAAAAAAAAAAAAAACTTGTTGGTTACATAAAAAGCCAAAAACAATGCAACTGCAAATTTGTCTGAAGTAAACACATTAAATGAATGAAGAAAATATGCCGCTCTGAAATGTGAAAATCCCATTACATTAATGTGCTTAGTCAAAATATTACATTATGCGCTTTTAATGCAGTTTCCTCTCGCATTTATCAGATGCTGGAATGCGATCGCTTAAACAGTCCTTTTTAATCATCTTTCCAAACAAA
Source organism: Halichoeres trimaculatus (assembly GCF_033239565.1). Lineage (NCBI taxonomy): Eukaryota > Metazoa > Chordata > Actinopteri > Labriformes > Labridae > Halichoeres > Halichoeres trimaculatus. The sequence goes on along the minus strand of NW_027437182.1, from coordinate 8,103,653 downwards.
AGCTTAACTAAGTCGATAAATCATAAACTTTACTTTTGTTTTTTTCCTTTCCCCAAACTGCTCCGTTGTCGTTTATTTACACAGACAAAACTGGACTCTCGTGCCTGCAGCGTCTACCCAAAAAGAATTACAGCAACTCTTTTGCCTCAGAACAAATAGGCGACTCAACCTGTGACACCCGTGAAAGATGATACTTACGGCAGCATATTTCTTCCGGGCATTATAAGGGCGATGATGAATGAAAGGGGACACTGGACAGGGAGCATTTTCAAGGTATAGATTCTTGGACCTGATAGCCTTCAGGGCCAGCGGGGACATGTGGGAGTCCCATTCTTCTATTCGCTGCAGATAGAGAGACACTCACCTCTCGCTAACCTCTGATGTCAAGGCCCTGTGAAGAAGTGGGAGCTCGCCTCAAGGGAGGGAGTTTATGATTTTGATAAAATGCTTCCAAACGGCTGCTCCTTTCCAGTATGGCTGCCGTAATAATGCTTCCAGGGCACGACTGGCTGCACGGGTGTGGGTGCGAGATTCCCCCAAAATTCATCAACCGTTAATAGAGTTCTCCCATCAAAATAGAAGCCTATGAATCATCCGCACGCTCGTTTAAGAATACATTACAACGCAGACTGTGTTGCCTTAAATCAGTGGTGACCTCATGTCTCTGAAAGGCCGCTTACTACACCACAATGTCTGGAATGAGTCATTGTCTGAGCATTTAAGTTTTTTTTACGGGTAATTGCTAAATTTAAGGGCTTCTTTTACGGTTTCATTAAAAAGCCATTTAAGCGGATATTGGAGGGAAAACATTGGTGCTGTGTTAATTTCCATGGGGACTTCAAAGACACTCTCTCCGCGCACCAGAAGTCATTCAGTCATGTTGTAATGCCAGTTGGTAAAGGTCGATGCAGAAAGACCGAGAGACCTCAGTGCCAGAGGAAGAAAGATTAAGATCCTGTGTATTGATAAACTATCACTGACAATACAAACAACCCACAGGGAGCTTGTGACATGTTTTCACTCACTGAAGTCTCTTTCACCATCCACAAGGGAAGGCAGAGTTTAATTATAGCAAACAATGTGATAGTTGTGTGGCATGGATTTATCTACACGGCTCTATTCTTCTGTTTTCCCTCGTAAAACACTTCCAAACACGCGGAACAGAAGGAGGGCAACAGAGTCATCCTTGTTTTCATTCTCTTCTCCCAGTCAGCGTGTAACAGATATACTGTATCGTCAATAATTCTTGATCTTCGTAAAGCCTGAGGGATAAAACGACTACAAGTAGCAGGCTGTGTTGCTTGAAATAAGGATTGAGTTTCCCATAAACCTTGATTTTCTGATGCAAAAGCATGAAAACAGTCAGGAGCATGAGCAAACATCCAGCTCAAAGTTTGGTTTGTTGATTCGTGCTTCACAGATACACAAATATCTTCAGGAAAAAAAAATAGCACTCTTTGCATGAAAAATAAATCCACGTTGGATTTTGTCAATTCTTTTTACTTTAAGAGTTGTACATTTCATGCATGTTATTCAGTTTACAAGTTACAGCTTGTGTTATACTGCTGGTGTGGATGGTTTCAGGCTTTCTGAGGTCCAAACATTGCCTTTGATGATGCCACAAAGAGGTTATCTCGCCTTGGGCTTGGAGACATCATAAAAAAAGCCCTGAAGTGAGCATGGAGCTTGAAAGACGATGTTTCCCAGTAAGAAGAGACTAATCAACAAATGCTGGGATTGCAATCCTTCAATGCTGGAGTGCCTATTTAAATATGTATACTTTCTAATTAAAACAGGGTGAGTGTGTGGTGTCTACGGTTTGGTTTGATTTTTTTTTTTTTTTTTTTTTTTCAAGAGTTTGTAATGACCCTCTTCCACTCCATGCCATCCCTTTTCACTAAAACCAGCAGCTTTGTCTTTGGCTTTTTTGCTTCAGAATCTGCAACATGGTTCAGGGTAACTTTAAAGTATAGCCGTCAAACTAAGAGAGACTTTCACCAAGAAGACTGGAGCACATGTGGAGTGTTACCGCAGTTACTTTGAAAAAGTAAACTTTTTACTCCTCTAAAAAATAACTGAGTTAATTTAATGATTTCTCAATTTTAAAAGAAACTAAGTTAGATTACAAGGTAATTTGTTTGTTACATTCAGCAGCTGCAGACAACACCTGCAGCTGCATGATTTGGCAATAATGTGCAATTGTGATTAAAATGAATATGAGTCTACATATTTTGTTTTGAAGGAATATGCAGAGATTGTTGGTAGTTGTGTAATGTGTACTTTACAATTAAAAACATTTTATATATATATATATATATATATATATATATATTGTATTATAAAATACAACTAAAGAAAGGTTTTACAGTTCTATTTTTGGTGCACTACAGCACTGTTAAGTTAAATGTGAAATGTATAAAAAAAAAAAAAAAAAAACGCTTTATTTTAGTCTAGTTTGGTTTGTATCACTTTCATTTTATGTTAAAGCTGCAGTCTGTTGATCCTGTAGTTGCAATACAGATAGCAAAAATAAATGTTTTTAGAGTCTGCTCAAATAATCCTTAGTACCCTGCTCGAGGCACCCGAATCTAAATAGTCCCTGCTTGTCACTGGGTGCCTATGTAGCTTCCAAGTGGAAACATCTGTTCTAAGAATGTGAGACAATGCTGAAGTGCTAAAATCTGTTGTTTCTCGAGTGTCTACTTGAAGCTGGTTCTAGATGTACCAAAAGTCACACACACACACCAAGCCAAAAAAGTCATTATCAAAGCAGAATTTAACCTATTCACAGCCTGGTTGAAAAAACGTGTCCTTGTCTGAGTCGCAAATTTCACTATTGGCACACACTGTACAGGGGTGGGTGAATTTTTTCTAACTCTGCGGCTCAGAGTATATTATGATCCAAAATTCGCCCAACCAGAGGCACAGCTCAGGTCACATGATCGACAGGCACCCTATAGCTGTAAACCAAGCCCTTGCCACTACCAATATGGCCACAAATGCCGATGTGCTTCATTTTCCGTTTCAGAAACAGACGGGTGACGTCGGGGAGACTACGTCCATGTTTTATACAGTCTATGAGCTTTCCTTATGTGCTTAACAGAGGGCTCAGCTCATGGAAGAGAGGGAGTTACAGTGAAAGACGGGACTCACCTTTCCCCCAGGTAAAAGTCTAACAACTTGTCAAGCATTTATGGCCGCAGTGCTGATCTCTGTGTTCAATTGATTCCTAAATATTTCAGTAAAGAATCTTAAGCAAATTGGTAGCAGGGTGTACAATGAATCAATAATACTGTCATCTTTCACTGACACAAACTCAAAACACTGACTGTATTCCCAATTAAATAACAAAACAAAACGCATCTTTCTCTCCTTCCATTGTTATTTATGTTTGTGTTGCTGGCTGCAAGTGAGTGGGAGACATGCTGAAAACGTGACTTGACGAATACGCGACTCCTGTCACTACCTAAGATGCTAGAAAAAAGCAGATATTTTTTAACTACTATATATGAAAGAGATGTAACGCACAGTGATCTGGTTAAATAACTTAAATCTGATTACTGGTTTTGAAAAAAGTAACACATTAGACCACTTGTTACTGGAAAAAAAGTGTTTAAATTAGAGTCACTAATCACTAATCATGTCAGTGTTGTCTGTGTTTAACTTCTCTTACAGCTCCAAAACAAAAACATTGGTAACCTCATGTACTTGAGGAAGTTACATAAGCTATGGGTAAGGTATATGAGAAACTCACTGCAGCTCATGAACAGTTTGTGCCATTTGTTAAAGATGCAAATAAAAACTTTTCAAGATCTTCTGATACTGAAACATCAGTCACTTGCCGTCACTGTCAGACTGCTCTTGTGTGTCTTTCTTCAACTTCTGAACTCTTGGACTACTTTGTCAAAATTATGCATGCAGTTGCTTTTCTGTCCCCTCTGCCAACGGCATCAAAGATTCTGTTAACTATGAAGTTACAGTCTCATTTTTGAAGCAGTCAGAAACTTGCCTTTGCACTGCTTTGCCTTTGTAGAGTTTGTAAAGTTTGATTGCGAAGACTGGCAGCAGTATTAGCATTATTTCCAGCATCAGGGTGAAACTGATTTGTTATTCTGATGAAAGGGAAATTGAGGAAAGATATCTGATAAATTAGGTGGAGTGAGCGCTCTGTGTGTTGAGGAAGAGGTCAGTAGCTTCAGTTAGATCGATCTGACATCAAACACTGACGTCACATCTCTTTTTTTCAGCCCTTTGAAATTAAAGGTACACCATGAAGCAAACAACACTCTGGAGCGTCAGTACTGAGCGTAATGTCTGTTCAGGGAAATCATGAAGTAAAGTTCGACCCACAGTACAGCTGCTCTTAACGCCAGCCCCATCGGCCGACAGCTCAGCTGGGTACATCTACACAGCTAATTGGCAGATAGAGTAATATGGGTTCTATTTTAACAGCTCTAGCCTGCCTACTCTTTCTGATTCCTCTGTGAAGTGCTATGTAACCCAGCTCCTCCTGTTATATTGACTGATTTTACCATATGTATGTCTTCCATATCCAAGGATATTTGCTACTGCTGCTCTCCCTGTCTTGGCTTTTCATGTATGTGCATAACATAAGAGAGAGGGGAGATTTGCTCCTTGACCTTAGGCTCTGGCATTCCAGAGCACATGGAAAAGCAGGGTGTTTGTACTACAAAATATAACTTACTGTATACAAAAAGAAAATTATTTCTTTGAGAATTGTCCTGAAAAAAAAAAGAGTTTTGTTTTGTTATTGCTGACAATCAGAAATTAGCCCACAAAAAAATGTGAATTTATTTATTTGATCAGAGCGATGCAGTTTAACATAATTTCATAACAAGGCATGAGTCTGATGTGCTGCATAGAGAGTTTATTGCAAGTATTAGTCCCTAGTTGGGTCTTTGAGTAACTACATCATAAAATATATATCATGGCAAAAAGTATAACAGAATAACTGTAAAATGAAGAAAAATCAAAAACACATCAACCTTAAAAAACAAGTTATATATATATCAAATATATATATATATATATTCAAGTCATTTTTTACTTATGCATGCAAACACTATTTTTTTCTAATATATATTTATCAATATATTTCATCAATATTTTATGAAGCTCTCATTTGTTTGTTTTGTACAATTGCCCCAACAGACAAAGACAAAGTTCTTGAAATGTGGGAAAAAAAAAAAAAAAAAAACTAGCAAACTTACTGATTCTGAATCTAATAAACCAACTGTCCTGTGGTTATCTTAGTGTAAAGATCTTTGCACACTGTGTCGTTTTTTTTTTTTTGTTGTTTTTTGTTTTTTTGTGCGTGTGTTTTTTTGGATCTGTAACCTGAAAAGTAAAAAAAAAAAAACTGTCACCGACAGACACCTTGAACACAAAGTTTGATGCATTTATTGTTGTATTAATTGTGAGAATTTGCACTATGACGACAAATAGAATCATCAAGAAGGGATCAAGCAATTGATCCTAAACAGCGGCTGTCAGTATGCTTTGAGGTGCACAGACACACAGACTCACTGACACACACATGTATACAATTCATTTATCATCTAAACATTGCCCACAATGTGGGCTGGATTGTCAAATCACCCAGGAAATGAGCCGGGTGAAAAAACTCAAACCTGTTCAAAAAAAAATAATGATAGACAAAAGTTTCTGCGTGAGTGTGCAAACATGATTAACATAACATGAGATTGAATTCCACGTTCCATCTTTGTAACGTGCATCAGTTTAGGACAGGAAAAACAGATTTAGTGTTTGATAGCATCAGCTTGCATCATAGCTTGCGTAAGTAAACATTAGCCTAAGCTTTTTCAAGTATTAGCTAAGTCTATTCACTAGCCGCAGAAAGATGGTGGTGTTCCCTCAAACTAAGAAGAGAGTAAGTCACACAGACACACGCTTTGAAGACTGACTGAACATTACAACTTGCTAAGTTGCTCCATTTTTCAGTCAATTTTAAGTCAAAAATTGCAAAATAATGACAGTTGTGAATAACTTAAAGCAGCATCATATGAGGCCACTGCAAAAGTTAATGCTTAAATGTGTGCGGAATGTTCCTGCATTATAAAACAGATTTGTGGAGACTCAATATTTTTCTTGAAATCCAGCATCATTATTCATTAATATCCAGGCCCTGTTTTATCCCCAACTAGACCGCACTTTTGTTAAGGGGACCAATCTTCTGTTTAGAGGAGTAGCATAGTTTCCACTGTGTTTAAGGGGGTAGAAGTGAGGAACCTCAGGAGGACAAACACAGAGTAGGATGCAGTAAGGCGTTGAGGCATTAATTCCCAGGTGCTGGCTGACACACACACACACACACACACACACACACACACAAAGAACCAGAGCCACACAACCCGCTCTCAACGAGCCCTGGGAAGAAGATAGACTGAGCATACACACAGAGACGAAACTCAAGGGAACGATTCCCACTGAAGAAGGGACAAAAGGTGAGGCTGAGCCTCTTGGAGGATGAAGATCTAAAACGTCTGGAATAAAGCACTGACAACCAGGAGAGGAGGGTAAGAAGTATTCACACAGCTGATGGTCAAACATAGTTTAAATGGAAAGAGGAGAAATAAAAAGAGAGTTTCCATACTCAAGCTCCTGTGTTTGGGTTTTTACAGGTTTTGTATTTAATCAGTCTCTGCTTTGTTCTTCTGTTAAGCACTGAAATTGTTGGTTGCTATGTAACTGCTTGTCTGCTTGGTGCAAAGCTTGTTATTGTAAATGAATGCACCTGTGCTCTCTGTGCAGTTTAAGTGGCGTCTACGCTGGATCATTTTGACACAGGTGAAGGTTAAGTGAGTTTTTTCAGCGGAAGAATAAAGTGACTTCTCATCTTTCAGTTGAACCCTCGAGCAGATGTTCTCAACAAAGCCCGACCACACATTATCATATGTATGTGTGCTTCCTCTCCCTCTGTCTGCTCTGGTTCCCCATGGTAATGGATGCATTCTCCCTTCTCCCAGCAGTAGAGTTGGCCCCTAAGAGTCCAAACATGTGTTTGCAAGAACAACTTCATTAAGCTCCTGTTAGCTTGACAACACATAAATCACAGAGACACACACACTGCCGCCGCCATCTAACAACTGTGATGGTAGGGGAGAGCTTTGCCTCTAAAGCTGGCCTGGCTCTTATGGAAAGGGGGTAAAAAAATCCTTGGGTCAGCTCTTTGTGTCTTTGGGGACAATCAGGAGAGCAAAAAAGCAGATTGCTGCAGACAATTTGATCATCCACCCGTGGGCATGGGCTCTCCATTACCTGACTGAAATAGGCCTCTCCCAGGAGGCCTCAGGCCTCATTGAACAGGAGAGGTGGGGACGGTAATTATATCTTGGGCCAACCCCAAATCGCTTCCCATTAGTCAGTTTCCAACATGTAGCGACGGTATCCTCGATATGTCGCTCGCAGCCCCCACTCTGGGCCGTGTTGTCATGCTGCCGCTGTTAACTGTGTCCTAATTTATTAGAGCTTTAATTGTGTGTTGCCATGTTGGTTTTGGCCCGTGTTCACTCAAACATCAGCTTGTCCCATGCTCTGAGAGAGATAACAGCAAAGGGACTCTTCTGTCTCTTTTTCTTCCAAAGATATCTCCATCATTCCTCTGCAAACCTACACGTGTCCCCTTTCTGTCAAGCCTTGTCCACGTTTTTCTTTGATTCAAACACACACACTCTCTCATTTCTCTTTTCAGTACAGCAATAGAAATCAATTTGATCTAATGTAGAAAAATTATAAGAAAAGAAGATGAAGGAAGCTGCAGCTGTCTTTGTAAAATGCACCAGCTGTCTGGGTAAAAACACACCTTTCTGATCAGCCAATCAGATACGAAGCTCCACAAATGAGGTCGAGGAAGCCTGGCTCCAGGTGTTGCACAAATTTCCTGGGTTGTGTTCAAAATCTCCTCCCGTGGCTAGAGGCATGTACACACACTTACAGGCCAATACATATATGTACAACACACATGATTCCTATGTCCCACACCTGCTCACGCTGTGTGGCCCCCGCCGAAGGAGAGACACTTGCCTTCCCAGGGCGGCTGACCCGCAGGAGAACAAGGTGTTGGTGTGAAAGCCGTCAGGTCAACCAACCAGTATGGCATCTTCATATGACAGCAGTGCATGATGGGACCTCTGCCCCCCTTGGTGGATTGGCTTTATTCATTTATTCATCTTGTGGCCTTGTACACTCAGCATGGGATGAAATTAAATACAGCAGAAGCAGAAATGGAACAAATTGCCTGAGAGAAGGCCAAAGGAGTCTGCACACAGATTTATTTATTCATTGTTTGTGTTTTGTCTAAGAGACGTTCCCAGAAACAGCATTATCTTCTCCAAATCAAGAGAAACTGACAAGAAAAATACTAGTCACGTCAGTGGGCTGAGTGCATGTGGTTTCAGCAAGCACCTTGTTGGCTTTGTTAGTTTAACTGAAAGACCTGAAAATGAGGGTAACCAGTTAAAAGTAGAGTCTTAAGGATTTTCCTTAAAATGAAAAGTCAATTTTTACAGGAATAATCCTGCTCAATCATCACGTCTGGGCCTTTATGTGTGTCAGTGTCTGCCTCAACCCTCTCCTCTGCCTGGATGTTAAGGTTTAGGTTGTATTGAGACGTTTCTGGGTGGACAGTAGGCATGGTTATCTCAGCCAATTTCAAGGCCCATAGTGCGCAGATGGTTGCATGTTGATTAAAGACTAGAAGAAGCTACCCTGAGTGGCTTCAATAGTGGACGTAACATATATCATGAAAAACATAACCAAAGTGAACACAGGCTGAAGCTTGGCTTGACTCTCACTTGATTTTGAGCTCGTGGAGAGCATCTAAGGACCAAAAGTGACGCAAATTGGCTTTCTTATAAGCGGGTATGTGTCAAATAATCATAGAACCATAGCTGGTATAAAACATGGACATAGTCTCCATGACGGCAACCCTCTGTTCCTGATGCCGTGAAATGAGGCCAATCCGCAGATGCAGCCACATTGGTTATGGTGCTGGCAGTGAGCTTCCTCTTGAATGGCTGCGAAGGCGCCAATCATTCATGTGACCTAAGCTGTGTTTCCGATTGGATAATCAAATGACCACAATAGCTTCTAAACCGCCACTCAAAATTCACTCACTGTTCAGTGTGTGCTGATGGCGAAATCAGCATTCCAGACCCAAGCCGTTTTATGAATCAGGCTGTAAATGTGCTTTTTAATGCTGTAAAAGTGTGTTTTTTTGGCTGGGTGTGTACTTGACCTGCAGTCTTCCAGCAGCCAGCCTCAAGCTCATTCTCAATGAGCAGCAACTTTTAGCACTACCACATAGGCTTCATTTTTCTAAACTGGATGTTTCCCCTTGGTGCTAAGCACAGACTGTGTATCGAGTGGACAGCATGGCATTGCCATTTACCATTGTACGGTTTTGAAGCCAAAATACCCCCCTCACAGGCACCGCCATTGGTAACCATTGTGCAGCCAGAGCCTGCGCAGTAGAGACTATGAGAGAATCTGAGTGGAGCCAGGAGAAAAAAATAATGTTTTTTTTTGTTGTTGTTTTTGTTTTGGTTTTGGTTTTTCTCTCAAGAGTCTAATCTCTTCTGGCTCTCCCTCCTGACATATTTTACAATCACTGAAAAAAAAATGCACAAGAACAGCAGCTGACAATCAGCGTTAAACCTGACTCAATGTCTCATTTTTAACCTCTTATGACGAATGAAAATGAAACTTTTCAGAAAAAAGGAGGACCTTAATACAAGGCAGCCCAATAATATCTTCAAATCACCATAACAATCAGATGTGAGTAACATTTCTACAAGGTGGATTTTTAAAGTTTGACCACAGCCCATCTGGAATGGCTGGGAGATGGATTTTTTGTCCTATACTGCAGCTAGCCACCAGGGGGAGCAGTTTTTGTGGCGACCTCACTTTGATGCTTAAGGTGGTTGCTGGACTAGTGAGCATGTTCACATAGCTGTGGTCTGAAGCAGTGAGTGTGTGCTGCTGCTGGCACTGATCCAAGGAGGAGGGATCCAGTTTGAATGTTGTGCGTACTAACAAGTAATGAAAATTTAAGCACACCCTACCTTTAAAGTAAATGAAAACAGATAAATGAGTATTAATTGACTTACTATAAATGGCTTCAACCAGCTTTGGTTGAAGGCAGCAGTCTAAATTAGCTAGAAGCCAAGAGATTAAGGCCAGAAACAGACTTTTAGAATTGTTAAGCCTTATATTTATGACGCAAATAGAAGCAGAAGGATATCAAACTTTTTTTTTTTTTTTGTTACATACCTTTTATGTGTCTAAAGCTCCTTTTAAACTTAAATGATGCACATTGGTGTGTTTTCTATCTTTCATCAGCATCTAAATCAACAGGAAGACTATTTATGATCGAGCTGTTTATACTTAAGATGCCTGTCTGAGTAACTGGGTGAGGTCGGAACTCTCACTTCCTGCACTCTAACACATGACACGTCACATTCGATTTTGCTGAAGGGTATTGAGTTAATGGCAGACCACTGAAATGCAGGTGATACAGTGAGGTGAGTGTTAGCAGCAGAGGCATGTTTGAGCACCTACTGACAGCTCCCTGCTGTACAGAGATATAACTCATCCAGTATTGATGAGCTGGGCTCTGCACTGCTCCAGTACAAGACGCCAGCACACTGAGGTAAAGAAATATGCAAAAGTGGCAACACGGTATGTTTCTATCTGCTCTGTCCGCTCCTCTCTATTTCTCCACCTTTCTTTTCCCAACCCGCTTCTGTTCCTAACCTTGAAAAATCATAAGTATCCTCCCAAGAAACAGATCGCAGGAAGCAGCCTTTTCACAGTGAGCCTCCTGCTCAGGTAATTGCTTTCAAATTGTCAGCACAGTAAGCATGAAAAATCCTCGCTCCCTCCACTCTGCCAACCTCTGCTTTAAGCCCCACCATCATCTGATGGCTGCTTGACAGAGAGAGTTATCAATAATTGAGGCTGCGATCGCTTTGGGGGTGTTTGTTTTTTTGGCAGCTGAGATGACTTGATTGTTTTTCTGTTTTCACCCTCAGAAGTAAAAATGGGTAAAACAAAACAACAACATTTTTTAACCATTCCACTTCCATGCAACACCATCACAGTAAAGACAATGTGCATTACTAGATGCGTGCAACCTTGTAGCATGAATCGAGGGTGTTTACCGATCAAATAACACTGTTTGCTCTCGAGAGAATTGCAGGCGTGTTTCAAGCCGTGTGGGTTTCATACCAGCACTGATTCCACTCATCTGCATCCATAGAAACGGTAGACAAGCTGGGGAAAAATACAGCTCCGTGTCTCTCTCTGTGTGACTGATGATTTCTAGTTTTGCCTCCCCACTCAAATTAAGAGCATTTATTTTGGCTCAGTGGATCTGTGTGTGTTTGCATGCATGGTTTGAAGTTTTTTTTTTTCTTACTCTGTGTTTGTGTCTGTGTGCATGTGATGCTGCAGATGTACCAGCTACAGCAGGTGTCCTTGAGGTCTGGGTGCATTATTCAGGCTCTGTGGGCAGGTGCAGCCTCTGACACCCTCTCTCAGGACTCTCATTTTTCAGCCCCAGCTGCACTTTAACAACACTGATGCTCTTAACTTGAAGAAATGTAAAAGCAGAAAGAAATAAGAAATGTTCTTGTTTGTTTGTTTCTTTGTTTTCTCCTGTACAGCCTTAGACTTGAGTCAGGTCCAGATCAGAGGGAAGTTTTTAGAAACAGTGAAGAAGAAACCGAAAGGGTAAAGTGATATGTTTTGAACCAAAGGTATAAAAATGTGACTCACTCTTATTCATCAAAAAAAGTGTTTTTATTCTTTAAAGTCTGTGTAAAGATGTTTGAAGCTTTAGAAATTAAAATTGGCCCTGGCTCCATCAATCAAGGGCAAGACACGCATAATAATGAGTTGTGTCTCTTGGAAGTGTTACTATGGCAACTTTGGCAAACTGGAGCCCAGGAGTAGGGAAGTGAGTGACAGGTACTAAGAGCACAGACTGCATGGAGCTTGTGTGTGTGCGTGTGTGTCCATGTTTTTGTCTGCAGGTGCAGATGTGTTTTGGGATCAGCTTGCAAAACCAGAGCAGCAGAGGAAAGCTTTTACTGAGCTGGTCTCCGTGGAGGGCAGCTTTACGCATACACTTTAGTTTTAAAAACCGTGGTAAATGAAAGTCATTTAATCATTTCCCCAGAAAGAATTCATAATTGCACTGGGCTCTGCTATGGCGAGCAGCTTTGTTAAAAATCTCTAAGTGTGAATTCACTGAATACACCTCCAGAGATGAGAGAAGATATCATTTGTTCTTGTGCTAAAGCGAGCGCGCGGGGGCTCAACAGGCTTTTTAAATGATAATACTGTCATGCATCAGTGCCAAAAGATTGCAGTGGTTTTGGATCATTAAAGGGTTGTTAAGGTGCACTAGTGTCCCAATCATGCTATGTATGAGCAGATATGCAATCAGAGAATGAATACTTTATTTCATGCTAGATTTAAGCTGGCTGTTCTGCTCATTTTAAGAAGCGTCATTTTTGTGCTTTTAATTTTTCAGATTTATCATTACTCAGTCAATCAAAAAGCAATCATGCATATGCAGGGCCAACAAACACTCGTAAGCAGGGTGACATCAGTTGGAATGATTGCTTTCAGCATGGAGTTTATTTTCCATAACACCCGGCGATACATAGAGGAAAGCTGCTTTGATATAGCTTTTCACAGATTTCCTCAGCAGCAAATTTTTTAAGTGAGTTCCAGAAATAACCCAGCTATGCTATGCAATACATAAGACTGTCAGAGAGTGTTACCTTCAGAGAAGTACATTAAAGGGAAGACTGCCCAAGAGGTTCTGCCGGTAGAGGATGAATGCTCATTATCATAATGACGTGCAACACAAAATGTCACCATTCTTTGACGACTCAAACCTCCTCGCTCCACACTGTGCTGTTCAGCGCTGACATCGCTGTGGAGGATAGCGCTGTGAGAGCTTTCAAAAAGCCTGTTTTTGACATGGGAATTTTTCATCTCATTTGTCACTCCAGAGGAAAAGAGACACATCAAAATTGAGTATAGCACATGCATGAGATAAACTCAGCTCATAAGATAAATATGCTCGTTTCATTCCACACCGGTTGTCAGTAATGGCAGGTGTGTCGAGAAGTGTGCATCTCATTTTGTAGCCCACAGTGAAGTGCAGTAGGAAAAGAGGAGGATGGATTTTCTGTGTGTTTAGGCTCCATGCAGGGCTTTGGGCTGTGGCAGCTGACATGAGAGGTCCACTCCACGAAAGCAATGGACCTGAGCGGTGTAGGTGAATGCGACCTGGACGAACACGACCTTTAATCCTGTCCAGAGGGGGTCAGAGAAAATGAAGCAGTGCTGACACTTTACAGCCCACCACACAGGAGAGGAGGATAAATTTACTTCAATTAACGGTCACATAAGACACCTGCGGATAGATCACAAGGCAAATTGTAATGTGTGATGAAGGTAGCAGACAACATACTAACATTAAATTAGACAGATAAGACCACTGGCTAATTTAGGTAACAACCTGATATCCACTCTTACACTGAAAGAAAGTGCTGCTGCTCAAACCAAAATCAAGTGGTGTCCAAACTTTAGCGCATTGTGTAGGTCATATAACAGAAAAAGGCTTTGGACTGCACTTGATTTGTATGAAATGTGCCAATAAAATAAAAAGTTTGATTGGTTAAAAAGCCTGACTACATGTTTGTTAGACTCAGAATTAGGTCTGAGCAATGAATCGATTATATTGATTCATTCAAGTTTTTCTTCAAGGATTATTTGAAAAAAGAAAAATTCATTTTTTTCCCATCGCTTTTGCACACCTTTTGTACAGCAGGGGCGGGTTCAGACTTTTTAGACTGGGGTGACCCAACCAGGGCACTGACTTATGCATGACATTCATTTTGTGGGCCCATACTCAAATAAATAGCATTTATTTTTGCTAATTTGTTTGTATTAAATTTACAGGATTAGGAGCCCAGATGGCCTAGTGGTTAAGGTTGCGCTTCATGAGGTTCCCCCTTGCACAAGTGGCGTCTTTCCTCCTTGTCACTCCCCTTCTTGCCCTGTTTCCTGCCCTATCCACTGCCCCAATTAAAGGCATAAAAGAACATACATATGTAGAACATACAGTGTTGTGGTGTACTGAAAAAAAGTACTTTACAAGCTTTTGGAGCTGTATTTATAAAATCAAAATATATAAAATGGTGCAACTTTCAATTTAAAGAAAACAATTCTGTCTCCTTTAAAACTACCAAGTGAAGTTGTTTAAACAGAAAAACAACTAAAACTTCAATTTCAGGAGTGAAATAGAAGTGACTGTTATTGAGTTTTTGATAAAATTAAAACAAAAGTGTTTTTGAATTTTCTCTCTGTACCTATTGTTTTCTTTAATAGGCAGGTACAAATTTTAAAAAAAAAACTTTAATGATTTTTTTGTGAAAAATCTGAGATAGGCCATATAGCACTTTTTTAATTACTTATTATTTATTTATTTATTTATTTATTTATTTATTATGTAGATGAACATCAGCTTCACATTACTCTATGTGAACAATTTATATATATATATATATATATATATATATATATATATATATATATATATATATATATATATATATATATATATATATATATATATATATATATATAAGAAGGACAACAAGCCTGAAAGACAATATGAAATATTTAACTACCATGCACAGCTGCACAGAATCTGTAGTCAACAAGACAACCTTGTGAATAACTCATCAGGTGTTGAAACAAGCATGATGTATCTCATGTTGCAGGCTGCTTAATATGCAGAGAGAAGGTGGATATGAAGGTGTTTACAGTCACTCTGCACAGATTAATAATATTCACATGCTAGACACATGCAGTATCTAAACACCAATGATAAATAATGTAGATAACAGTTAAGAGTCTGTGTTTTTATACCAGGAGGTTATTGCATGCGTGGAGCTCCTGACACCATTTGACTGATGTGAATAGTTCATTAGAGCGACAGCCTCGTGCCTGGCTCTTCCTTCTCAGCACTCTGTTGGGTACAGCAGAAGGAGGATTCTTGAAGTCAGATATGCAGTTTCCTGACTCCAGACTCTGGATGTTTGTCCTGAATGTCAGTCAGGTTGGCTCCAATTATTCTCTCCGCCATACGGGCTTCCTTTTGTAGTCTGTTTCCCGTCCTGTTACAGAGGCTGATCCAAACCAAATACTGATGGATGTGCATTCGCTGCTGCGCCTTTTGTCTGATGGTGTCTAAATTGGGGGCCAATCCAGATCCTGAGAGGTTGTTAAGTCCACAAACCTGAGGGTCTGTAGAGCAGTCTCTGCAATGTTGAGAGCAGTGATGGGGTCTAGTGTTGGCTTTGAACACGATAAGCCTCACATATGTTATGACTGCAGCAGAAGTCTTTTAAATCTTACTTTATCTATACACTATTGGGTAAAATTTAAAATAAAATGTAGCTTCATAAGAGAGATGATAGGGGTGGGTCTGATACTTGTAGTTGTAGCAGCTGGAGCTGGGCAAGTCAATGGCAGCAGATAAAAGTGGATGAAGAAAATGCACTCTGTGTGTATTCTATTGTCAGCTGAAGCTTATAGCAGCATAACTATGAGCTGGTTCAAGCCTAACCCAGCTTTAGCGCTAAGCTTTGATTAAAATAGATAAATAAATAACTAAATACATAAACAAAAGCCTTGTAAGCTGATTCTCAGAAGCAAAAAGGGTGTATGCCTCCTGGACCCTGACCGGTAAATGATTCCAAAGACAAGCCTGAAGGCAACTGAAGGCTCCACCTCCCATACAACTTTTAGAAACTGTATATAATGAGCAGGTCTTCACATTATGCTTCTGAAGGCATAATTTTCCAGAATGATAAAAGAGGGGGGTTAGAAGATAGATTTTAAATTATATTTCTCTTGATAATGTTAAGGATCCAGTGCAAAGAAGCCCACACAGAAGTGATGCACTTTCTTTTAGTCAGTGCTCGAGCTTTAGCACTCTGGACAATAGGCCACAGTAAAAAAAAAAAAAGTATTTCGTCTTGCTCGGCCCAAAGTGAGGTCTACACAAAAACTGCTCCCCCTGGTGGCTGGCTGCAGTATAGGTAAAAAAAATCAATCTCCCCAGCCACTCCAGATGGGCTGTGGTCAAACTTTGAAAAATTAATACACCTCGTAGAAATGTTTCTCATGTTCGATTGTTGTGGTGATTTGAAGATATTATCTGGCTGCAATGATAAATGTCGGAGCCATGCTGTCCACTCTATATACAGTCAATGCTCTGGACCAGTTAAAGAGTTATTATTGCAGCTTGATAAAATAAATACAATAACCCAGCCTGGATGTGGACTTGTGTCTGTTGCAAAGGAAGCAAATGAACATTATACTGTTTCCAACTTTAATTGACTAAAAAGAAGTAAAGGCAGAAAAAACTATGGGAAGAGGAGGGATCCCTGAAACACACCTAAATGATTGTCTTCTGAGATCATGGTTAAAAGCTTTGGGGATAGCTTATTACTGGAAATGAATGTTTAGATCTACTCCACATTTAACAAAATAACTTTCCTAGTTATGATTTATCTCATTTATTTAAACAACCAAACAGTACACATCTTTCTACTGCAGCTTTATAATAGCAAAATGACTGCTGGTAGCTGACTGCATGCAGTCCACAGCACTTGCACTTTCACACCATATTCACAAAACACATAAGTCTTCAAGTTGTAATGAATGAGATTTTTTTTTCCTTTCGAAAAGAAAAGGTTAACACTTTTTGAAGGGGTCTCTGTCAAACCTGTGAATCCTTGGCCAAGCTAGTCAGGAGAGAGCTACTCCAACACTTGTTAATCCATTTAAAACATGAAAACACCAATTTTCATGTGGTTGTCAGTCCAATTTGGTGAACTGCCACACAATTTAAAAGCTTCAAATGCTTTTGAGTGATGGAAGAGAGAGAATGCAATCTTTTTTTTTTCACTCAATGTCACCCAATGGCATCATCACAAAGCACGTCGTGGAACCCATCTTTCCATCAGTACTTTGAAAGATAGGAGCTAAAAAGGATAAGGTCATACTTCCAGACAAATTGTCTCTCTGTATCAATTTAACAAAACAACTTCCAAGCATACAGCTGGGGAGCATGGGGAGCTCCTAATCCTCCTTGCTTTCACCCACAGGGAGTGGGGTTCAGGGCGGCTGCGCTCCCACTCTGAGGGATAAAGAGATGAAATTTAACAGGGGAGGGTGTATATTCCAGACAGTGCAGAGTCAGGATATCATCCTGTTACAGCAGCAAGCACAATAACTTTATGCTGACAAAAACTATCCCCTCTCCTTCTCATAAACACCCCCCTCACAAGGTCAGGAAAGGCTCACTCTTGCTATCTCCATGACTGCTCTGACCACAGCCTCAGCTCTGGCCGGCATGAAACGTTTTTCTCTTTAAGGCTCAAGTCATCATGGCATTGTCAGCTTAATAAGTATTATGGCCTGTCAAAGTGACAGCGCAATGGTTTGAAGTGATGGGGAATTTGCTCCTACATTTTGGTCTTGAGTGGCTTTTAGGTTTTGTTAGCCTGTGCTGCTCCTAATCTACACAAGACACATGTGGTATGAAAAAGGCAATAGTATTAAACTGGCAGAGAAAATAACAAATGTCAGACTGTGTGCTTGGAAAACGTTTCAAAAGAAGTCAGCAGGACAGCTCGTTGAAAGAAGCCAAGGGCTTGAGTGAGACGTGATGTCGTCAGTGGCTAAATGCAGTGAAATAACCTTTTCTCTTGCTCTAGTGCTCTGTCGACCTTGGAAAGTGTGTGCTGCCAATCTGTGCTGGAGTTACTGGGGTCGTTGTCTTACCCTGGGATACGCCGCTACTGCCTTCTTAGCTGTCAGAGAAGATCGAGGTTTTAAGTCACTCCAGGTCATTATGAATCATACATTAAGATACAATGAGCCAGGCAACCACATTAGTTAACTCATCAGGAAACTCAGCGCTCTTAGTCCTCAGAGAAAAATAATACCATGATGTGTTTACAAGTGAACAATTTTAATCTTAAGAACTGGCACCTTTCATAGAAAACAGGACTTCTAATTCATGATCACATACTATTTGTATATTAAGGGTTAAATTTTTCAAAGAGATAATGAAGAAAAAATGATTTTTTTCCCCCCTTTTTCCTTAAAAAAAGAAACAAACAAAAATGTATTATTATTATTATTTTACAGACATAGGACCTCTTATATCAACAGGTCTCCAGAGAAATTGTGCTCTTGCAACCCGCCCACAGGTTTATTTTATCTTATCCTACCAGCTCACACCAAACACAAATTTTAATGTATGCTTTTGTTATTCTAATTATTTGCTGCTAGTTTAAACCAGAAAATGCTAAACTCTGACTATAAGTTACACAATTTTGGTGAGAGTTCGCAAAAAAAATCAAAACTGGAAGCAAAACAGTAGTACTGACCAAAAATGGAGGCCTACAAGCACAAAACGTTGAATATCAAGCTAAAATGTTTGATCTTAAATTAGACAAATTTGCATGTATTTATTTATTTACTTATTCATTTATTATATATCTTTATTACACTTAAATTTATGATAGACTCATGCAATGTTAAAAAAAGAATAAACTGTAAAAACTAGAAACAACATTTTTAGAGGCTTTATGTTTCCCATGCGCGTTCCTAGTTTTGCAAATTTATCTACACAAACCTATACACACACACACACACACACACACACACACACACACACACACACACACACACACACACACACACACACACACACACACACACACACATATATATATATATATATATATATATATATATATATATATATATATATATATATATATATATATATATATATATATATATATATATATAAAGACATGAAGGAAAAAATAATAAGTAAATTATAAGTAAATAGATAAAATTGCTAAACAAAACAAAACAAAACAAAAAAAATTCATGCATCCAAGAGATGCATGAGATTTTGATCGGACAAACGCCTTGCTGGTACTGAAGACGACAGGACATTGAAACAAGTGTAAACATTGTACTGTGATATTTTTATCAACAATCCCCATTTGAAAAAAGAAAAAGAAACAACAAAAAGACTTTTTTTTAATCTGTGAGCAAATGACAATACATTATTTTGTAAATGTAGCTTCATTATATATGCACCTGGCTTCATACATACACTGCACTTGCACATATACATATTACCTCATACATGTATACACAGACCCATATCTATAACCAATATATAAAATAGATGTAAAAGGAACATGCACAGTGATCCATTCCCCTCATGTGTGTGTTTTTCAAATTAACATCTTTTATGGCAGCCTCCCCTGAAGATAATATCACTGAATGTAGTTCATTTTTCTTGAGATGCTACAAAGTATACCCTAATTAAATACTACAGGCTGTTCATTAGAGCCCTATTTACTGCCAGCAGCACAAGGCTGCCTTCATTGTAGGAGAAGTAGTAGTATTTTTAAGTTACAGCACAATTGGTCAAGTTTTCAGTTTGTGCATTCCCAATGTCCCTGTTCTCCAGGGACCAGGAACAACGAGCTCTGGCTTCAAACTTAAGAGGACAATGCATTCCAACTCAAGTGCACGGGAATGAGCGGTTCAGAGTCCATCAATCTACCTTGGACTCCTCTCAGAAATGCACACAGAAATGCAGAAAACTTCTTCAAAACATTGTTTTCAAAAATCTCAAGATGCTTGTGAACGAGGCCCACTGTGTGACAGCTTTTGGGGGGATTTGTCTCATGTGCACACTCACTAGTCATTATTTAAAATTCATTCGGCCCTGTGGGCAAATAAAATACAAACATTAACTCAAAATGTTGCCTGGAGCTTTTTTCTCTAATTTTATGTGCCTTCTTTTTCCAAAATGCTGTATTCAGCCTTGTAAATTCCAATAAAACAGTGAAAAGATGTCCTGGTCTGTATTATAGTACATTGCGGCTAGTCTGGTGAACAGACGCTCCGAAGTTTAAATTCAGGTAACTGTTAAAGGCGGATTTCAATACTTATTTGAGCTTACAGATTTTATATTTATTACACTGCTTTATGATTTTGTCAAAGTCAAATTAAACTGTACAGTAACCATCAAACTCACCTCTAGGTTTAGAAAAGAAAAATAATTTTCAAGAAACTGAAAGAATACCATTTTCATCCACTAATATCAAACAGTTTTGCTCATTTACAAAATTTTCTGGTTGAATTATTATTATTATTATTATTATTATTATTATTTTATTTTATTTTATTTTATTTTTATTTATTTATTTTTTTATTATTATTATTATTATTATTATTTTTTTTTAGTTTTAATTATTTGCTTACTGTGGCTTACATTAAGCCCATTTTGCAGTCTAACTTCTGGTTCAGAGAAAATGTAATTCAGCTCAGAAAGAAAATAAGATCCTGGCATTTACTTCTTGTTTTATTTCTGTGATTAAACCACTGCAAAATTAACCTGTGACAGGTTAAAACTGTCACAAAATAATGTGCTAGAAGGAGTCACAACAGTAAGTCAGGGAAACCTGACGTATCAATTACTGCACTGATCTTGAAATGTTGATCCAGCTCCTTTTAAAAAATGAGACCCAAGGCGTCAAATCGTGTCAAGCAGCAGAATTACTTGTCATGAAACAAATAGATGAAAATTACTCTCAGCCAGGGAAATCCAATGCAAGAATTTGAAAAAAGAGTGAGGGAAAAAGGGGAAGTTTTATTATACTTTGATAGTCTCACATTTCTTATGTCTTGATTTAGCAGAAGGTAAGATAAGGTAATAGTACCTCAGAGATAATGAGTGGTTTGCTAAGCGCTGCTTGTTTGTTGGCCATTGAAACCAAGTTTGTTACATTTGCAGTGGTGTTTCTGTTGTTTTTGTTCCTGTGTATCATGCAATCTCATGTGTAACCTTAGTTGCAATGTTTACAAATGAGATCTGCTGTTAGCAGCCTGTAGCATGTCCATGCTAATCAGTGCTCAGCTAGATGTTCCTCACAAGATGAGGAGAAGTAAGCAAGGGTGACGTGCTGGTACTGCAAAACAAGCTAAGAAGAAATCACAGACTTGTCCTTTCATTCATTGTTATGGGTAATACAAGGTCTATCTCCAATAGGATGGACAGGTTAACCCGTCAGCACATGAGGGAATACTGGCAGAGTAGCACCATGCTATTCACAGACATGGCTAACAGAGCTAGCACCAGACATGAGCCCCACATTGTAGGATTTCACATGCACAGACAGGATACGGGGAAGCTAGACTCACCAATTTTTTTGAAGAAA
Source organism: Halichoeres trimaculatus (assembly GCF_033239565.1). NCBI lineage: Eukaryota > Metazoa > Chordata > Actinopteri > Labriformes > Labridae > Halichoeres > Halichoeres trimaculatus. Next base: position 8,082,264 of record NW_027437182.1, on the reverse strand, counting down.
GCTAGCAAAGTCCTGGACCCTGAGGAGGTTGTGTCCGACAGGAGAGCTATGGTCAAACTGTCATCTTTTGATGGACTCTTGCCATATACACTTTGTTTGCTGCTGCAACTTCTGAATTCCCCTTTGGGGAGCAATAAGGTACATTCTATTCTATTCTATTCTATTCTATTCTATTCTATTCTATTCTATTCTATTTTATTCTATTCTATATATATGCTGTTTACCACTCATGATATCATAAAGCAAAGTGCATCAAATCTATTAAGAAATTTACCCAAATGTATAAGAGTAAATGAACCAGATATGAACCCTGTGGCACTCCAGATTCACCTTACATATGTTTTTTTGACGCTATTATTACTGAGTGTGTTTTTCTGAACAAACCTGAAACTACCTGTGAGCAAGCCTATCCATTCCTAAAATATAAAAAAAAATAATAAAAAAAAATAACGTGTAAAATTGAAAGCAAGTCCTCGTGTAGCATGAGACATTTCTTAAAGTTCATTTTTTAAAGTTCAGAACATAATTTCTCTTCATTCAATTCCCCTAGCAATCATTTCCTTTTTCCCTCCTCCTCTCCCTGCATGGTTCCCATCCCATCTTGCAGCTGTTCAGAGCCGTGCACTAATGGCTTTTCTGGAGGAGTAAAAATAAGGATATTGTCACTGCTACTACTCTCTATAGTTTGGCTCTCCACTAATAAATCCCCTGGCAGGAGTTGTTTATAATGTCCCTCAGATGCAACTTTCATAATGAGGCAATTTTACAGTGCCTATGTTCTCGATCTCACAGCTCGTCTATTCTGCAACTCTTATTTCTCCTCTCCTAATTTACCAGCCTCAAATCTAATGGAGGATGCTAGTGAGGTAAATCAAGCAACATTATTTTTGTCTTGCTGCCGTTACACTGTGGCAGATGCATAATGATCCATTATCAAGATAAAACCTGTATTGCATTAGAGGGAGACAGCAGTGACTGTAGTTCATGATGTTTCTTGGTACAAAAACAAAAAGATGTTGTGGAGGAACTACAGGAAGAGAAGAAGGGATAGCTCATAAAGCACTGATGGTTTCTTTGCACGGATCTGTCCTCTTGTTTTCTTTGTCACTGGCTATTTATTGTCATGTCATTGGTGTAGAAATCAATGGTAACAATGTGACCCTGTGAAGTCCTCCCCCTATGCAGTGATTGAGCTGTTGAGATGACAGCCGTTGAAAATAATGATCGAAACAAACTTTTAAGTCTTTCTAGAAATAGCTTTCCTCGGGTCAGCTTGACACAAACTGTGAAAGTTTTTCACGCCCTCACAGCAGAAGGATGAGGGACACTTTTCATTGTCTTTATCCGAATGCACAGCGTGGTAAGATATCCAGCTGATAGCTCTGTTTTTTCTCGAGTTGTTCCGGTGATCCGTCTCTGCGTCTGATATGATAATCTGTTCTTTAATCCTTATGTAAATCATTGTCAGGCATTCTGAGTGTCAAAGAAAATGCTGGAGACAACTGAAAACACACAATCTATCAGTGAGGCTACAGGCAAATTAAGGGCATTAATCACAGCGGACAAAAGGACACCTGGTCATTTAAGCGATGTCACGCAATCACAGGAGCACTGGAGAGTCTGCTGCTTTATCTCAAAGGTCAACACTCCTTGAGTCGACGTTGCTCTTTTTATGTTTCGGGTGAGGTTGTGATGGGTGGTAAACCTGTGTTTTCCATCAATCTAAAACTCTGGGGTGTTGCATCCTTTTCATGTTGTGTGTGTTTCAGGGGCTGTGCTCATGGGGCGCTGATTGTCAAGTTGCACACACTACAAATAAAACAGCATTTCTCCACATTCAGCTCTAAAACATCACTTGTACAACATCACAAATTTAGATAAATTATTGTGATATATATATATATATATATATATATATATATATATATATATATATATATATATATATATATATATATATATATATATATATTTTAAATTATTTCTCTAAATCTGCATTAAAAGTGATGTTTTAGTGCTAAATGGGGAGAAATGTTGTTTTTATTTGTAGTGTGTGCAACTTTACAATCCGCTACCCATATGTGCTGAGCCAGAACAGAGTCTGTTGCTGTTCTACAAGCGGCTTCTACGATCTCTACCCTTTGGCAATGTGACAGATTTATTAAAATGGCACCGCCTGCTTTTATGGCATCCATTATCAAAGCTAATCCAATTGTGTTCCTGTCTGAAATTTTGAATATTTTACAGCCAGACATTCAAAGACAGATCCCTTTGTTATCAATAGTCTGCACAACTGCAGGGTGTTTCCTTCTGGAATAAATATATCTTAAGTTTGATTAATGTTCTTTTTCCACCTCTAAATGCAGCCGACACAGTGTTAGTGAGGTATTCAAGGGCATCCGATTGTCATTACAGCACCATCAAACTCTGAATCATAGCACAACACCTAATGGCTTATTACAGGAGCGTATGCTAAATTAAACATTACTGCATCAATAAATGTTGCATGACATTAACCTGACAGTGCTTCATAAATATTGTGCAGTTTTCCTCCAACTCTCTACCTCTTTCACCAGCGACATTCTCTGTTACCTTCACTCCTACATGCACAACAGCTTCCAATAATAACACACAGCATGCTTTCACTCTGTTTTCCCCTAATGCACTGGAATTACATAAGTGAGCATTAAATATTTTTCAATTCCCCAAATTATATTTCAAGTATTTCAATCAGCAGGCACTTCGCTGCATGCTCACCTTCAGCAGATGGGTGCTCATGTCAGCCAATTCAGCGACGAGCAATTAGACATTACACATTAGCATTCCTATTTTCATCACCCAAAACTCTTCATTCCTCCACTCAACCACATCTCACTTACTGGGGTTCCTCACATTTATTCCTCAGAGTGTTTGACTTACAGGTTGTGAAGGGCTTACTGAGGATGTGGAGCCAATTTCTGAGCTAAAGTAGCTCTCCTTGAAAGGTTAAAACATCAAAGGGATATTCCCCAAACAGATTTTAATGGTTTTGCAGACCTCAGTCTGAAATGATACCATTGCAGCGACTGAAAAATATTACAGCTCAACCATACAACAATCAGTATTAATTAGAGCACAACGTAAAATAACGTTTACCACATGGGCTTAACTACTGTACACAAATTACCTTGGGGATTGCTGTCAACCATAATTGGATTTCCACATGCAGAGTCATTATTTCATTGTTACTGTGATCAAATATGACAAGCATGTCTTCTCGTGAGCAATCTTGTGTGCAATCTTTTGTTTATGATGAAGGTGAATTTTGCCTTTACCACCCCTTGCATTATGTTCTACATGTGTTATATGTATATAATAAATCAGGTATTTATTTTAATCACTGATGCACTGATGCAGACTAACTCCTGCTGGCCATCATGAAGCAAGAACCTTTACACTTGGTATCTTCGCACCGCTTAATTAATGTTCAGTGACAATTTTTATTGCAAGGAATAATAGTTTTGTGCCTGCTGTTTACAAGCTTTTTGATTGAATGTGAATTTTCTTTTTTATTTTCTTTTATTTATTTATTTATTTATTTATATATTCATTCATGTATTTATGTATTTATTCAAACTTTTGTGGTAACAGCCAAATGTTTGCAAAATATGAGGACAAGTTTCCCAGTAGGACATTGGCAGGATTTTTTAGGCCCAAGGTGGCACACATAACAGGATTCTTTAAACCTTCACACATTTAGAGAGCACACACTTGATGATAACAAAAACAAATTGCACAAGACCTCTCTCTTCTGATCTTAACCCACTGGCCCTGTAAAAAAAAAAAAAAAAAAAAAAAAAAAAAAAACGACCCTCTCTTCATGATTGTGGCAGAAAATGCCCACCTACAGAGTGACCCAGAAATTTCAGATTTTTCTTTCTTTTTTTTTTTTTTACTTTTACTGCATAATGTTTTGATCCAACATCTGTGCTTGTCACAAAGTATAAAATATCCACAACTTTTTTTTTTTTTTTTTTTAACCCTTCAAATGCCAATTTGTTAACACAATGCACTTCTTGAAAAAAAAAAAAAAAAAACTTAAAGTTTATATTTGGACATATTCTACATGGTAGTTCTTGAAATAATTTATTTATTTTAGGTGCTGAAGTTAGAAAATTGAAATTGGAATGATAACACATATCCTTGTAAATTTCAGCCCAGCAGCATTAACACAGCTAAAATGTCTCAAAAAGAAAGTGAAGAGTACGCAAAATACCAGATTCAAGACCAGAGGGTTAAAGGGTGTAGTGTGCAATCCGGAGCAAACCACACACTAACCGATTCTTCATCAGAGTATCAGCTTCTTTACGCTCAATTTTTTTAATCTTGCGAAGTAAAACGTGACTTCAGTGTAAGCAAATACGATGGACAGGGATATGGGCTATATGAGTTACAGTCAAGTTAGTGGTGAGTAAAGTTGTCACAAGTTTTACAGATAGATTTCTTACTTCTTCTTCGGTCAGTCAGTTGAGCTAGCTCGGGTCTTGATTGGCTTCGCTCTGGCACGTGTGACATCATCACTCTGTACCTGCTCGACTCCTCTCAGAGCGCCCCACACTCTACAGGATTAGTTGCAAACATTAAACATGTTTATTATCCACAACCTCGCAATTGGAGGCCTGCTGAGCAGCTCTGACTTGACAAAACATAAGGGGCAGATAGGGACAAAAATCAGCCTGATTATCTTTGGAGCTACCTATAGGCCTATCTGCACCAATATGATCCCCAGCAGTATGCGACTAGGTGAAAATAGAACAAACTTTTGCCTGAATGTGGACTTTCTATGTGAGAACTGTACCTTTGACTGCCTTCCCCCACTGCCAGAACACCTGCCTCTCATTCTCTCATTAGCTTCAGGACACATAGCTTCACCCTTTGCCAGCTGATCTTTGATGCGTGGAGCCAACCAACTCATCCTTTTTTATTCTCTTTCTCTTTCTTTTTCAGTTTCTGAGCCCTGAATCAAACCAATGTTTATTGTACACTTAAAACCTGAGCAAACACTAATTAATGACTGTTTTCTTCTAATCTGCCTTCTGCCTTAGGGTCTTCATCTCACTTGAAAAAGAAAATGATATATATATATTTCTTCTCCAATGAAATCATTTGATGGAGGAGCATTTTATTTCTTTAATGTTTTTTTGTATATTCAAAGGAAGCTTGCCTGAACAGTTTTGTTTGGCTCTAATGAAGACAAAAAACAAACTAAGCCTGATAATGTGGAGGAAAACCTTAAGCTGTGTAATGAATAGATACCACGAATGATTAATGACTATAAGGCCAAAAGATTTAGAGCTCCCTCTGCTGACTGAATGTAGTCAAGGTGCCCTGGACGACCACAGATAGAACATAGCTCTAGTGCAGTCATATTGTGCCAACTGATGCACAAGTGATTTTTTTTTTTTTATAAGTTTTGTTTCATAAGTTATGTGACTTTAAATTGAAGATTGATTAATGCTGTACTCTTTGAAAGTTCACCAGTTAATGAAATGCCAGTTGAGTTTTGTAAAAAGGATGCAATGTAACCACTGAGGTCACGGTAGTGCTAACTGCATAATATGCCAGCACTGTCTTCTGGCTTAAAAGCACGTAATGGGTGGAAAATACAACCATGAGTTATGATGACACAATTGTTGTGAGCTATTAGGAAGTACCAGGAAAATAGAGCCCCACAGTTTATGAGAAAACACATTAAACTCATTTTTGTAAGGCGACTGTTCAGGAGAAAAGAGATTATCAAACAGTTTCCGCCCTGGGTCAAACTGGGGTCAAACAGAAAATAAATAAGAAAAAGGGACAGAATCAAAAAATAAATGTTGTGTTTGGTATGTTAGTTCTTTGTTGCAACAATGCTTCTTGAAAACAAATCTGATACTTCTGGAAATCCTGTTTATTTCCTCTGACAAGGAGGTTATGTTTTTGGGAGAGTTTGTCTGTTTATCTGTGAACAACATAACTCAAAAAGTAACAAACAGATCTTGATGAAATTTTCAGGAAATGTTCTAAATGAGATAAAAAAGAAGTGATTAAATTTTGAAGGTGATCCAGATCACTGTCTGGATCCAGGATTTATTATGAGATAGGGCTGTTTTCATCATATGTGTAAATAACTCCACCATCAATGGTCAGATTGCTTTGAAAAACAATACAAGACAAGGTCACCATAATTTCTGACAGATGTAAAAGTACGATCAGATCCTAGCAATATTCTGGGTACTAAGACCCGGAATATGAAATATGTACTGAATCATCAATGTTGTCTGGTGGTAACAAATTATGATACAAACCTGCAACTAACACCAAATTGTAGCAGACAGTCTGCTGAAAGGGAGCATAACATTAAAGCAGGACTAAAGTGTTGTGTGACAATCACAATATGCTTGGCGGAGGTCTGCGCTCTCTGAGTGCTTTTCTAGTTTCTCTTTTAAACGGAGCCACTTGCATAAGAAAGATGCATTTGTGGGATGAGCAGCAGAGCTTGGTATGTGGGCTGTTCCCATGAAAAATTTGCCAGATCTGCACTGCTAGTGCCAAACATCTTGTTGCTAATTCTGTTGTAACTTATCTGCGCATGTTTGGTCAAGTATGTCTGGATCAATGTTCTACAATCAAAATGTTATGCAGGTAGTCATTTTTATTTTAGAGAAGGAAGGAATTCCAAAGACTGTAAAGACTGAATAGAATGGACAGTGCAGCTATTGGTAGCAGTCGTGCAGCCAGAGTCTGCACCGTAGAGACTAAGAGATTCTGGGAGAATCTAAGTGGAGCCGGGTGACAAAAATAATATATATATATATATATATATATATATATATATATATATATATATATATATATATTTTTTTTTTTTTTTTTTTTTTTTTTTCTTTCAAGACTCTAATCACTTCTTGACTCTTCCTCCTGTCATATTTCATAGTCCCCGAAAAAAATACACAAGAACGGCAGCTGTCAATCATCGTTAAACATGACGTAAAACCTTGTTTTTAACCTCTTATAACTCCTGAAAAAGAAACTCTTCAGAAAAATAGAGGACCTGACTACAAAGCAGCTCAATAGTATCTTCAAATCACCACAACAACTGGGTGTGAGAAACATCTCCATGAGGTGTATTAATTTTTCAAAGTTTGACCAGAGCCCAGCCGGAATGACTGGAGAGTTGGATTTTTTTGACCCATACAGCAGACAGTCACCAGGGGGAACAGTTTTCATGGCAACCTCACTTTAAGCTGAGCAAGATGACTACCATGTGTCTACAGTCTATGGTTGATACAGAAGAAATAATTATTCTTCCTGTGGTCCAGTGCCAGAGTAGCACAGTATGTAATCAAAAAGGAATGTTTGAGTATTGTTTAGTTTAGCCATGTAACTCAAGTTCACCTCAGCTGTTTCCAAGTTCTCCACAATATACTTTCTTCACACTGGCACACACCAAAGAAAGAAAGAAAAAACACTCTCAAATGCATATTAAGTTCTACGGGCCCATCTCCTTCTCTTTTTACTTCGTTAAAGAAAGAGCATGTCTTTGAACTTGCTTTTCTCTTCCTCACTTTTTTCTTTATCTGCTCCATTTTCTTTGTTTTATCCCCAATTACTCTGTAACTAAAACTCTCTGCTCCTTTTAACAATGTCTTGTAATTCCTGGCTTTTGTAGTATTTCATTTCTACATTAAAAAAGTATGCGTGCAAACACATGCTGCCTCAAATTTTGCAGACATAATTGCTCCCCCTTTATCCCAATAAAACTTCCTAATTTGAACAAGAAAATAAATATATGATAATTCGCACAAGTTAGGCTTTTTACTGCTGTTCAGGATTTGTTGTGTGCTCTTTTTATTCTTCCTTCTGGCTCTGCTGCTTTGTTATGTTGTTGCCACTTGATTTATATACTGTGTAAAACTGAAAACAGATGAACAATCACTGTCTTGGTCCTTAAACTAAAAATATATGCTCAACTCATCCAAAGCCTTTCAGAGACTCTCAAAGACTGAGACAAAAAATATATAAAATATGTCCAAGTCCACATGTCGTCTCTTCCTCCTGCAGGAAAATAAAAAGTGTCACAGTGGCGGGGTAATGACAGCTGCTCAGGCAATGGCACAGCCCCCTGAAGCACTGTCGCCACTATAACTGACTTCTGAGCCCAGGCCAGATACATCCTACGGTCCAGAGACAAGCAAACCCACCAGTGCTCATTATGTAGAGAAAACGTGTGCTTGGTTGGCCATGACAGTTCTTCAGCCCACATGGTCTGTGTGCGCTCAGGTCATGACTGAGAATTAGGTGGCACTGCTGTCCTGTGTGTTATATCTCAGCGGCAGTCATCAGTGTCAACAGACTGTCCCCTCAAATCTGTCAGACACTTATTGACCGGTCGGCTCGGAAGCAGCTCGCATTTCTCCACCTAATTGCACCATCAAGTAAAGCATGTTGAGGCAAACTGACACAGTTGGTGTCACCTCCCAGAAACTGTGAAAGTGTAATAATAAAAGGCTGGAAAACAAGAGCTGAGAGGTTGGTCTGAATTATAGTTTCGCTAAGTTTTATTTCTGCGCTGACATCCCAGGATGAGATCCAGCTCTTAGTAAATGATATAATACAGCAATAGCACCCGGGAGGCAGTACACCAGCAGATGATGAGCATGCCGACAGTGCAGTAGGTATGAGGTACAGCTGAGCAGTGTCAGCAGCACTGAAGTGGCCATAATCACAGCAAAGAACACCCTCAAGTGTATTGCTGCTGTCATATAAAAGCTATAAATAAACGCAGGCTGACTGGTAAGTCTTGGTACACACACAAGGATGGCAAGCTAATAAGAACATAATAAAGATTGATATCTAGCTCTCCAGTTAGCATTAAAGATCCCAGTTTGAAATGTTAATGATATTTACATTAATGTCTAAATCATATATCCACATGCCTATTTATTTATTTAATCATTATTATTATTTGTTATATATATATTTTGGATTTTTTTTTTCATACATGTCATTCTAAATCAACATATATTAAGGGATAACTCAATGACAAAATTTGTTCTATACGTTACAGTTTAACAGACCATCAGTCAAATCCTAAAGCCCTAAGTAAGTGGTAGTGTTTTTAAAGGACAAAGACTTCATTTCCCATGAGCACTATCATATACTCTCTTAAAAATGTGACTCTTGTCAAAGATGACCTTTCTAACACTACTTGTCCTTGTTTAGACATATTTTCCCAGAATGCATAGCAGCAACATAATGTATTAATTTGTTGTTACACGGTAGTATTGTTTGAAATGTGACAACAAGCAAACATTATAAACTCAATTTGTAGTTTAGTGTCCAAAAGGTGGCCAGACTAACTGTTCAGTGTTCCTCACAGCTCCAAGACATGTGTATAGGTACCAGGGATGAACTGGTTTGTGCTCCGTTTGGTTCGTGTTTTTCTTTTTCTTTCATTTTACTATTCAGCTTGAAGCGAGTATGGAGCTCTGATCATGCTTAACTTGAGACAAGGCGTACAGCAGGACACTTTGTGGGGAAGCATGTGTGTTACATATATGATGAGGGGAGAAGGCAGTTAGAGTTAAGGGGTGTACCTGTGGCGTTGGTAGCACTTTAGTTTCAGCGTGAGCTCTGATGACGTCGGTAAGAAAGTGGAGGCTAAAACCACAACTGAGTTCAGCCAATTTAGAGACTTTGGTGCTACATTTAATGACTTTTCAGACCATTGACTTTTTTTCAAAGACAACAATTCTTGCGACCTTTCTGGAGTTCAGAGAATCTGAGGTTAAAGCTTGTTTTAGACCCCTCACTGGTCAACGTGTGTGAGCCCCTCCCCTATCCGAAACATAGACAGACAGTCCTTCTCACTCACAGCAGTGTCCTCCTGTATACATGACATAACTGAGAAAAATAATCTGTTGATAGTAGATTGTTAGGGTAGATGGACCACAAAAAGTGATGAGAACCAAACCAAGGTTTTTGTGAACTGTTTCATTCCTAGTGTATACCTGTAAACATATAAACATGTAATGTTAGTGAATCCTCGTTATTTCCTGCCAGTCACCTACCAAGCAGAGCTAACATAACATCACTCTTCATTTTATTGATAGACTCAAGTTTGAATCGACCATTGCAGAATAACTGCTGCATGTGGGTTGGGATGAACATTAGCACTAACAGTTGAGCCCGTGTTTCAGCCCATACTCTAACACTCTCCTGCTTAGCTTTCTTTCTGGTCTGATGTCCCTTTTTTTCTTTCTAACAGTTCCACCAGTGTCCAGAGCTCCAGTGTCCACCATTGCTACAAAATAAATCCAAGAAATCCTTTTCTTCAAAGGCCAGATTTTGCTTCTGAGTTGGTCAGCTCACTTCGCACTGCCACACTTTGCCGGCCAGTGTCATGTCAAAGGGATTTTTGCTGTAAATTGATTTGTGTTCTCCAGGAAAAGTCTGACCTCCCCTCAATATACTGAGACGAAACATTAAGAAATAACCCATTTTTTGTGCTGATAATCTCTTTTTAAATTGTGGATCATGAACAGGCAAACATAATAAAGTGAGACAATTTCAAAATCACTTATAAAGTCCTCACGGGGCCTTTGACAAGAGGGATGTCAAGGCACAGTTATGAGCAATAAAGTTGCAGTTTGAAATTCGATCAATTAACTTTTGTAATTTTGCACCAACTCATTATGAAAATTATCTGGTGGGAGCATTAGATGAAAAAAAGATTAACTTTTATAACAGATGGGAATGATAGACAGTTAAATGCTAATACTGACTTGCTGAAGAGGGCCCTCAAAACTAGCTTCACCAGGGAGGATTATTTTGTCAGGGACTCTCTGGTAGTCTCTGATCTCTGTGACTGGGTGATCCTGTGACTTTGTCTTTTGTTAATGACAGATGGTTCAGATCAACCCTATCAGCTGAATGTATGTAGTGTATGAGGCAAATCTAATCTCACCTGATCTTAATCCAATTTACTTGTGTTCAAAATATGGTTGAAGGGAGGTAGGATGCACGCTTAGCTGGAGATAATAAATGGCTTGATCAGCATAGCATGTTGCAACTACAGCTGATACCGTATCATATGTGATGGGAATGATAATGCTTTGATGAGGAATGTGTTGATATTATCCTTCAGTGAATGATTGTAAATGATCAAATGGAAGATGCTACGTTGCTAGGCGCTACCCAAGTAGCAGCTCTCTCGTCTTTGTCTGTTTCTTGTCATTTTTTTCATCTCTTTTTCGTCTCTTTTTCGTAATCTTTGTATTTGGAGTGGATCATTACTTTGTATGGTTCATTGTCGGTCACGGACACCAAACTTTTTGTGGCTTCGGCGATATTTTTGACTACTTTTCTCCTGTGTTTGTCTGGAGATCCTACATGTAACCATGGCTGCATTGTTTACATGCGAACTCAGCTGTTAGCAGCCTGTAGCATGCCAATGCTAACTAGTGTAGGGCTTGATGATTTCCCTCGAGCTGAGGAGGAGGAGGTGAGGACGACGTGCCGGTTCTCGGGTGTGAGCTGGGAGATGACAACGTGGACCTGTCCTTCCATCCATCGTTGTTGGGAACGTGGGATCTTGCTCCGGGGGATGGACGAGCTAGCCGTGCTAACCCAGCGGCATCGTGCTGTTCACGGACGTGGCTGACAGAGCTGACATCGGACGCCGGCGACACATCGGAGGAGCTTCGCCTGCTGTGAGCAGACAGGATCCAGGAGACAGAGACTGAACAGACTTCTGGGGAGGCTCAGTCCTAGACCCTGTGGAGGTGGAGACTGGCTGGGCTGGAGAGTGGTGGACAAGTGGTGGACGGGAAGTCGTCATCTATTTTCTTGTGGACCTTTTTGCACTTTCTATACTCTTTCTTACTTTTGTTTTCTTAAATGCTGCGGTGACTCCTGAATTTCCCCTCGGGGATAAATAAAGTATTTTCTATTTCTATTTCTATTTCTATTAAACCTTTTTTTTCATTGTGCTGTATGGCTGCATGTGGGACGTATTGTGGTGATGAATCTGATAAATGCTTCCTGAATTTTTCTCTGTATTTTAAATATCTGCCATTATGTCAAACATATATCTCTTGTAGTTTTTGTTGTTTAAAAGATAAGTGTAAGTGCTCCGATGAACCGTGTTTGTCCCCGTCAAGATTCATTAATTTCTGTGCAGCCAAGACCGCCGCACCACTCTCCAACCTCAATCCCCATAACAGTCCTTTCTCATCAAACATTAAGGTTAAGCTACAGCTTTATGTTGGCATGCATATTTATTCATCTGGGAGCCTCTAGTCTTTCTTGCATGAGTGCTAAAGCAGATGCAAAGAATGGTTTGACCTCCACCCATGCAGCAGGGAAAAGAATGAACATCTTTCCAAGGCCTTTAAGGTTTATAGACAAAAGCTGAGAGCTCATCTTTTGTCCAGTGCCACCTTTATCTTCCACCCTTTATGAGCTCATTCTTTGATTCTTATCAAGGAAAAGAAAGGTTTTTTTCACTTTCACTGATCACATTTTGTTTGTGCAGAGACATTTTGTTCTGTACAATAGGCCTGCAATCCGCTACTTAGAAGACATTTCCTGAAAAGCACAAATGTCTCTTATTTTCTAATGAAACATTAAAAAAAAAAAGTCTGGTCTTCTTGCAAAAGGTTACAAGTGATTCTTAAGGTATGAATAAAAAAAACCCTGCAAACTTGTCTATGAATTAAAACTTAAAACTAAGTTTGAATAAATCTGTAACGTAACTGTTTCCCTAATTACTTTGCACTTTCTCATACTTTTGTAGCAGTGAATCAAACACAACAGTTATTTACTGCACTGGTGGAGCAAGAAGTGGAGGCCTCAGGGTGGATGGAGGGGGTACAAACAGACCATTTGTTCAGCCCAACTAATGCACTTCGGTAAAGGTTAGACCAAGACCATCATTTTCATTTAAATGAAAGAAAAATGTTTTTTGTTTTTGTATTATTTTAATAAATTTGAATAATGCCGTAATCACAAGGTTACCTCTCTGCTTGAAAGCACATAAAAAGCATCAGTGAACGTTTCAGGGATAATGTGGTTTCTTGAAATTTACAGGGTCGAAGAAAGGTGTTTTTTTGAAGTAGCGTGAAGTTGAAGAGGTGTGCTCCTATATGAACCTTATGGGTTTCTTCTCACATAAATTGGAAGATGAAAGAAGCCCAAAAGATGCTGCTGCCAAAAGCGGGGGAGATCACACATCTCAGTGTTTGCACATTGCTAAAGGCAATGCAGAATATAAATTCAGCATCCTTGCAGCTACCAAAAAAAATAAATGAATAAAGTAACAAAAAAAAATTCCTGTAAACTTGTGACAAGGATTTATGAGTTTTTGTCCTTGGATTTTTATAACCATTTTTCTCAGAACAAAGTGTTTTTCTTTTTTTCTTAATCTCAGCGTTTTGTCTATAAAAAAGTTCTCTAAATGAATATTTCATTCACAGCCCCAAGTCCTTATCTATCTGCAAACAGTTTTAATGTGTCATCATATTACAGTAATACAATCTGCATTAAAATTTTTGCATTGCATTAATCAACATTTACTCATTATGTTAATAGAAAACTGCATTACATTCCCCTCTAACTGTATTTTCTGTACCATATGAAATGCACGTACACAGTCCTGACCAAATTTTAAGACCTGTTGAAAAATTGCACAAATTTAAATTTAACACTGTTGGATCTCTAAAAAGTTCTAAGTAGAGCTTCAAAATGTAAGAGAAGAAAATGGGAGTGAGACAAATAATAAAACAATAATTATAATAATGATAAACATAATAATAATAACTGAGTAAATGAGTGATTAGAAGTGGACTGCAGATCCAAAGTTTAAGACCACAACATTGTCACAATGTCATTTTCTGGCCTGTCAAGTATTCAAGCTTCCATGACCTCCTGGTGGCAGAGGTAAAAAAAAAAAAAGAAAAGAAAAAAACATTCTCTCTTTGAACGTGGTCGTATTGTTGAGCTGTATAAGCAAGGCCCCTTTGTAATGTGCCCCTCGCACGGACGAGGATGGACATGGTAAGGCAGTCATTTTGAATTTCTTTCAAAGATCCTGAGGGTTATGGAACAAAAAAGTCAAGTGGTAGACCCAAAAAATTTTTACTGATGCTGAGCCGGAGGATCCGGTTGGCTGTCCATCAAGACAAGAGACGACCTTGTCCCAAATTAAGGCGGTTACTGGTGCCGACTGTAGCCCAATAACCATCAGACCGCATCTGTGAGAGAAGAGCTTTAATAATAGTAAAATGTTTTCTCTTGTAACACCACAAACTCGCCTGTTTGGACCTTGCAAAAGACCACCAAACTCAAAAAAAATTGTACCTTGGCGCTCTTGATGGCTTCAATGTTACCGGCATGACAAAAAGAGTTTTCTTCGTGGCACAGTTGAGGGGGCACCTTCATGATCTAGGGGCTTTTTCTTTGATGGAACAATGGAGCTTCAGGTTGCGCAGGGGCATCAAACACCGGCTGGCTATGTGGTGATGTTGCAGGGGGGCCTCCTTCATGACTGAGGGCCCTGGTCTGAGTGGTAATGACTGGGTTTTTTTTAACAGGACAGCGCTGCAGATCACACTGGCCGCCTGACAAAGGACTTCTTTCTTCCTGAGGAATAAGCTCGCTCTTTGGGATCATCCTGTGTGTTCCCCTGATCCAAATCACAGTAAGAACATTCAGGGATGAATGGTGTGGGAAGTTGACAAAAATGGACATCAGTTTAGTAACACTATCTTCACCACTTGGAGCAACTTCCCCACTAGCTTCCTGGTAACACTCACATCAAGCATGCCAAAACAAATTTTTGTAGTGATCAATGAGAACAGTGGAGCTCCTCACTATTAAGTCCTTTGTTGAAACTTGTATTTCTATTCAATGGGGGTTTCATTTATATATAAAGTTTTTTTGGTCTTTAACTTTTGATCAGCTGATAACTAAACCTATATCAGTTTAATTGCTCTTTGCAATAAATTACTCACCTTTTTTTCTTTTTGAAACCCCATTTAGAACCATTTTAAGTTCCAACATTGCAAAATATAAATTCTTGCAATTTTTCAACTAGTCTTTGGATTTTGATCAAATGTACACCATCAGTGATTTTCCACTATCTTAACATTTCACCATAATATCTGCAGTATCTTACCAAAAAGGGTCTGGTGCAGTATTGTAAACAGCAAAGGACTGTGGGTCAAAAAAAAAAGGAAAAAGAAAAAACAGTAATGATTCTGTAAATACTGTTACATTAACGTACTGGCATTTTATTGCCAGTAATTCACAGTAAAATTTACACAAACCTTTTTACAGTGTGATGATTAGAAAACAGGGCTTCTAAAAGGAGCAGGAAAGCAATTACTTGCAATGCCCTTGCCTACAGTTGTCTTCGAATGCTTGGGACTCATTTTTCTCATCGATGGCAGGAAATTGTCTTATTAACATCCCATGTGGGAACTGCAATTCAGTGTGTGATGTTAAAGCTGTAATGATGTGCATCGGTTGCTCACTTTCCCGCCATTCTGGAAGTAGGAACCAGAGTCCATTTTAGCATAATTGCTAGAGAGCAGAGTTTCTCGATTGCTATTTTCAAGTAGACACTCGGCGTATTGCTTTGCCCTTTGTCTGTTTTCAGGTCAGCGCAGTGACACGTGGAGTAGCGCAGCCAGGGAGCCTCAGAGGACTTAAGAGACACAGCCTGTGCTTGAGTTACTTCTTGTAAAGAGGCATCCAGAGGCAGCGGGGTTGATTGGCGTTGCTTGCTGTCGCGCTGGCGTTGACTGAGACCTGTGTGTTGTGCCAGCCAGCTGTGCAGCAGCATCGGCCGCCTCGGTGAAATATGCAATCATCAGCCATCTTTCTGCCCCCCCGAGTCCTCATTTGATGGTAGCCCTTTTAATGAGAAACAAGAACAACGACTTACAGCCGCTCTGTCCTTGCCTCTAACCTTTATGCAGAATAGAAGCACTCTTGACATGCAGTGCGACTCGGGGATGCAGAGACACAAGGCATTGTGGGAGGCTTAATCCCTTATGAGGAGTGTTAGAACACCAAAGGGGTTTGGCCTCACATGGACAGAAGGCATGGCAGGTGGAGAAAGCAAACCTTTCGACCAGTCAGCACCCCTGTCGTCCTGCTGTCAACCCTCTCAGCCTCTCCGAGTCATTTCTGTCCCCCCTCTGCAACACTTCAGCTCTTCTCCCCTCATGTATGGCTGTAAAAATCTCATTCAGCATACATTAAAGCTCTGCAGATAAGCACGAACACAAGACAGATAGAGTGACAAGGACAGATTGCCACCTATTGGTAATGTGCAGTCAGTGATGGCAAAACAGTGAATGTAAAGGTGACATCATTCCTAACAAACACTGCATCACATGCATCTGAAGCCTTGTGTGTATCTGTGTACGGAATATAGAAACAGCTTATTTGTTGTGGGCTATTTGCTGTTGCTGTTTCTCTTTGTAATTTTGCAACCTATCTCGGCTTAGCTCTCACAAAACACACATTAGCATAACAAATCATTTCTCCCCCAAATTGATCTTTTTGTTTGCAAGAGAAGCAGACAAACACTATTTCTCACAAGCCGCTGAAAATGTCATTTTATTCCGACATTAAGATTCTCCTCCACTGCAACAGCTCCCGTCTCCTCGTACTCTTTCAGAAAGTATAGAAATTAAAAACTTGACGGCCCTCTATTTAGCTGTCCCATCTCTCATGGGGCCCTTGAACTAATCTGAAGCCTGGGTGGATTTTCCTCCCCTGGAGGAGTGTGTCATTGGACTCTCATTTGAATATTATTACAGTGGATAAAGAAGAGCCATTATGAGCAAAGAGAGCCTTAATAGCACACCACAATCAAATCACAACATTGCAGGAAACCACAGTTGGCACGGAGTTGGAGGGACTCATTTAGCGGGCCTTTTAACTCGGCTCTCCGCCAACTTAACCGCCATAAGCTGGTCCGTCCTGTAAATCCTTCCTCCCACGAATAGTCGTGTTTCACTATTTTGCCATTTGAGTTTGAGAATCCCAAACACAATGTCACCTAGCTCCCCCAGTTCCTGTTCCACTTTTAATCCTGTCTCACCAAGTAATTCACAATAAACAGCTACATAGCATGGATCCACCAGAGCTCTGACTGTATATACGCGACACAGGAATCCATTCTTTACCCGTTATTGTGAAGACACGATGTCAAATTGCAGCATGGGACTACAAGAATTGATTTCAGATGGAGACTTTACTCCTCATGCAGAAATGTTCCAGGACTGTATTGTACCTATAATTTAAACCAATGACAAAACAAATATTCCCAGAAGATTTTCACAAGAGCTTTTTTGCCCAAGAAAGTGCTTGCCTTTAGTTTCAGGCAGGTAAACTTCACACCACAATTACTGTTATTATCTCGAACAAATGTGTGATTTATTGTAGTTTTTGCTTGTTAGAATAAAACAAACTGTTTTGAGTGCATTTTTAATGCTTGAGTTTGGAAGGATCCCAAACTTTTCAGCAAACTGTATTCAGAAACACAGTTCTGGAGACTTTTGAAGTGGTTAAATGTTACTCACAGCTTCAAAGTTGCACCAAAAGAGAAAATCCAAAAATGTACTTCAGAGAAATTAAAAAAAAAAAAAAACACCACAGCCAACCAACAAAGACATGAACTTATTGTGATTTTAAAAGGCTTTAAACCCTCATGTTCAGACTGTTGCAGTGATAGAACATACAGATGAGTCACTGAGCATCTTTGAGTTTAATATTAGCCTGAGCTGATATTACTTAAAGTAGCAGGTCTGCAGAAAAATATCCCTCCGTGTTCATGTCACTGTTTCTTGTGCTGCTGGAACTTAACTTGCTTGCAAAGTTGACATTGTGTGATGTCTTTGTTATGACAACTTTGCATTAACCAAGAAAAAAATAACATGTCAGTGTCTGTATTATGACATGAACATGTCATAACAGGCCTGATTATCAAACTCAGAAAGTATACAGGTTTATCTGTTAGCAATACATTAATCTGTCATATGTGGCTGGTGTCGACATTGGCTGTTATTAGACCATTATAACAGTTAAGTTTTCTTCAACCTCAAGTAAAGTAAGACACTTTGGACAAGTGGTTAGTATATCATGAAGTGCTATTACACAGTCAAACGATTGTAAATTTATACCTTGACTGGAAAAGCACTGAGAGCGCAGACCTCTGCCAGTCATTTTATGATTGTCACCAACACTTTAGTCCTACTTTAATGTTGTACTCCCTTTCAGCAGACTGTCTGCTACAATTGGGTGTTAGTTGCAGGTTTGTACCGTAATTTGTTTCCTGACAGTGTTGAAAATAATGATGACCCAGTACATATTTCATATTCCAGATATTAGTATCCAGAATATTGCCAGGATCTGGATTGTACTTTTAAATCTGTCAGACATTCTGATGACCTTATCTTGTATTGTTTTGCAAAGCAATCCAACCATTTATCGTGGAGTTATATACATGTGTTGAAACCATAGACTGTATAAAACATGGGCAAATCATCCACGACGTGACCCATCTGTTCCTGAAACTGCGAAATAAGGCCAATCCCCGGATGGAGCCACATTCGCTATGACCCTGGCTGTGAGTATCTTCAAGCAGCTACAGGGCGATCCTAATAACTTCTAGACCCCATAGATAAAAAAAAAAAAAAAGAAAGAAAGAAAATCACTCACCATACAGTGTGTGCCGATTGAGCAATCAGCATTTTAGACCAGAGTATTTTTTTAACCAGGCCGTAAATATGCTTTTTAATGCCGTAAAAATCAGTTTTTCTGGGTGTGTACGGTCTTTCTGCTGCCAGCCAGGCAGACGAACAGTGACTATTAGCACTTCCGCATAGGCTTCTTTTTTACTGACTGGATGTTGCCCCTCGGTTGAAACTGGCCTTATCTCCCAATGATAAAAAATCCTTTAATAAAGTCCTGGGTCCAGATGGTGATCCAGATCACCCCCAAAATTTAACCACGACTTCCTTATCCCATTTTGAACATATCCTGAAAATTTCATCAAGATCCATTCATTACTTTTTGAGTTATGTAGTTCACAGAAAAACAGACTCTCCCAAAAACATAACCTCCTTGGTGGATTAAACAAAAGCAATAACATAGTCAAGAAAGACATTGACAGGTTCTTTTGTCTATGTCAAGTTGTCCTAATAGAGACACTGCACACAACATAAACTTGGCACTGGAGGTGACACAAATGACCCAATGACACTTAAAGACAGCATTCATAAACATATATGAAGCCTCCTTCATCTTAATGACAGATATCATGTCATGTTTATGCATACCCCTTCAAATAAAGTGCTACCAAAAGAAGATACAACAATTTCAGTAATGACAAGGAACAACAGGAAAGAACAGGAGCTGAAAGTCGATTTTTAATTATTCTTGTTTAAAGCACTAAAAAGCATGTTATTATATCAGATAATCCATCAAGTAGATGCTTTTTCTGTAGATTTTCTTTGTAGAGTAAGATGTTGTTATTAGCTCCACTGGGAAGTTGTTATTGGGTTTTGCAATCGTATTTAATTTTCACAAAATGAAAAAAAAATCACCACTTTCTATTTCAACAGCCAAGAATTTGTGGTGAGACTGTTTTCTTTTCTCTCTTCTCTAATCAGCTATTTATATTTGCAAGGGACAGCTGTAAGTATTGTCAGAGATTTTTTTTTTCTTTTTTAATGAATACTTAATGGAGTTTATATATATATATATATATATATATATATATATATATATATATATATATATATATATATATATATATATATATATATATATATATATTTTTTTTTTTTTTTTTTTAAGCTTCAGTATGAAGTTAAATTTCAGCACCATCAAATATTCTATACATCCAGGCACAGATATAAGCTTTCCTCTAAAGAGCTTCACATCTGACATGATGTGAAATTGCAGCAGTGATCTCCAGAGTGCCATCAAACTTTCAGAAATGTAGAGAGTCTGGATGCAAGGCAAAAAGACAGACAGAGGGCGAGCGTCTGAGGGGGCGAGAATGTCAAAGATATGTGCGGCAAACACTCAAACAATCAAGCCGCAAGAAGCAATATGCAGGGCAGAATGAGGCAGCAGTTTGAAAAAAGCATCAACAACCAGAGCGTCTCATGTCAGTGACATTTTACATCAGCATCACGTCTGTGGCTGATTTACAGATGGTTGGTGAAGTGATCGTGCGAGAGACACAAAACAAGAAATTATAAAATCTGTGAGAAGCAGCACACCGTAAATCAACACTCCTACTTCCTGTTTATTGTGTTTCTTTCCATAGCTCCTCACTACTCTTATTAAGTTAGGAGACTACAAGATTTATAAACTTACTAATTCACATCTTACTCTTGCTGGTAAACAAAGCTCTAGACACTTTACGATTAGGTATCTTGTTTCTTAGAATAAATGCAAACTCGAGTTTCATTTCACCAAACTTTTTGCTAGAAAGTGACAAAATCTCTTTCCATTAAAGCAATCTGCTCATCAAAAATGGATTGTAGATGAAAAACAAATCAAAACAAGCCTCTCAAAAAAAAAAAAAAAATTCAAAGAGACAGGTGAATTTTGAGTCAATGATACTCCACAGTGTACGATGGACAGTTTTACTTTCAAAGCACTTTTTGTTTTAACACCAAACACAGCTCATTTTTAGCAAGTTACAGGCATATGGGAACGATGCCAGTTATCCAACTGTGTGTTTGTCAAACTATCCCCTGAATGGCCTCAAAACATGCTTGCAGAAGAATGGTGGCAAATTAGGCTGTTATCTACTACAGCCAAGACAAAACAATCTCAAAACCTTTCAAACTGATGGTGGGGGATTTTGTGTGGACATAAAAAGAATCAAAGTTGTTGCTGATTTAATATTGATTTCTCACATCCAAGCAATGTATCTTGAAAAAGTCATCATGATTGAGCTGTACTGATTTTGTTTGTTTCGTTGTTGTTTTTTAAAACATCAAGCTAATGCTTTTTATAAGATGTGACATTGCAAACATTTCAAAACCTCACACAGTAATCATTGGCATTATGAGCATATTAGCATGCTAGCATGATTTTACAACTCTACAAGTGTGTTAAACCTTCCCCCTTATAAATTTTAGGATGGATAAAGCTATCCATCCACCCATTTGGATTGCACTGATTATTTCTGTTTCAGTGAAACCCATTACAGATATTAGATTTTAATTGAGGAGTTCATTTGTTTCAAGTTGGGTCTCAGGGGTCTCACTTTGGCTACCCTCAAGACTATAAACCCAGAATAGGAAAAGACTTCCTTGAGGTTTCCAACTGGCTAATCAAAACTCTGTTGAAATGTTTAGAAAAATTGTCATGTAAAAATAAGCGTGCCTCATTAAATCTGTGCACAGGGACAATTTTAAGGGGCTGTGAGGAGCTCAAAAAGGATCTTGTAAAAAGTCTCCTTTCTAGATATATGCCTTATGGCAATCCACACTTTAAAATGAGATTATCAGGGCCAATATTACAGGTTACAGGTTATTTAAAATAGCTACTTCTTAGCTTGCCAATTGGGTCGAGCAGGACCGATTAATTTTTGGCACGTCTAGGTCTCTATGATAACACCTTACCAGCTGATGAAGTTTAGTAGTGAGAAGAGAGATCTTTGTTTTACTCTGCGGAAGACAATTTCTGTGATTCATTTTGTGGTGATGGTGGACACAGAAGCCTAACTGTCAGACAGAAGAGCAGAAGAAAGCTAAGCGGGAGACTGATACAGCCAAAGCCAAAGGCTAACACAGGGGCTACCTGTTCCTAAAAATGTTCATTTCAACCCACAGTCAGCAGTTATTCTGCAGTGGTCTGTTCAAACTAGAGATTCTATCAAACAATGAAGAGTGAGGTTACATTAGCTCTGCTTGTTAGATGACTGGCAGGACATAGCTAACCAGGGTTTACTAATGTTACAGATGAAATACATGTCTTAGTGCACTGGACTGTCAGCTGTGCTAAATTTCAATGGCTACTAAACTACTTACAAACTAACAGTGTTTACCTGTTGTCACGTTAGTCTACAGATATGTCGGAGCACTGGGTTACTGATAGCACTACATATAGCCAGCTACTATGACATTTACTTGATGTCATGTTTCAAACCATAGCGCTAAGTAACTGTATTATTAAACACCTCACCTTGGGGCGTTATACCCAGTAAAAAAGTTGTCTTGATGAATTTTTTTTTTTTTTCAAGCTGATCTCCATTTAATTCCAAAACTGCCTTGCTAAAAGTAATTTAAGACAGTGTGCATGAGACTCCGGGCCTGAAGGTGGATCCTCCTAATAGCATCTTTAAAGAATCCTAATTTACACCTCAAGTGATGACTGGCTTTCCTCACACAGCCTCATTTTATTTGTTGCTAACAATGTAAGCTCCTCATTTCACAATGCATCATTTGTGCAGCAGAGTCCCCCCCCTAAAATCTACATCCTGTAACACCTTAGCTTCTGTCATTTTCTTGATTCTGCTATGTGAAAGCTCAAGCTGTGGTTGCTAGGGGGTACGTATTGTATATCTGTTATGATAAGGGAGGGTGGGAGAGGCATTTCAGCTGAATGGAATCTACCCTTCATTAAAGTCCCTGCCATGCTCACTCATGGGCACACGTCTCTGTGGTATTTAATAGTAAATAGAGAAAAAAGGACGTGCGGCTTGGCCTGTGGGAAATTGGTGTCACTCCCTCAAATTAGCCACTGCTTTGTGAATCTGAATAGAATCATTTGCGGTTGATCACTTCTGCCAGCAGGTTTGTTCTTCGCATAATTTCCTCCCATCTTAGGACACCACCCTTGAATCGTTTGACATTTTTGGGTCGCATCTTGCTGCCGAGGCATTTTTAAGGGTTCAGTAGTAAATTGATACACAGACACTACATGCTTCTATCGGAGACATAATGGCTCTATGCTTGGCCGGCTGGAATGAGAGGAAGCAATGTTTGGAATTCAACATCACATTGTGGCAGTAATAGGACTTTGCCCCGAGGCAGTGCCACCTTTCTCTCTCTGTTTTTGTCCCTGTCTTTGTCTCATGTTTTCTTTCTTCTTTTAAAAAGCACAAAAAGACACCTCCAACAACTGACACAAAAAGACAAGCTTGTATCACCTTCACTCGAATCAAAATGCAAGCAGGACTTGCCTTTAAAGCCACGAATATGTGATGCAAATCCTGTTTGGAGACTGAGCGGAGAGGCCACAAATATTTGTGAACATTCCCAAGCACCTTTTCCTTCCTGTTAAGCACAGACTTGTGGGTTTATGGTAAAACTCTCTGTGTCACAGGTATTTGCTGAGAACCGCTCGGTGCAGAGTAAACGGATGAGGTGTGGTGGATGAAAAGAGGCAGAGGAAGCGGTGGCAGGGAGAAAGGAAAGGTCAATCCGTCTTCAAATTGTTCTTTCTGTCTCCACAGCAGCAGGTAATCAAATCGCAGCTGAATTATTTCATTGGAATGAAAGAAACAAGTACAGTAAGAGCCTTCTTCTCAGGCTCAGAACTGATCTAACAGTAAGACCTTTACTCAGTGGGCTGCCAGGTATGTAATATAAAATCTGACTGCTGTAAGGTGGCTATATATAGTATGTGGTCTTGCAAGACCAGACTTCTCCATTTCCTCAATAGAGAGAACTTCAAAGCAGAACATTACCATTTCAGACAAACTGGGCCAGCAGTAGCCCAAAGGTTGGACAGAGCGCGCCTCTGAATGCAGTTCAATTCCGAAGAGTAGCAGAGAAAGGTGCGGGCCATTGAGGATCCACTGCACACGGCTCTCATTCCTCTGCAACAACTGAGAAAATACAGGTAACAGTCTCTTTAATGCATCACTTTCATTTTGTAAACACACTTCAAGCAGAGAGACAACTCTTCTCCTGCACACATCAGTGAAAACAATCTTTTAATATAGCCGTATAAAAAAACAACAATATGTAATTGAAGGCTTTATATTTCAATGCACATCTCAAGGAGTGTGTTGATTCATCACATCTATGAGATCTGATCCTGTAAATGAAATTATTCCTGCAGCTCTTCTTCTTTTCATTCTTTTCAGTGTTTCTTCTTTTGCTTAATAAGACAAAGAAGAAACACTTAAGACACAACCTCAGTTTTATGTTAAGTCAAATCTTCCTCTCATCCCTTCTTGCTCCTCTGGCTTCTCTTTAAGTGTTATAGAGGAAGTATTTTGCTTGTTTTCAGGCTTTAAATTTTCTCCCTGATGCCTTTGTTGAAGCTTTACATGATGTACGCTAAAAAAAAATCTTTCTGTCCCAGGCTGCTGTCTTTGAAAACACTTAGTTTAGCTTCTTGTGGTGAGCCCCTCTACCTCTTGTGAGCCCAAATTCTAGTCATGGTTTTCCATTCGGTTCAGTTCAGTGTACATCGTTGTTGTTTTTAATACCTTTATTTTTTTTTCCCCATATATCCTAATAATCCTCAATAAATACATTATTCCCAATCAGTTATGCCATCATATAGTCATGAAAAACTTGAAAGAATGAGGTTGTTTCCCATTTCAAACATCATTACAGCTGAGTGAAACATTGCTAGTTTCAACTCCTCCCAAGAAAGCCACCAATGGCTGACCCAGGAGTCACTAAAGTCACTAAAAACCACTAAATGACACTGCTGTCTAATTTACATAATAATCC
The DNA here is from genome assembly GCF_033239565.1 of Halichoeres trimaculatus. Lineage (NCBI taxonomy): Eukaryota > Metazoa > Chordata > Actinopteri > Labriformes > Labridae > Halichoeres > Halichoeres trimaculatus. The sequence continues at coordinate 8,057,515 of NW_027437182.1, read as the reverse complement.
ATCTGCATTTTATTGTCACGGACACGGAGAGAGAAATAACATGGGAGAGACAGAAAGCTGTTAAAAAGCAACATCATAAATGTGTTTAGAACTACAAATTAACTTTCTTCTGTCCATTCTTGTTTTTTATGTCAAAATATCAACCTTCATCCTTTATCTGGGCTGAGGATCAGCAGAAGTGACAATATTGAGACATAAACTTGTGTGATTTCATCTGCTGTGAGTGAGGAGGACTGTCTGTGTTTTGGATCGGGGAGGGGCTCTCACACACACTGACCATTGAGGAGATCAAAACATGGTTTAACCTCAGATTCTCTAAACTCCAGAAAAGTTGCAAGAATTTTCTTTAGAAAAAAAAAAAACTCACCAGAGGGGTCTGAAAAGTCATTAAATGTAGCGATAAAGTCTCTAAGTTGGCAACATACAGTCGTAGTTTTATCCTCCACTTTCTTACGGCCATCATCAGAGCTCACACTGAATAAAAAATGCTACCAGACAGCAGAACAGCACAGTGCTTCAGGGACACCCTCTCACTCTGTCTTCTCTGCTCATCATGTAAACAACACACACGCCTCCCCAGAACTGTTCCTGCTGTATCCTTCGCCTCGCACATGTGTATCATTGGAGCTACACACTCGCTTCGAACTGAGCAGTAAAACAAAGAAAAAAGAAAAATGCTAACCAAACAAAGCACAACCAAATGAGGGAAACCAAACGGTTCAAATTTTTTCCATAAACCGTTCTGTCCCAGCTCTCAAGAAACCTTCTCCACTGTTGTCATGCTGTAAAATTAAATGTCATTGAATTTGCAGAGGACACAGAACAGGGCACAAGACATCTTGTACCCCACTCTTTTGATTCGCCAAATGGTAAGGTCATGAATTGAGCTATTTCCATGCATGGCTTTCAAACAAGCTGCTCAGATTAGCCCGAGGCGTAATCCTGGGATTACTTAGAGCAATTATTGACCGAAATCTAGTCCTTGGAACTAAATGTTTTTTTCCAGAGAAACTGACATGCAGACACTTCATTTCTGTTGGGGATGTTGGCATCCATTAATTTCCAATGCACCTGGCACCCGACACATTACAATGCCTCAGCCTCTTTTTGCAAGTTAACTTTTACAGAATTAAAATTTAGCAGTAATAAGATAATAAAATGCATGCACAAATGGAAATGGACAACGCATTATGAATAGAAATCAAATCTTTGCAAACTTCAAATTATACTCAAATGTAGAAGGTAGAACTGTGCATATTAAAGCACCAAATGAAATGAATGCATCATATGCAATGGAAATGGACAAGCTCAGAGTGATTGACTCGTCAGTCTGTCAAAAGCAACACAACACAGATGGGGCCTCTAGATTTACAGCTCCCAGCATCAGGCTCCTGAAATCAAGACAGACACTACTGAAGATGGATGGTTTGTTTGTAACACATATTAAAAAAAAGAAAAAAAAAAAAAAAAACTCTTGTTGATCTTTTGAATCATTAAACGTATTGTGTTTGAGTTCTCTTTTTTACAAACTGTTCAAAACCTTTTTGTCCCATTTACCTATTTTGCATAAATCAGTTTTAAAGCAGAATGTTCATCATTTCATTTTTTAACAAAGGTGAAAGTTTTCACTCTGTGTTTCTTATTACTCTAAAAATGATGGAAAATAATGTGTTAAGAGGTAAAAGCTAATCAGAATTGGATGACTGGTCTATTTTATAATGACTTAACAGCAGATAAATAATTCTGGCAGGGTTAGTCCATGTATGATTTATCTCACACCATCTGGCCACTGTTTGTCTGAACAATGTGAGGCAGCCATCAACAGACTAATGGATTAAAACATTAATATGTGTAAATGACTTTCATTTACATGAGCACATCTCACCCAAAGAGAAAGTCAACGTCTGTGTTGGAGTGTGAATGATGAGAATTTTAATTTAGGGGCTTTTGAAAGTCTGGAATTTGAAATCATCAGAATATTAACGACACAAAAAGAACTCAATTTTAGCGATTATGAATCAGGCAAACTTGCTTACGGTATTCATATTCACATCTTCCTTCAGATTAGTTTCTTTCATTGCACTGAAGTATTCTTCTTTTCTTCTTTCTCCATCTCCTCTCGAGAACCAGCCTTCTGCATTTCTTTAAAACATTATTTAATTCATTTCCTTTTCCCTCTCCCATCAGAAAAGCCAGAATAAAATTAAATTGCTTAAGTGCAAAGGAAGTATCTCTGGTATTCGTGCATCATTGAGATATGAGTCAATGGGAAAGTGTTTTCACCTTTCTCTGCGTGACATACTCAAACTTAGTGGAGTTTTAAGAATACAACCTTTTCACAAACATAATGGGAAAAAAAACTTCCAATAAGCTATCCACACGGTACCTGCTGACTTTCTATCCTGACCTTTCATTACACGGCTCATGCAAGGTCTTCAAGGCAGCAAAACCTCCATTCTTCAGGAGACTGTACAGTGAAAATGACACCATACATAGAAAATGTCAGAAGTAGCTGCTGCTTGAGAAGGTGGAGAAAGCTTTTATGTGTACTTATATGCTTGTGTTGGCGCTGCATGTCAACAGGAGTTCAAAGGCTGATTTTGGTCTCTGTCAATAAATGTTCTGCTGGAGTTTTGTTACAGTGATGGAATGGTTGTGTGTGGTTGCCTATACAAGAGCTGCATTATTATGACCTGTGACATGAAATCTTTCAACAGGCGGGTTGAGTCCATGAAAAGGAATCAAAAATAATGAAAGGTCACATTCTAAGATATAAGAAAAACTGCTTCCATAGCTACTGAACAGCAACTGTTTAAGATGGCATCAACCTTCTGATATGACAGAAAATAAGGCTGAGTATTGGCAAGAAACTCACAGTATGAAACGCACCACGACACTTGGGTCATAATATATCACAATTTCACAATATTGTGATAACATATTAATACATAAGATAGGTCTCTAATTTTCATCAGAGGTACACTTAAACTATGAGAGACAAAATTAGAAACCAAAATCCAGAAAATCAAATTGTTGGACTTTTAGAGAATTTACTTGTAAAGTTGGTTGACTAAATACTTTTTTGCCCCACTGTATATACTGCGATATTCTACACAGTTGAAAAAAAAAAGATGTTTTTGTAAATCACAAAATATTATTCAAATTTTAAAGGCTAATATAAAACAAAACTATTTGATTAAAAACATCTATTCTATTTTGTTTTTGAAATACTGAAAGTCAAATGCAGTGTTTTATACATACACTTAACTTAAAAACACCAAGTGCACCAAGTTTGTCATTTAAACTTCTGTGACATTAAACTAATGTTGCAAAGAAATTGGTGTAAATGATAAATGTCAACTGGTTTAACCAATGTTGCAGATATATATATAAAAAAAATTCTGATGTTGCATCAAAAAGTTACTGTGATTATGATTTTATAAGCCTGAAAAAGTTGAACTTGAAATAATTATAAACCAGTTGACCCAAAAATATAGAAAAAAAAATATTCACGGCATCAAAACCTATATTATCAAGTTAGGAAAACAATATTTTTATGTGTGGATATGTAATGATATTTAGTAAACAGTCTATGGGCACCATACAGTGGAGTAGCTCACAGCGCCATCTACTGCAGTGGAGGTGTGAAACTCGTATTCAGCTCTCTACTTGGCAAAAATGTGAATTTTTGATTTTTACAAAATATTAGTAAAAAGAGTTGTACTATCGATATAAGTATCAGAGGTCAAAGTATTAAGAATACAGACATATAAATATTTTGTTATACCTCTAAAAGAAAACTATACTTGACATAAAGTAGAAGAGAAAACTCCTGCAACGTCGTCAGGATTCAGTTCCCTGACTTCAAAAGTGGTCCTCGTGTCATTTAACAGAGCTTATTTCTGTGGTGTCTCCATTTCCTCTGTGACTCATGGTTACTCAGTCGTTACGGTAAGCTTCCCAACCACTGAGTCATACAACAGCCTGAGCCTATACGTGCACCATACGCCAGAGGCTGCGGAACCTACTACATCCACATTTTACTTTTGAGTGCTAAGAGTACAGAGGCAGCTCGAAGAACCACAAAGTGGGTTAAATTGAGATATTAAAAGAGCTCCAACCCTCAGGAGGTACAAGTTCAAACAGGAAGCTAGGCCACGATGGACCTGTGTCTAATACAACTGTGAAGTTAAAACGCTGCCAAGCATCAATTGAAATCTACTCTCTATACATCTCCATCAGGTAAATTGACTCCTGAGACTTTTGCTTGATACAAACGAAGCGATGGCCTCTAAGTGATTGTTAAAATTATTGCAACTTGTGCAGCTCCATCTCTGTCAGATCTATAAATAGTATCTCCTGACAAATTGAGGTTGCTCTTATCAGAAAATTGAGATTTCGCAGCTTTGAGGGCGAGATGAGGAGTGACACATCAAAGGGCTTTTGGGCTGAGTTGAGCCAAGCGGGGGGGCTGATGGCAAAAGGAGGGGAGCACATCTCGCTCAGAAAAAGGATCGCCAGATGAATATGGAGCAAGGGATGCTGTGCTCACCGTCAGCTGCTGACATGTGATGATAGAAGAAATGTGAGAAGTTGTCAAGAGGGTGTGGTGAGACAGGAAGATTTATTTCAGTGCATAAATTATAATGCATTAATGGTGCCAGAGGGAGTCCAAGACAGTTATTCTATCAGCCACTATTGCTGTTATAAATAATAGATGAGCTAATTTTTTGGACAAGTAACCATCTCTATTTTTCTGGTTGCAGATTCAATTGTTCATTTCAAATACAGAAATCCACTTGTTCAAAAGGAAAGCCCAGGATAATTCAGCCTGTTATATTAACAGACTGATGACATCTGTCAGCACCTGGTGGATTGAAAAAGCAGGTCTGTCCTTGGCTCTCTTCAGACTTGCTTCGGGTACCTCTGATCTGTTTTCTATGTAGGACATACCAAAATCTAGACCTTCTTGTACCCTGAATAAAACCAATGGAGTATGCTTGAATACATTAAACAATTACACTAAGACAAGATCAAAGTGTTACAAGCAAGTTTACAAGTTTGATACACGGTGCAAGAGAGGAAAGATTTGGGAAACAAAACAGAGGAATCTTCAAGTGAAGTGTACCAAAACCTCCAACTTTGATTAAGACTATACAATCTAGATCACTTAAGCTACCTTACTTAATCATATTTACATGCTAAAGTTTGCTAATTTGGAGGGGCAACTTGTCCCAGTTTGTGTCACCCGAAGAGTAGTACAAACAAATTTCAAGGCAGCAGACAGGGACCTTTAAATGTAGTCCGCTGCAAACTCATGCATTCATTTATAAGTGGATTTGACAGCAATTTCTCCCAGCAGACTTTTCAACGGCATGAGACGCCATAAAAGCAGCATTTTTATGTTTCCAGGTACTTCACAAAGGAACTGAGCCTCCTGAATGTGCTGATAGAGAGAGTAGAACAAACGCATGGCTTGTGACTCACAGGCTACCAGCTTCCCAGGAAATGACTCAACATCCACTCACTGACATCAGAGACTGTATGAATCCAGCTATTCTGAGTAGAGCTACATTCTTTTTTAGAGCTCCCCCTGCTTAATGGCTCCAGTCATCACACAAACCATATAACCCTCCCTTCCTTTACTTGAACCTGAATAAGCAGATAGTCAGGGAATGATTGATTGACAGCTCTGTTGACAAACGTAGCTCCTGCAGAATAAGCTGCGGTGGAGGCTCTTAACTGATCTTACTTCAGGACCCACCATCACACCCTAATAACAAGCCACATCCCAAGCAAAGACATTTTCAATTTCTAAGATTTGTATAATGGGAATTTTTTATGTCCTCTGGTCTTTAAGTCGTGTCAATGTTTATCTTTGAGAGGAGAGCATCTTGTTCACAAATGCGACTTTAACTATGAAGGTGACATGCTCTCGGGTGCCAAAACCTCCCTGGTCAAAACAAAATGAGGTTTTTGTCCTTCTTTGTCCTCAATGTAAGAAAATCCATATCTCATTAGGGGTGGGTACCAAGTTAGGCACTTTTATGGGTATCAACTATAGACTGTATATAGACTGGACAGCGTGGCGCCGCCATTTATCATTGTACAGTTTTGAAGCCAAAATACCATCGTCTCAGGCGCAGCCATTGGTAGTAATTGCAGTCAGAGTCTGCGCAGTAGAGATGATGAGGGATTCTGGGAGAATCTGAGTGGAGCCAGGTGACAAAAATCATATTTTTTTTTTCTTTCCAGAGACTAATCACTTCTTGACTCTACCTCCCGACATGTTTCACAATTCCCCGGAAAAAATACACGAGAACGGCAGCTGTCAATCATCGTTAAACCTTACATAAAGCCTCGTTTTTAACCCCGTATAACTAATGACAGTGAAACTTTTTCAGAAAAAAGAGGACTTGAATACAAGACAGCCAAATGATATCTTCAAATGACCACAACAATCGGACGTGAGAAACATTTCTACGAGGGGAAAATTACTTTTTTTAAAGTTTGACCACAGCCCATCTGGAATGGCTGGAAAGCCAGATTTTCTAACCTATACTGCAGCCAGCCACCAGGGGGAGCAGTTTTTGTGGAGACTTCACTTCGAGCCGAGCAAGCGGACATCCATGGTTTTTTTACAGTCTATGGTATCAACTAGAGGTGTCCCAGTCCGATATTAATATCAGATATCAGTCCGATATCAGCAAAAAAACAAATATCGGTATCGTTTCGGAATGCATCTAAAATCTCCAATATAAGCACTCCGAAATAAGCAGTCCATTCCAGACTCCGCTCCTGCTGTTTTTATTTGATTTTTTTAGGTTATTTTCAGGGTTTTCTAATTTATTCTTTATTTTATTCAGTTATTAGTATTTTTTATGTTTTTAATGTTAAAATTTCTGTTACCCATTGGTTAATAATAAATGGGTCAGTTTTACCTCATACCTAATGTTGCTGATTACTGTTCTTCGTTTGAATAACATCACATAATCAAGCCTTTTCTAACATGACATACTACAAAATAAAAAATAAAAGTATGCATGTTTAATGCTGATATCGTATCAGATTAATATCGGTATCGGCCAATACTCAATGCTGCAGTATCGGTATCGTATCGGAAGTGAAAATGTAATATCGGGACATCCCTAGTATCACCCTAATTCAGTATTGCAGTTTAAATATATCAAGAAATAGACTGAAAGTGAAACAAATTTGAGATGTTATTATTAAACAATCTAATATTTATTACCGCATAAACACACACCAAAGTACAGAGAATTGGTTCCTATGGCCGGGAACCAGGCATCAGTACCATATCATTTCAAATGTGAAAGATACCCATCCCTATATCCCATGTTTAATTTTGCCCACGCAAAGCCCTGAAACTTACTGAGAACAGGTCTGGAACAACTTTTGGGTTACTGCCCACCACTGGATAATCACTGATCCATCAGATCAGTAAAGGAGAAAAGGAACAGTGAGAGAAAACTTGAGTCATTGCACTTCCCATAACCAACGCTGTTAAAGGACATTAAATGTGCTGGCTTCATTTTGTAACTGTCGTAAGTAAACCTCCACTAAGGATCTATAGGACTGTATAGGCTGCTCTGTCATCTGTCCTGCTTTAGATTGTGACACAAAAAGACATCTTTTATTACTAAGTTCCATGCATTGCTAAGTTTTATGCATGTTTCTTAAAGTGGAAAGGTGATGACATTAATCCCATGGCTTCCCAGCCAGGTCACTTCTGCACACACTCTGGTGTCAGAATTAAGTCCCCATGTAAGTGTCCATTGAGGCGTCATTTTGGCATCACATCTCACAATGGAAGGAGATGAAGTTTATAACACACTTTACTTGGACTCACTCTGGACCATAAACTAGATTTGAAGTAAAGTATCTCTGACATCCATAAATGGTGCCAACAAAGACTGCCTGCCATCTGCAAACTAAGAGCACTTTCTGTTGCCCCTCACCGTCTGTTGGTACTTTATAAAAGTGTTTTCCAACCCATTCTCCTCTACAACATGCTAACTACCTCCAAGAGAAGCAAACTCACACGCATCACAAGCTGTGCATCCATAACACCAAACCTTCCTGACCTCGACAGTAAAGCCATCACACACACCGTTTACTCAGTCTTCACACTGCTCCCATCTGGTCACTGATAGAGATCCATGGCCTAGAAAAGAGCAGAAGCTTTGTCCCTGTGCCATCGCATCGGTGAACAAAACATCCAGGTATCTGGTGTGTGTGTGTGTGTGTGTGTGTGTGTGTGTGTGTGTGTGTGTGTGTGTGTGTGTGTGTGTGTGTGTGTGTGCACTGGATATGTGGATTTATGTGGAATAATTGTACCATGAACATGAGACCTGTTTCCATTGCCCCATAACTTAAATTTACCACTATAATTTACTCTCCATATTATATCCCACATATCACATTTGGTCACAACATCATTTTCATTAACTACAGGAAGAAATGGGATTGGAATCGAAAACTGGTTCCTGTTGAGAATCAATACAAAATGTTTCAATCCATCAGTATTGTTAGCCTTTGTGCTTGACGATTCCCTTTTTGACTGGTCTGCCGCAGCTATCTTAGCCAGGAGTCAGATAACATTTCCAAAAAAAATCTGATTCACAATTGTCAGCTTGAACTTTTCCTTGAGAATTGATCTCACAATAAAATGTACATTATTCTCTCCCAAAAGATTCCTATTCAGTCCATTCAACATGGTATAAATCTCCTTGTTTACCAAAAACAACATAAATAAAATAGCGCTAGCTTGATGCTAATGGATATGGGGAATTCAATTTATGTGCTAGCGGTTAGCATATGTCAGTACAACTTAGGCTTTTGAATTTCAACTTCCATCACAGAGAAATACCACAATTACTCTTTGTGAAAAATACTTACAACCCCAAATTTCAAAATACCAACAGGCAAATAAAAGAAAAGTTATGTGCAGGCTCATCTCTGGTGTCATAACAATGGCAAGGTTCCAAACATCTTAGAATAATGCTCTAACTACTCCGAGACACCAGATGGTCTACTTGAGTCAGTTGCAAAACTGTACATCAACGTCACATGATGTGCAATTTGTATATTTTTCTGTGTGCCCAGAGATAACCAGATACAGTGACCAATTACACATTTATTCAGTTATAAACTCAATTAAAAGTTGTTGATCCAGAAAACCTGTAAAGCTTACGTTTTGTGCAGAAGAAATTCTCAGGACAAACTGATAAGAGAATTGATAAAGGATTGGATTGATTGATTGAGCAGAATTATTAATGATTAAGGCATTGGTATCAATAAAATCTATCAATGCCCATGCCTAACAAAGAATGTTGAACACCATATATTCACAGTAATCAGAACAGCCAGGTCAGAACACTTCATCCCAATGGACTCTTGGATTCTCCTCTGGGAGACTTTTATGCTACGTGCGTAGAACAACATATCCACGTATTCTTTTGTTATATGCATAATATCCGTTATCTTCTGCTGCATTCAGCCTGCACAGATAAGAGCCCAAAGTCTCTACCTGTGTCAACAGAGGTCTGCTGTATCTCTGCTCTGCTCTATTCACAGTGGCCAGTGGCTACAGCCTCTCTGCTGATAGTGTAACAATCTGCTGCCTTCATCTCTCTCTGCCTCCGTTGGCCAATCCTCCAACTGTATTAAAACTATCCAAGCAAAATATCAACCAGAGAAGCAGTTGTCAGTAGCCTTGAGCGTGTGAGATGTGTTTGTGTAGTAGCATGTGGAGCACACATATCTGAAAAGTTTGTGTTCTGCAGAATAAAGATCAAAATGTTCTTTATCTTTTGTGTGCTTTGAATTATTTATGAATTTAGCCAGAGATGCACAGGTCTTTAACCGATAATGCATGCACAGATAGAGAAACTACAAGGACTGCGTCATCAGGCTAAAGATTATAAATGAGCTTGGTTGGCTAACTAGCCCTTCAGTGAAATGAGCTCTCTTGGAGGCTGTTCTCGTCACTATTAATGAGAATCTACAGCTTAAAACAAGACCAGATTACTGTAGACTCTACATGGCTTTAGAGGGAAGAAGTGTTGGTGTAAAAGAGTAAAAATGTTCATTCTGTGATAAAATACCGTGTGAGGTTCACATCCTTCATTTAGCAGCTAGTGGGTCATCTAAAAATACTTATATTGGAGGGATCTGCCGGTGCTTGGATTACATTTGCTGCCAATGTTCATTCCCCAGATTATCCACACTTATGATGGGTCAGCAACCTGAGTTGGCTTGACTGAATCCCAATTGACTGATAAATTTAGGCTTTTAAACCTTGTTTTGCACCATGCTGTGTACTTAATTCAACAAAACATCAGAACCGACACCACATCATTGACATTAATGCTGGATTCATCTTAAAAGTCAGTGTACAAGGTGGACTTTTGTTATTTTTTTCACAACTATGAAGTGAGCTCTGCATCAAATGTACCAGGAAAATTTTTTTTTTTTTTTTTATTTTTTATTTTTTTTGGGGGTGTTACAGTAATTCCCCAGAAAATAGGTTCAGCAGTTACAATACAGAACATACTGCCATTATTTCCAACTTAAGAAATCAATCCTTACCTGTCCCTCAATTGTGTCTTAATACCGGAGAGCCAGTTTTCTACAGTGTTGCGTGCGGTGTTTACATTAGCTAACTCTGGTCCTGACATAGAAAAATGTTCTCCATTAGGGGGAGATATAGGGAAAATATGTCAGGATTCTTTTATGTCAGGATCAGGATCTAGACTTTATCAGGAATTATACTATTTTGACCCGCAAACATCTTTTTTATTTAGCCTCAAATATATCTAATCATGTATTCTGAGCTATTTTCCTGCACCATTTCAAAACTTTAATCAAGTCTTGTGTCCTGCAATGTGTTTTCTGAAGTCTGGATGTTCATGAAGCACATTAACACATTATGATAAAAACATTCATTTTAAGACGTCAGCTGTAAAAGAAGTTTCTGCAGGATGTACAGAGCTTTAATGTAGTCTAGAGGGATGTTTCTTTTTACTTTAGTTTTGTTTGTGCACTTGTAATAATTCAACTAAATCACATTAATTTAATTTTTGTTACAGTTATTTAATCTGTTCAGAGTGATTTTAAGTGCTAATATAACAAGCTGATACAGATAAACAGAACGAGTTGCACAGTGTCTGTAAGGATTATCACAGCGAAAGTTTTTGTATCTCTTAAATCCTTGGCAGATTAGTTTATTGACAAATACATTTGGTTAAAGAGCTTCCTGACAAACAAAAGCACATTTTACCAGCTAATTTGGCTCAGTCGAAATCTTGCCAGAAACCTTAATATTCTAATGTTTATTATTCCTTTCACAGTTGTAAGTTTATCAGTGATCTGTGAAGATGCTGCTTTGAGTCAGGGATTTTTTTCTGATTCAGCTCTTGGATAAAACATGACTGCATTCTCTCCGGGAATCATTGAAGTTGACATGACCAAAAGAGTCAGTTCAAAATCAGCTGTAAGATCAGGTGTATGCAAAAAGCAGAGTTCAGTCTGCTGAGTGCACAGTCACTGCTTCTAGACGATGCTTGCTAGACCTTCACAAATCTGGAAATCTCGAGCTCATGAGGCACCTTCTGGACGCTGACTTTTGCAGCGTGTCTACTCTGTGATGCTCATAAAATATTGAAAAAAGGTTTTTGAATCCTCGCCTTGAGGGATTTGATATTGTGCTGGAGGCAGGAGTGAGCCCGCGGCTCAGGTCCAATCTCTGTTTATTCATTTCTCATGTTTGTTTTCCTTGTTTTCCTTCTCAGGTCATTCCAGGTACCCACCCTGATGCTGTACTTAGTGTTCCTATCTTCTCCAGTCGTGGATGCACTTCCCAGTCTTGGTGTTCCAGCCTCAGAGTCTAGCTTTTGTTCGTAGCCCAGCTTGAATTATAAGATGACTAAACCCTCGAAGCACACGAGGGTCCCAGAGAGTGCTTGAAATATCTCACAGAGAGCTTGGATGTTTTTTTTAATCAATACATTTCAATAGCAGCCCTTGTAAATGCATTATTTGAGCACCTGGGAGGCTCAGTGGATGCAGCTGAGCCTGAATGTCATGCTCTGTAACCCTCCTTCCTTCTTTCTATGTATAAATAAAACTCTTCTGGACTGCAGTAAAGACGGAGATGAATGAAAAATAAAATACAAAAAGGAAATTAAAAAGGGACTATTATGTTAACAGTATGGCTGGTATGTACTTCTGCTTCGCTGAGGGGGAGGAGGGCAGAGAAATCCAATTCCCTTTTCAAGGCCTCATAAAGGCTACGGCCGGCCCTGATGTCCCCAATAACACTGATTACAGATCAAACATGAGCGCTGCAAGCACCAGACAGCTCCGCTCACACCCACACAAAGACACACTTTTGTGTCGTGTCATTATCACTAGCCTCAGTCACTACCTAAATGCTGAAATGTCAGCGTCGGCTGCAATTCGGACATTAAAATGCATAGAGTTACTGGATGATCAGCATCATTGGCAGGCTAGATAATGTGCTGCAGAGTCATTGGTGCTCAGCAGCAATCAAAGGGACATGGACTCCAGCCAATGAGGCAGGCAGCTAATGCAGATCAGGATCTGCTTAGACCTCACTGAAACAGACGGATTAATAATGGCAATATAAAATGGACTGGCCCAACTCTATAAAAGAGCTAAATATTAAAGCAGAGGTAGGAAAATATCCACTCTCCTTGCCCTTCTGACAACCTCAAACCAGCCTTAGTTGAGTAACATTAGTTTACACTAATAAACGTTCAGCACATCTGGATTTACACATCCTTCCCTGCTCTTCTCATCACCTTACAGTATTTCAAATTGTTTTCCAACTTCTCAAACAGGGTCACGCTGCTTGGTCCCTGTAAATGGCCGTTTCACGCCCACCTCACATTACCAGATATGGTGGCGTTGCCGTAAACCTGCGGCCGTATTCATCATAGTTATGATTCTGTGACAGGGTCGACACCCCTGCCTGGGATGTGGGGCTTGTAAAGACTGCCTCGCTGCCAGCGGGCCTCCTGTTATGGAGCCTGTAATTGGCTGATTGGCGGCAAGGAGAATGCGAAGCTGTATCGTGAATGGATGACCAATAAGATGCGAGCATGGTCCCTGGGGCAGGAAGGCACCCATTAAGGGCTCCTTTCCAGCTCGATGCCTCATTGTCATTGCTATACACATCCAACCTTTATGCGCTATTATTTTTTCCCCTCTGAGTCCCTTTACCTCTGCCATAGACTTGTAAACTATAACTCCTAAATTGTCTGTTGTTCAAAGAAAGAACATCTTGGCCCAGTTTCCTCTGCTGTGGGATGTTTGATTGCCGCCTTGGCCGTATCGCTCCTCCTGCTGAGCACTTAGACAATGCTCCTCAGAACTGCCTGTGTCCTTAAAAACGTCAGTGTCGAGCAGCGGTAATTAAATTCCAGACCTTCTCCGCTGCGGATAATTCACCTCACCATTCATTCTGTCCGAGCGCATCATCTCTGTGCTGCACAAACTGTACTTGGCAGCGGTTGTTTTGTTTTTCTGAGGCACACAATAGCTCAAATAGCATTAAATAGGGCTATATATGATATTTACTGGGGTTGCTATTTTTAATCAGTCTCCATACACTGCAAAGAGCTTTTTCCCTCCATTACCATGCAGAAAGCAGTGCAGCGTTAGAGGGTAAGGAGGGTAAATACTCCGTCTTTATGTCAAGATTATCTATGCACCTTTTAGGCAGTGCTGGAGGCTGCTTTTGTTTAATAAAGGTCTGATTAATGAATGGAGCAACACCAGGAGATAGGATGATACAGAAAGAGGGGGAAACGTGAAATGGAAACACTCCATCTACATACGAACGGGACGTGTGTAAGGTCCCTGTCTGCTTCTGCCTGATTTAAAGCACTCTTTTCTTTTTTTCTTTTTTTTTCCCCATCAGTATTTTTAACCGACAGCAGAGGGAACAGCTCCACATTGCATCACGCTGCCACACCTTGGGGCTTTTTCCTCTTTCTAAAAAGCATCAAAGGGAACCCACAGCTTTGAGGAAGGCTTTTTTAATCAGAGCAAAATGTGAATGGAGGAATTGTTGCTGCTCTCTATAGAGCCAGTCATCTGTATCCATTCAATATGTTTCAGACCCATCTGATCGGAGACAAGCATTCACGGCGAGACAAAAGCCCATCGCAGACGACTCCTCGAGAAGTTCCTTAAAGTTTCCTTTCTCACTAATTAATAACACAGTAACCGCCAAGACCGCGGAGCTCTGAATCGGATGTGAGAAGGATTGTACTCCAAGAATAACTGTTACTGTGACTTTACAGCTTCTCTTCACAGCATGTGTGTCTGTGTGTATGTGTTTCCCCAAAGGCATAGAGCTATATTAATCTAAACTCCAAATCAGATTGTAGAATTCATTCTCAGAGGTTTATATCTCCAAATCCCCTCACTCACACAACTCAGATACTCTTAGCAGGCTTTTGTTTCTGTGCCAATACACTTCTCATTGATCCGGAGTTAAGATTTGCAGCTGATACGAGCAGATTTGAGTGAATTTTGCATGTTTTTAATGGAAAAAAAAAAAAAGAAATCTCTTTAAAACGACTGATGTGAGTGCAGTTTAGCAACCCATAATTTCACACACTGTATTCTGCTGGCAGCTAATTACCCTGTAATTATGAAAATATGAGATGTGTGATTAAAATGCTTGACAAAAAAATCAAATGCTGATGGGGCTGTAAGAGAGTGCAGGTCTTTTTGAAAAATCCCACAATGGTAATGAAATAACATTCAGCATAGCTGTATTCATGGACTGTAATACTTTGGAAGAGAAAAGGCAATGTGATTTGCATATCAATTATGAGCTAATGTGGAGGTCCTACCTGAGGCTGAGTAGAGTTATGTAGATGTTAGACCTGTGTGATCTGCTTAGGATGCAGGGTGTGCTCCAAGAAGGCCAAAGTTCAAGTCCTGTGTGACAAAAAGGGGAACACTGAGATATGATTTCACTGTTCAGTTAATTTCGGTTAATTTTGTTGGATACATTTGGTTCACATGCAATCCTGTGTTAGCTAACCAGCTATTATAGATGGGTATGAGGGAGGGAAGATGATAATCTGCTGATTGCCAATCAACCCACCATCTATCATCTGAAGACAGTTTTTAGAGGAAAAGTTCAACTTTTTTGTGGCTTCTAGTGGAAAAAGAGGGAAGCGATAAAGAACTTAAGCTGAGACCTATATGCCACATGGTTTTCTCACCACTTGTGCAGCAAGAATGGAGTAACATATTGGAGATGGCACCTAGGAGCAGACGTTTAGGTGCATGTGCAAGGAGATATATGTGTGTATAAGGATTTAAAAAGGTATAATGTAGGTAAATGACTGTACTCTGGTTTATTGATTGCATTACGCTGTATTGCATCCCTTCCCTGTTTGCTCTGCTGGTTAACATTTCTTATTTAAAAGGCATATTCTTGGGACATAAAGACCTTTATTTGGAGAAGAGAGGACAGTGGAAAGAACAGGAGAGGGGAGGAAGGGTGATATGTGAGAATGTGGACTCAGGGTGGAAGCAAACCCAGGCCATCTAACTTATGGTGGAAGAAGCCTGACCCAGCAAACCATATTCAGCATTGTCTTGGATACAACAGATACTCACTGAAAGACTGAAGATGACCCCACCCCAGACAACTCAAAGAAAACTCATTGTTCCTGTATTTTACTGTTCAACCTGAATATAACAGAAAATTAAGGTCAAGAATGAGAATAATAGAGCAATAAGATTATGTAATATTAGATTATACTTTTTCGTCCAATTACTCAGAAATTTGTTCTGCAACATCCAGCTCATCCATGAACACAGTATCACTTACATTTAAAATAACAGCGTCACAAAGGACTTTATGGTGCCAAACATTGAGGATGATGATGAATCAAGAAGTACACGCCTGTATGAGCTAAGTTGATTATATGAGCTATTCCATGTACTGAAACTAAACTGAAAGTCTTTCTTTGAGTTATTTTTGACATTACACTGGTGGTTCATCCTAAGGGTTCCTTTTCCTTTTTTTTGTCTAAAACCCCTTAAATAACTGTGCCAGAGACTAGAGACCCCCACTGGAACCAAGATGGTTAAATGTGTCTCACAGCTGCACAAAAGAAGCAATGGGCCAGTCCAAAGCCTGCATAATTTATTGTAAAAGAAAAAAAGGCTGGAAGCAGACATGTCTATATGTTCAGATTGAAGCAGTGGCAAGATATAACATTTAACAAGCAGACTTAGGCCTGAACCACACGTATATGGATGTTTTTTTGATCGGATATCTTTGTCCTGGTTTGAAAAAAAAATCTCTGTCCACACCACAGAAATATCTCTGTCCATACAAAGAGGCCAAACTGAAAACGATCGTCTCTGAAGCCTGCAATGCCATGCCAGGCCGATAAGTGGCAGGTTGGCAAAATGTAAAAACCATAGAAGAAGAATGTTATGAGCATGTGCAGTTAAACACAGTGACTTGTTGCTAGGCGCTTGACGTCATCGCATCAACACCAGCTCCGTTTAACACCGCTACACGGATCCACTCAACAGGATATTTTTTTATTTCTTCACTTTTTTATCCGTTTTTAAAAATCTCCATTTATGTTGGTGAAATTGCCGTGTTCGTGTGGTTGAGAGGCCCAATTGGGCAGAAAAATGTGCATTTAGAAATATATCCATATACATGTAGCTTAGGCCTTAAATGTGATATTAATGTATGGCTATTGGTATATCATATCACTACATTTTTATATTAATTTTGCTTGGAATTTTATTAATTTACACTTATTTTATATTTATTTGTTTATTTATTTGTTTGTTTGTTTGTTTGGTTGGTTGGTTTTGAGGATTTAAAATTAATTGTATGCATTTATATTATTTTAGTTGCAATCCTGACGTGTCATTGTTTTATATGCATTTTAACTTGATTTTATTTTACCATTTTGTTTTACATTTTTCATTTGCTTTGTTGTTATTGTATTGTATCTTATTGTCTGTCTTTTTAAAAAAAAAAAAAAAAAAACATGCTACCGGTGTAAGCTACCTTTTTCTTTTGCTAACTCAGTATTCTTGTTGTGCATTCTCCCTAATCAGGGTTTCGACACCACTACTTAAGCCACTGGATGGAGGTCAGCTGTATTAACTCAATAGTACACGTACAAAACCCATGTTGGTACAACTGAGGCTTTCATAAGTGGTGATTTCTTCAGCAGGCTGTTTTTCCTGTTCAGTCTTTGCGTCTGTGTCCAGGTGAGACTGAAGGAGAAACTCAGAGTTAAACAATTACAGGCTGTCCATGTGGAGGCGGCGTCTAGAGTCAGTGAGGTCAGGGCACATTAGACGGCGTTATAACACACCCCGAGTTTGTCTGCGCGCCTACGAAAGAGAGAGTGCTGCTTTACTGGTTGTCCTAGCAACCTTTTCCTTCCCTCACCCGAGAGTCAGGAATCAATTATTTATTACAGTGTGTTATTGCACATAATCTGACTGCTGTCTGCCCTTTGCATACCTACAGTACTGAAGCATGTCTGACTGTTCATGAGGAAATCCTGAATTTCCATGGTAACAATTCATGGATTTTCAGGGCATCTGGCTGGATATTCAGTTAGAAAATAATGAAAATAATAATGTGCGCATTGTGCTGCTCTAGGAAGGCTTTATGAGGCGGTTTAATCAGCTCTTGGAAAAGCTGTGGATAATTTATACACAGGATGGAAAAATGTGACATTAATGATTTAATGTCTGCATGTTTATTCGCTGTTTGCATGAGTGTGAGAGATCACATGCATAAGGAATTAAAGGAGAGATAAAAGAGAGTTTGCAACCACAACTCAATGTGGGACTGGGATGATTCTGAAGTCGCGCATGAACATGGATATGTGCATGTGTGTGTGCATATGTAAATAAATGAAGAGAGCATGCATGTATGTTGTGTGAGTTCATGTGTCTTTGTAACATACTTGGCTCCTGCAGCACACATGGTCACGTGTTGGTGCATAAACAAAGATCGATGCCAGCGCTGATGGAAATACGCGTCAGTATGGACTGCAGGGGATTGCAGATGCCTTCTCAACCTTTCCATCAGAACAACAAAATCAATTAACATAACACAGAAGCACAAACAACAAACCGATAGATTCCTCAGAGAGCGGGATCATGCTCTCCCTCGATCAAACACTTCACAGCCCTACGGTGAGTGTCTGCGCTCCCCTAAAGAGTAATTAATTTATTTACAAAAACATCCATTGACTAAGTGTTTCTCTCACTCTATTCTTCTCTTCTTCTGTGTCGCAGAGATAAAAGCATACAAAGCACAGACTATCTCTGTCTCCAGTCAGCCTGCATAAAGATCCATTGACTGTTAGACAGCTATTATTTATGAGGTCTCCTGCTTCTGAAACTCACTGGATGCAGCCTCTTAGTTGAGGTAGCCCAGTAGATAGCTGAATCTTTTATACCTGTCGAGAGGTGCAGTCATTTGTAAGTGGAGTAATAAGTGCATGCTCGGTGTAAAGGTAGTCCTAGGGTACATTTCTAAAGTGTCCACTTCAAAGATTGAGTCAAACCTCTATGTAATTATTGCAATCAATATATAGCAATATACACACCTGAAATCTTAATGGAACTACACTGAAAAAATAATTTTAATTACTCAAAAAAACAAAAACAAAAAAAATTGGAAACTCATTGCTTCAAAAAAGTTATGATAAGCTGACTTAAATATAACAGGTAAATACAACTATATTCG
Source organism: Halichoeres trimaculatus (assembly GCF_033239565.1). Classification (NCBI taxonomy): domain Eukaryota; kingdom Metazoa; phylum Chordata; class Actinopteri; order Labriformes; family Labridae; genus Halichoeres; species Halichoeres trimaculatus. Next base: position 8,038,701 of record NW_027437182.1, on the reverse strand, counting down.
TGTGTGATTTTCTTGTGGTGTGGGGTGTGTTAAGAGTGATTTTGTCCGGTAGGAGCCGCTCTGAAGGTCTCTGATTCAGAGATCGTAGATAAAGAACATGTTTAATATTTGCAACTAGAAATCCTGTAGTGTGTGAGGCTCTCCGCAAGGAGCTGAGCAGATACAGCGTATGATGTCACGTGTAACGGAGCACAGCCAATCAAGACATGAGCTGACTCAGCTGATTGACTAAAGAGAAAAAAAGAAAAAAATCTATCTGTAAAACTTGTGATGACTTCACTCACTTCCAACTAGCATTGTTATTCATACAGCCCCTCCCCAACCGCCATCTCCACAACCTTTTCCATAATCGTTTTTCTTTCTGTTTTCTTGAAAATTCAAGAGGCTGAAAACAACCACCACAGTTTTTTTTCATTCTTCCATCATGCTTGTGTACACCAAAGTCAAGATTTCCTACGCGAGATTTGGAATTTTGAGCGTGAAGAAGTTGATACTCTGATGAGCGTGTGGTGTCCTCCGGAGTTCACGCCACACACTATAAGATCAGAAGAGAGAGATCTTCTGTTGTTATCAAGTGTGTGCTCTCTGGATGTGTGAAGGTTTGAAGAATCCCGTTATGTGTGCCAGCATAACATTTTTTTTTAAGTTAATGAAACTTAAGTCATGCTTCATGATAACTCAATTTTCATGTTTCGCACTCTCAAAAGTATACGCTCTGCTTGCCTAAATCTGTGTAAGATTTTAAACTTGATAATAAAGAGTAAACCCTGTGAAATCATTTAAATTTGCCTTATGAATTAAGGAAATCTGATTTTTAAAAATAATTGAAGCAGATCTGAACAACTAAATTAAATAACATTTTAAAGAAGAGCTGGGTCTCATATCCACAGTGCTCCCTCCTCACTCATGGTTGCAAACGGCATCACAACAAAAATTAGCTCTAATTTCATAACTTTAGTAGCCGTGAGTGAGGAGGGAAGACAGTAGATATTAAAGCCTGCTGTACATAGAAATATTGTTCTTCAGGGGCACAGGTTGTCCCCACAGCACTGACTGGTGGTCTGTGCTCCATGGACTGGGGATTCTGTTCTTAAGTACAGCAAGGTCTCACATCCACTGCATCCCCTCCTCACTCATGGTTACAAAATGCATTTTCCAAAAAAAGAAAGTACTTTACGAAAACCATTTTTTTTAAATGTAATGGAGCAGTTTTTTTCAAGTTAAGTTATGGAAAATATTTCATCAAAAAGTATGGAAACTTTAGGTTAGTTTGTTTATATGAAACATTGGATTTATATAAAGAAATGATTTGACATGAATCGAATTACTAAGCACATGAGACTTTAAATACATTTTTTGTTGATCCAGCTTGAAACAGTTATTTATTTTTTTACTTAAAAAAAGGTGAACTATTTTTGTACAAGTTGGACCATGATTATTTATTTATTTATTTATTTATTTATTTATTTATTTATTTATTTATTTATTTATTTTTTAGTGTATAAGGACTTGCCCTCAAATGTTCCAGAAATGAATAAAGCACCAGGTAAACCAGGGCTTATTTGTGCACATGTGGACTGATCAAGTAAAAACATCTTACTGACAACATTATTTTTCTGTTGACTTAACTAAAAAAAACTAAGTTTCTCTCTTTTAAGTTCTAGTTACTATAACTTGTTCATAATGAGTGCTAATAGTATTTTGAAAAAAGTGAGATGGGTTCAACTTAATATATTTATGTTTTTAATTAAAGTCAATGTTGTGTTTTACAGTGTAGTTGAAACAGGGACATATACTGAAAGTAAACTATCTACTCCATTAGAAGATGATAAATTGAGCTTTCTTTATTAATGGGTTTATTTGACAGGGAAAAATATTGCTTAATGTGTTATGAAATGTTTCTGCTTCCACCAGATTAAAAAGGAGCATGTATTAATCATAAAGAAAAAATCCATCTTGTCAATTGAAACAATAACATCACAATTTTTTTGTATCAATATTTCATACACAGCATCCTAACTTTTTGGATCTTAGGTTGTATGGTGGCTTCATGTTGCAGTTAAAGTTAAGTTTTTTTTATCCTCCTGTTTTTCTCTCTGGGCAGAAAGTCATCATGATGACAGGCAAAGATGTCACTAAAAGTACACTCTGGTGTACTTTCTGTCTGTTTCCTCATGGTCTGGGACTTGCTCCTCAAGTTCCAATTAAGGGAAATCTTGTGAAACAGCTTTGGGGAGGCAGAGCTCACCAAAACTCTTGAGTCCGAACTGGAGCAAATCCCTGCAGCTATTTCCTGAATTCTTGAGAGTTTCCCAGAAGAGTGGAGAGAGCAAAAAGCAGCAGATTGGTTCCCATGGTTGTGTTCAACCATCACCTGTTTGTGTTTTCAGGATGACCTGCAACTTTGGAGGACTGAGAGTGACTTACAGGTCTCTGCTGTCAAATTGTGTAGCAAAAATAAATGTTTTAAAGATCTCCACTGAGGGGAAGAGGCAGCTTGTTTCTGAAGTTGATCAATATGGAGGAATCTTAAATCAAGTCAGTCTGCAAATATAACTAGAAGGAAAATAAGTCTCTTTCTGTCTTGTTTTATCAGATTAGTCAACATTTCCTTAAAAAAGGTGATGATCTTAATTCATTTTCTGTACATCCCATTCAAGGTCAAATTAAGGTTAAAGGTTTGGCGAGGACAATCCATTTGGCGCTGATGGTAGTGACACCTTTAGCTGGGATCTGTGATGTATTTCTGGGGATTAAGACTCCATACCCCATGAGCAATACCCATTGCTGTAAAGACATGACTCTTATCAAGGTGTGCATTTGTTTTTGGAAGCAGATCTTCTCTTTCTTAGGTATATTTAGAACATGTCTCCCTGTGATTGATAGATTGCAATATTGGTGACCTGTCAGAAGGTAAGAGACACAACACTACTTATCCATTAACCCAAATACAGTGTTTGTGGTATGGAAAACACAATGGCAACAGATAAGAACAGCAAACAGGGGACTCAAAAACTATTGTATAACGAATTTGTTACCAAAATTTTCAAACTGCCAAAAAAAATGGTTTAACCCTCATTTGTTTTTATATTTAAGTTAGTTGACACAGACACACACACTATAGCCCTGGGCCAGTATTCACAAACCATTCTAAGCCTAAACATTGCTTTTGTTGACATCATTCTTTGAGAAATCTTAGAATTCCTCGGATTCTATGATTTTTCTTAGAATTTTCCCTCAGTATGATCATTTTTTCTCAAAGCCTCTTAAGCCTTAAAAGCTCCTAAGGTAAAAAACTGATAGGGGGAGGGATGAGGACTTTCAAGAAGCCTAGGAGTGTACGCTGATACTGCTGTCAGACTTTCCAAATACGCTTAACACAGTGTCTCCCACCTGATACAGCTGTTGAGCTGGCGATCCACCCCCTAAACAGTCCAGTAAATAAACCTATGAAATTCTGTAACATTCATAGAATTATTAATACCAAAGAAAGTGATGTCAGCAGCCATAACCTAAATGATCAACTTTGCTCTGCGCTGTCATCTCTGCTCTCACTTGGTATTGCAGCACCTATCAGCACTTCTCACATGCAAGGAGAGGGACCAGCACACTGATTTGTTGGACAATGCGCTCCCACGTCTGCCTCTTACCTGATGATGATCCCGGGACACAAATTCCTTCTTGATACTCCTTGATTCTCCTCAATGAGCTGAGCCAACAGCAGTCTCTGTCTAGTTGGTTGTTTTTATCCCATGTCGTTTGTTGTTTTGGTCATTCTACAAAATTAAACCGCTTTTTAAAAGGAGGCCAGCAATCATAGGAAGTGCTGACAGCTGAGTCTGTGTCCACCGTTAAAATCAAACACATTAAGTAACACCATGAGGAGCATCAACAGTCAACACAACAATAAGTAAATCTATATGTTCGGTGTGTGAATGAGGTACGTTCAAACATTTTGAAGCTGAGTCACAATTTAATTTGGCTGAGTTTCATCATCATAATATAGAATTAATGTCCCGGTTATACATTTCTGAATACAATCTGAGTGAGGTGATCTGTTTATTTTACTGTCAATTCATTACTAGGAGCGCAAAGCATTTTTTTCCCCTCATCTTTTCCATTTTTGTATCAACCAATCACAGCTTTTAGGAGACTGCGTCATACCTAGCAACAGGGGCAACAACACCTTCCCACTAAGATAAAAGTTTCTGTCCCCTTCTGGCTCAGAGCTGCTCTCAGAGACTTCCTGAATCACTCTTGAGCAAAGATTTCTTCCAAGGAATTTTTAGGTTAAGTTACGAGCTCTCTGAGAGGACTCTGAGAAGCTTTGTGAATATGGGCTCTGGTGTCAAAACTGCCAAAGAAACTTTTAAGAAATGAATAATGCATTTCCCCGTCCTGCAGGAGAAGTTAAGAAATCATTGTGTTAAGTCCTTCATATGCTGTAATACCTGTGCAGCCTCAACAGCAATCAGACACTCTGTTCTTCACAACTTAGCCCCAGGGACGTCGAGTCTGAACTGAGAGTAAAACCAGGTTCTTTGACCCCCTGATCCTCCACCAGCTAACAGAACCCTGAAGGGAATCTAAAAAAGCTGTTTCACTGTCTAAGCTGAAGCTGGGCCTCTGGACGGTCAGACTCAGAGGAGGGTCAGGCTAAAGTTACACATGTACCGAATCAAGAGCAGATGAGGGAAAAATGGTCCACACAGCCCATGTTTTTCCTGTTTGTCTCGAGTAAACAGGAGTAGATGAGCATAAACAAGATGAATGTCAACATGAGGTTTGTCCGCAGGTCGAACCAAAACTAAACCAAACAAACCCAAACAAAGCATTTGAGAATTTATCAGTTGTATTTTTCTTTGAGGCCTAGTCTTTAATTTGTTCACCCACGCCTCTCTGCCACTGCCTCGTTGCTCAGATTTCACCCATTCCCTCTCCAGCCTTCCCGCCCGCTGTGCCATCAGGATGTCGCTCATGGAGAGAGACAGAGCAATTCCAGGGGCGGCTTGTGTGAAAATAGGGAGTTTAACCAGAGGGGGCTGGAGAAAATGGCTTGTTCTGTCCTGTCTCGTTTGCTCCGGCTGAGGCAGACACTCGGCCACACTTGGCCTCTCTGGCCTGACCGATCACATAAATACACACACAAGGAGCTTCTCTGTGCTGGTGAGTATAGCCATGCTGCCTGGTGTCACAGTCTGAGAGAGTCAATTGCTGTCCCTTGCATGGTCACACATCACAATACAACCTTTAGTGAGGGGTTGTTTTAGTGTCATGGAGTCAGAAAGAAACAGCTCAGTGCACATCTGAGAGATGGAGTAAAGGAGTGGATCACCAACCCTTTAGAGTTTCAGAGACCACAATCTATCATTCTAGTTTTATGAAGATAAAAGAAATCCCTATGAGAATAAATAGAAACACCATTGACTGGTTTCCATCACTTAATAAAAGTGACAGTAGTGACAGTATATTTTATACTTATTCGACAAAGATTACAAATTAGCAATAGTCTCCACAAACTGGAAAGAGGAAATTAACCTCAAGCTTACTTTAAGATATGAAAAGGAGTATATGTTTAATTGCACTCTCTCGCCACCTTGTGGCTCGGAGTTCCCGCACACTGTCGTAAATGACTTTTAGCGAGGCGTGTCTTTGGATACAACAAGCCGAGGTAAGGTATTTATCAGTACAGTACAGAAACGTGACATCCAGCAAACTTTTCAGAGGCCAGCAATATATTGTGACAGGAGCTTGGTGCTTCGACGTATCTGTAGGCTAATTAAGTGAACACTGTAAGTTTGTAAATAGGCTAATTAGCCCAAGCTAAAGGCTAATTAGCCTTTAGCTTGGGCTGTATCACTCTCCCGTTTAGCTCTCTTCTGCTCTTTTGTCCTTTTTCTGTCTGACAGTTAGGCTCCTGCATCCACCATCACTACAAAATTGATCACAGAAATTGTTTTAAGCAGAGAAAAACATATCTCTGTGTTTTAGCCATAGACTGTATAAAACATAGACGAAACATCCGGGGTGTTGCCCGTCTGTTCCTGAAACCGTGAAATGAAGTCAATTCGCAGACACAGCCACATTCGCTATGATGGCGGTTGTGAGTTTTTCTTTGAGCAGCTATAGGGCGCCCGGCTGTGCCTCTGATTGTAAAATCGAACAATCCTTATAACTTCTTAACCCCAGAGATAGAAAAAAAATCACTCACCATACAGTGTTTGCCGATAGTGAAATCAGCATTTTAGACCAAAGCCGTTTTTTGAACCAGGCTGTAAATGTGTTTTTTAATGCCGTAAAAGTTTGTTTTTAAGGCTGGGTGTTTACGTGACTTCAGGTCTTTCTGCAGCCAACCTCAAGCAGATTCTCAGAGAACAGCGACTTTTAGCATTTCTGTATAGGCTTCATTCTTACTAACCGGATGTTGCCCCTTGGTTTTAGCTCATTCTAAAGTGTGGATTACGGTCAGACATTTATCTAGAAGGGAGACTTTTTCAAGGCCACTTTCAAACTCCTTACAGCCCCTTCAACTATAGAACTATATAGGTGTTTCAATATGATGGGCTAGTTTTAGATAACTGGCAACATGGCAGAAGCAGATTGTTTAAAAAGGAGCTAGTCTTCAGATCTTGTTTAAACCTTCTTTCCATCCCAAACGCAGTACTCTAGCTGCTTCTAAAAGTGAAGTTTATTAGTCTTTAAGGTTATTTCAGTTAGAAAATAGCTGCAAATATAATGAAAACTACAACCAGTACTTAGTAATTTTGACTTGATTAGATGAGAAGTGGGTTTCTCTGGAAATACAAGTTAACCAGTGGCGTTTTCTCCTGGAAGCCAAGGGAAGCCATGCTCCCTCTCTTTTTTCAGACTGTAGCTGTATTTTAATGAAAATACTCCTTTTTAACAGTTTCGATAATTCTTCTGTGTTTCGTCACTATCATCTCTTCCTTATTTCTCTCCTCTACTTATTGAGCATTTTACAATGTGTAAAACAGCGCCCTCCTAAATGTTATGCTGTGAATGAGTGGTGATAATATGATACTGCACACTGTTGCCTGCAAGGAAGCCAAGCTGAGTTGGCGTCCCTTGGTGAAAAAAAAAAAAAGAATGATTAACCAATCAGATGAGGCTGCGGTCATGACACAGCTGACCTGTGATTGGCCAAGACTGTGTCAAGGGAAGCCACCCTGTCTTTGGCCTCAAACCAATCAAATCACAGTATCCTCATCATCATCAAGCCACTGAATGAAATCAGCGAGATCAGCAGCAGCAGCGGCCGTTTGTGCGTTTGAGTGGGCGGTTGAGTAAATTGATAAGATATTTGCGCTAAGTCAAGAGGACAATGTACGTGTGTGAATGAGTTACTGAGGGTGGGAGAGTGAAAGGGTGTGTGTCGGTGTTCAAAGTAAGTAAAATGTGCGCTCTCTGGGCGCTCTAACAGGTCATTCTGGTACATGAAATAGTGGTATACAAACTGCAACATAGTCTTTTATGTACCCCACTCCCTAAAAATCATACAGATTAGAGGCTTTGTCTCACTTGGCTTCCTCAAAAAAAAAATCCCCACGCCACGCCACGCCACTGAAGTTAACATCTCTGGGAAGCAATCAAAGGGGTTGATTTTAGGTACAAGTCTCAACTTGGGACATGAAAAAGTTGATTTAGTCAAAAGAACATTTTGGCCAATTAAATTATTTATTAACTATAGTTAAGCTTGAGAAGTCCTGTGTTTGTTTGTCAAAGTGAAGCCTAGAAGAGGCTTGACCTCCTCCAAGAATATCTTGGCATCAACATCCTGGTCAAAAAAGTCATGCATGATTTTAGAGAAACAAAGAACGATTTTGTCAGAAAAGTTATGTTTCATACAGCAGATGGACTGAACTCCTGCCAGTGTTGTGATGATGGCTACTTTTGTTTCAACAAAAGCAGAAACCCAACTTCAAATGTCCAAACTTTCCAAAATCGCTGAACTTTTTGAGCTCACAGAAAAATAGACTTTGTTAAATGATTTTTTTTCCCCCCATAGCTTTCCTCTCTTTTAAAAGTGACATTGCGAAACAGCCTTTATGAATATTCATGCAGACTTTCTTCTGTTGACTCAGTCTGGAAACCACTCAGTGATCCCCTGAGCACATTGCAGCTCGATTTCAACAGAGTTTTCTGATTTTTTTTGGCTGCCAAGCAATAAAACATGTTCCAAACACGATCAAAGTGGCACGAAACTTTTAAAGCAAAATACAAATGATGAGATGAAATGATAAAACTGTTCTTCTAAGAGCTAGAATGAGGCAGGAGTCCAAGAAGAGTGATTGCATTTCAACCAAAAGTGAATAAATGCCGTACATTGTCGGCCAACCAAACCCCCTCATGTCTAAGATCATGGTATCTCCCAGAGATGTGGGGGTTCACTGATTTCCACAAGTGTTTATTTGGATAGTCCTAATAAATCCACTTCTTTATCCTCTTATTCGATGTTGACACGGTTTGATTTTCTGACTTTTGATTTATCTTGGATACATTTAGTATTATTAACTTTGAAACATTTCCCAATTCTGTTTCAGCTGAGAGGTTCCTGTTTGTCTCTCACATTTTCTGCAATTAAAACATTGTAATGATTTTGATATTTTAAAGTTAAAAGATGCTTTATAATTTTTTCATCTAATAATAAATAAATAATTCATTCATTCATTTTCCAAACCCAGCCCATCCCAGCTGTCATTGGGCGAGAGCCGAGGTACATCCTATAGTCGCTTGTCCAGGGGTGGCCATCCTGTGGCTTGGGAGCCGCATGTGGCTCTTTGCCTTTCAGCGTGCAGCTCTTCGATCCATTCATAAAAAATACACATATATAGTAAAGAGTAGTGGTGTGCCAATCAGTCTATAATATTGATATGCCGATGCCAACGTTGGTATCAGTGTTGATCAATGTTTGGGTGTTGGGTGCAGATTGATACTTAAGTTTCAATTTCTCCTCTCTAGTACGAATTCAAACACACTTACAAACACAATAAATCTTGCTTTGAAAGTTGGAAATGTATTGATTTTAATTTTATGTCATTTCGTTCATGTGTGAGAGGAAGTGTGTTTGTAAAACCCTGTGGGTGACATGGCTCTCTGTAGTACCATAGTCATTTTTGTGGCTCTTGATCTCTGACTGGTTGGCCACCCCTGCGCTAGTCAATCACAGGGCTGACACATAGACAGACAACCTTTCAGGCACACACTCACACCTATGGACACTTTAGAGCAGTACCAGTCCGTGGGTCAATTGGTACTGGACCACACATAAAAAAAATACTCAACTTCTATTGTTTCAGTTTGATTTATTATATGATTCTGAACAATGCTTTGTTTTGAAAAATGACTCATTCTTGACACCAAACCCCCCCCAAGCTAGCAAAATGGACAATAAACAAATATCTTTGGAAAGGTTCTTTGGGCAGGGTAAAAGAGCCAGTGAGGAGACAGAAGAATAGCCAGTTTGTGAAAATATTGTCTGACACTTACCAAAAAAATCATGTTGTAAATAGTGTGTATCCAAAGTACTTTAACCGAAAGTATACCCTAGTAGCACACTGGTAACAAATAAATCCAACATATCCACTGGCTCAGCTTTCCCTTTGATGAGTTTCATAAGAAGGCTGCAGGCTAATGAATTCTGTTTGTTAGAATGTAAAATGAATTCAGGAGTCAGAAAAACAGTCAATGGAATGGCTATGAGGGACTGCTAGGTGAAGAAATACTTGGGATGTTCAGAGACAGTGAAGTTGGTTAACTGGCAGCTGGAGAAGAAGACAGCACTGATGTGATGGCTGGGAGCCTGAAGGCAAACAATGTCAAAAAGTAAGAGCAGAAACCTTCTGAGCACTGAGGGCCGCTTGACGCTCAGATTTAATCAGAGCATCTGTCTCCCAAGTCAGTAAAACTTTGTGTAAGCACTTTTAATTCCAGGGATGCGTTCATTAAGATGGGAAGCACAGGGGGAATACTCAGCGGAAAGAGGATAAAATGTCTATTTAAGAGATGATGACAGAGGTGGCACTGATAGTGAAATCTTTCTTTAACAATTCATTTTCAGGGGAAATATCTCTGGAAAGTGACTTTAAATCTTTTGACGAACAGGTGAAAGAAACGCGGTTTGGAATACAAAAATATGAGTATGGTGATGATGGCAAATAAGTTGGTGGCAATATTTTCAAAACTAATTCAATATTTTTATTTTCATTTTTAGTTTAAAAAGAAAATTCTAATGGTGTGGATCCACAGCATACAAGGTGAAAAGTCTGCTTCAGTTCATTGTGTAATGCAACCGTCTGCTCCCTTGCACAAAGCTTTCTGTGAAACCCAGCAATGCGAGCCAAGCGGCAGCAACAACTTTTTAACGACTTTCCTCCCTCATTAGTGCAAAAACAGCTATACAAAGCAAACAGTGGCCTGTGGTAAGTAAAATCAACCTGTGTGGTGCTGGTTTGTTTGTTTGAGAAGACTCCATAATTCCAGACAAAAGTGAAGCAGTCAAGGTGGCCAGCAGGTCTCCAGGCGTATTGGCTGCTTGCTGTGGATGATGTGCACTACAAGACATTCAGTCGAAAGTGTGCCATCCCTGAAGAGAAGATTCAAGGCCATGTAAAACACATAGAAAGAGAGCACTAATACCAACCTTTAAGTTGTGTATTTTGACAGTGAGTCAAAATGTTAACATCAAAGATTTTGACTTTATCTTTAAAAATCTAACCCACTTTGAGAATATGCAAAGAGAGGAAAAAAACTTCTGCCACTCATTTACTTTTTTGATGCCTCCCGCCAATACTGAGAGATCAACCCCACTGAGTTGGCTCCCACGCAAAGAAAAACAGATAAGGCTGATGATAAGGAAGATCAAGTATCTTGATTTCATCCTCAGACTCCAGCTGGCTGCATGAAAGTTGGATACACACACACATCCCCTAATAACCCCCACCACCTATGGCTTTTATAAACACAGATCTCCCTGCTGTGAATCATCCAACTTTAATGTGTTCCTGGGGAGTTAGTTTTTATGATTACATTATAAATAAGATAACAAGTTCATATACGATCATATTCAGCGTTTATTTATGCATCATGCTTGAGTGGCAGATAAAAAATAGACGAGACACATCTTGTGGCAAAACGTCCCTATCTGCAGGGACTGCTGCTCCTCTGTTAGTGAACCTCCACATCGGGTAATTGCAGCCCCATAACTTTGAGTGTAATACAGTTAGTTTAGTCTGGTGCAATTTCCTCTTTTACAGCCTACTGCCTCTCTCGTTCTTACTCTCACACACGTACACACACACTTACACTCTCTCCAAAGTTATCTCCACATTCCAGTGAGCACACACTAATTCACTTAAGGCTGACGTATCTCACAGCCGTATGCAGCATAAACAGTCAGCTCAGCTCTACTCAGCTCCCTCGACCACTGCTGCGTCATTTCCCCACATGGGTTCATCAGTTCACCACTCCAAGGGGACCGAACCTCCCCCCCATCGTGCTTTATGTATGCCCTCATAGACCTAATTGAAACTGAAAATGTTATGTTCCACTCCAGTACTCTCCTAATAGGCTTGCTCTTGGTAACCAGGCTTGTGAGGCAATTACAAACCAGAGCCATGAGATGGATCTTAAAGCAGGGAGGGTGGGCACACTGAGTGTGAGGGAAGGTGTGTGTGTTTATTCCAGGGGTCTCTGCCAGCTAAGAGCTGTGGTGGCGAGAGGTGAAACCCAACTGACTTCACTAATTATAGACGTCTTTTCTGGCTTTGCCTTTATGTTTCACACTGTTCGGTCTGGATGAGGGAACAGAGCCCTGGCAGATCAAACGGGATGCTGCGCTCCATTGGCTCAGCTCGAAGGCCTCCAATCAGAAACAACTGAGTGCCAAGTGAGAGCAGCCAAGGTGGCATCCTCATCCAACAGTTTAAGGGGGAAGAAAATTAGGGCGCTTTCAAGCTGCTGGTTTCATCTGGATTTTTGGCATAGGTGTGTCAAAATCACCAGTTAGTATAAACGCATTTTCCGAAACAAGCGAGGACAAGATCAGAGACTGGAGCTGCAAAACCTAATCCACTTTCCAGAAGGAGGAGAAACACGTTTGTATTTTATAACAGGAACAAAAAGTTACCCTCATTCTGTGATCTTGTGGTAGTATGAATTTCCTTCTCATGTGGACTTCACATTTCTACCATCTCCATCGGATGAAGGTGTGAGTGTGAACAACTTAAGTGAAACTCATATTTTCAAAACCGTGATGACACATCACACTTACAATGTGCAAATTGTTTTCACATGTATCATGCTAACTTTCCAAAATGGGTGATTTTCTCACCACTGAAAGGTCACACCATATGTACAGTGCAGCATCCAGGAAGTTTTCACAGCACTTTTCTCCACATTTTACTTTACAGCTTCACTTCAAAATGAAATAAAATCTTTCTCCCTTCTGCCCACAACACCCCACACTGACAATGGGAAAAAAAGTTTTTTTTTTATTTTTTGCAAATTCATTAAAACAAAAAAACTAAGACATTACACGTGCATAAGTATTCACAGCATTTGCCACAAAACTGAGCTCAAGGGCATCTTTTTTCCACCGATCATTCTAGAGATGTTCCAGCTTAGCTGGAGTCCACCTATGGTGAATCCAGTTGATTGGACCTGATTTGGAAAGGAACACATCTGTCTTTACAAGGTCCCACGGGTGACAGGGCATGTCAGAACACAAACCAAGCATAAAGTCAAAGATATTGTCTGTAGCCCTCAGAAACAGGTTTGTCTCATGGCAATATCTGGGGAAGGGTCTAGAAACATTTTTGCTGCTTTGAATGTCCCAACAAGCACAGTGACCTCCATCATCTGTAAATGGTACAAGCTCAAAACCACTTGGACTCTTCCTAGAGCTGGCCACCTGCCTAAACTGAGCAATCGGGGGAAAGGGGCCTTAGTCAGGGAGGTGACCAAAAGCTTGATGGTCACCTTCTAGAAGGACAACCATCTCCGCAGAAATCAACCAATGGGGCCTGTATGGTAGAGTGGCCAGATGTAAGCCACTGCTTAGTAAAAGGCTCATGACAGCCTGCCTGGAGTTTGCCAAAAGACACCTGAAAGACTCTCAGACTATGAGAAAGAAAATTCCCTGCTCTTATAAGACAAATATTGAACTCTTTGGCTTGGCAAATACCATCCCTTTAGTGAAGCATGGTGGTGTCAGCATCAGGCTGTGGGGATGTTTTTCAGCAGTGGGAACTGGGAGACCAGTCAGGATTGAGGGATAAATGCAGCAATGTACAGAGACATCCTGGATGAAAACCTGCTCTAGAGTGCTTCTGACCTCTGACTGGGGTGACAATTTATCTTTCAGCCCTAAGCACACAGCCAAGATAACAAAGGAGTGGCTTCAGGTTCAAAGTTCTGTGAATGTCTTTGAGTGGCCCAGCCAGAGCCCAGACTTGGACCCTACCGAACATCTTGGGAGCGATGGATCTCGAGAGGTGCTGCAAGGAGGAATTGGCCAAACTGAAGCGCCAAGCTTGTAGCATTGTAGTCAAAAGACTTGAGGCTGAAACTGCTGCCAAAGGTGCCACAACAAAGTATTGCAAAGGCTGAAAATACTTATGAATGTGTGATTTCTTAGCTTTTAATTTTTAATAAATTTGAAAATAATTGGTTGTAGAGAATTTTGAGTGAGTGAATACTTTCCCGATGTACTGTATATGGACTTCTAAATGCATGATTTGTTTCAAACTTTTTACAAAGTAGCACAGCTAAAGCACAGAAGCGCAGGGACAGCATGATGATTTTGTACAACCTCAACAGCCCCAAAAATCATTATTCAGTGTTGAAGAGCTGGGGGCACATAAAGTTTGAATCAGTCCATTTAATACATCCCATTTATTTGTCTTGTGCAGTTACAGTGAACACTTTTACTCTCACATGTGGTTGGACTAATGGTCTTGGACTCCAGATCATCAAAACGTAATAGCCGTGCTGTCAGAGCATCTCATGAACAGTGTGTGCAGAAGTTCTTTTTTTTCTAGTTCTAGGTTAAAGTGCAAAAACACTCTGAGTTTGGTGTCAGAACAAATGAAGGCTTGGCTTAATTAATGACTCAACATTGACCTTTGGTTTAGGACACTATCGCCATTCTCCTCTGTGAAAACTCTGCATTGTGTGACCCATTTATCTCTCCCGATCACTCCAAGCAGACTTTATCAGCCTTTCTACAATGTCCCAGCTGTTCCAATCTTATAATACTGCTTCTTATGGGTAGTTGAAAGCCCGGTGGGTCTCAGGTGGCTGCTGCAAGACGATAAAAGGTACCCTGTGGGTGTGTGTGAGACTAAAGAGGGCCTTGACAGAGCCAATAGGAATGAGAGCAGGCTTTTGAAACAAAGCCTAGTCTTTTCTAAAATGTGGTTTCATGAAAAAGAGCAAGTTTGGTTTCAGCTGTTCTTTCACTTTTGATCTGGCAAGGGCACCGTGCACCTGTCAAGAGTGCTCATGTGGCTCAAAATGTCAAAACTGGCACCAATGTCATTGCTGGGAACAGCGGTACACAGCTGCTTTTTATTGACAAAGGCATTGAAGCAGACCACCGGATCAGAACAAAAGGAAAGAAGTCAAGAAGCAGACCAGCAGGGTTAAAGGCAGGGGTGACAATCAAACTGTGGACTCTGACAAATGAACCCACTGTGAAAATAGCCTTACAGTGAGATTCAGTCCTTCCTATATACTGTCCTCCATCCCTGTGACCTGGGACGCTTCTTTTTGTATAGGCGAACATTTATTACTGTCTCCGGTAGCCAGAAACAAGAGAGCAGAGTTGGTGTAGCCCCCGCAGGTGTGAAGTTCCACGGAGAATTAATTAGAAAAGATGGAAAAGGTGGCAAAGGCGAGCTCAGGGTTTGGGTCTGTGTTCCAACAGAGCTGTTAGCGCTGCTGTAAGTGGTGCACAAGTTCAAACCAACATTTTACAAGTTCACAAAGTTCACATCTACTTCCCTTCCACTGCCAAAAGGAGCTCCTCAATGCTGACAGCTGTGCAGATGTTCATGTTCAAAAGTCAAAAAGTCCTGGAGACATGGCGTAGTGTGGAATTTGGAGTGGAATTTGAGTGTTTTTAATGAATCAGTGAAGGACACACACATACACATACAATTGGGAGAAGTCTAACTAGCATTAGCCTATTAGCTGCTCTCATTTCCTGACTGTCTTTATTGTTTGTAATAACCTGGCGGTCATAACACACTACAGCAGCTTGATCAGTAGAACAAATGATAAGTTCTAATCAATTCATGACACAAGCAACATAAGAAGATGGAGTAAATAAGGCTGTTACACAGATTGCATGTTTTAAAGCCAACTCTGTTTGCCCCCATGCTAACAACCTGCTTGTAGGATGAAATGTTAATGATATCACAGGGTACTCAGCAGGTTGAAAATTTAGAGGAGTAGTTTTGCAACAAAACAGTCTCCACTTAATTTAATGACTGTTAAGCTTTACGTTTTCCGTAAGGATTGTGAATGCTGGATGTATTTTATGGTGTTATTCTGGTCACACTGTTTTGATAATAAAACAGTTTATATATATATATATATATATATATATATATATATATATATATATATATATATATATATATATATATATATACACTATGGATATACTATGGATATACTATGGAGTTTATGGATTATGAGTTTAAATAAAGTAAAGAAACAAAACTACTAAAACTGAAGGCCAACCACATTTGAAAAAACTGAGAACAAAACAGACTGTGTGTACAGATAGATATCTTCACCACCTCATTTGTAAAATAAATAAGATCAAATGAAATAAAAAAATAAGCCAAAACACTCTGAAACAAAAAATCTGAGACAGGACAAAATTTCAATGACACTTTATCATACAAGTGTCGACATAGGGGCTAAATATTTTTTTGTTTGTTTTTTGTTTTTTTTAAAGGTAGGGTCTGCAGGAATTTGTGTTACTTGTAAATACAACATCGAAACTGGGCTCTTTCTCCTTGGATCAGTGCCAGCAGCAGCACACACCCACTGCATCTGACCAAAGCTATGTGAACACACTTACAAGCTGAGCAACCACCTGTAGCAGTATCCAGTTTCTACGTGGGAGGGCTGTCCACCTGACTTGGCATCTTAGCACAAGCTAATCACGGGTATTTGATGTCTAAAATGCAGATTAAAAGAGCATCAATTGGCCCTGTATCATCAGGAGACACGGCAATGTACAGTTGCGAGTCATCAGCATAGCTATGAAAGCTGATGCCATGCCTCCTGATGATGTCCCCAAGGGATAGCATGTATAGATTAAAAAGAGTTGGACCTAAAATTGACCCTTGGGGAACCCCACACTATATCTTATGGGTTCCCGAGGAACAGGTATCCATACTTACAAAGAAACTTTGATCAGTCAGGTAGGACATGAACCAGTTAAGAACAGTACCAGAGGCCGACCAGATTCCTTAGTCTATTTAATAAAATGTGATGGTCTCCTGTATCGAAGGCAATACAGACACAGCCAGAACATCAACATCCAGGCAGAGGAGAGGGTTCAAGGCAGACACAGTCACTGACACACAAATCTAGAGCACCAAAGGAGATGATTAACAGGATTATTCCTGCAAAAGTCAATATTTAAGTCCTTTTTTTTTTAATCCTGCAGACTCTACCTTTAACTAAATAAATAGGGTGCTCTAAGTGGCTTCCCCTAACTATTTGACTTCCCAAATCTCTTCTTAATAACTCCATGAGATGGCACCAATAACATAAGATGATTGGAAATGAATGGCAATTTATTGACCACAGTGGAAATTGGAAGCTGACCACCAGAAGAGAGCAGCAGGAATTCTAAAAAGGTTGTTTTGACGATGATTCTTGGTGATAAAAGTCATAACATTGATCATAAAACCATTAACTATCTCACTTTTAAATGGTGCCGCCTGTGTAAGGCACCATGCAGTTGTGGGATGAGCAGCAGAGCTGGGTATGTGTGTTGTGAGCACTGAATATTTGCCAAATCATCTCATTCTGCCATTGACCATATTTGTGATTTAATGTTGTTACAGTTTCTGGGGATTAACGGCTGTGGTGCAAACAACTTCAGCCTTCAACTTCAGAGATTTACTCTTGTCCAAACTCCCATCCAGTCAAAGATTTTTTTTTTCTTTCTGTCCTGAGGTTCTCCAGTAAACATACTTTTTTTTTTTTTTTATCTCCCTACCTTTATCCTGATCTAAGAGCAGAAAATGGAGTTTTTTGGCTTTTGGAGCTTATACACACTCAACCTGAGCTGTGAAGTGCAGGAAAAGACATTTTTAGGGAATGTTAGCAGAAGTTGGAGGAACAGGACTCAAACTTATTCATAAAACGTGATGTTTAAAAAGTTAAACACGTTCAATGATGTGCCTTTTATGAATCTCAAAGGAAATGTATGCAGTGAATTAAAAAATGGATTTTCTTCCTCACCCTGCCACGGTTAGTTACTGACGGCAATATACAGAGAATTAATTGACTGTTTGCTGTTTTAGAAGGAGAAACAATACAGTACTAATTCATAATGAGGCAATCTCATTACGGGAGAGCAGCAGCATAAGGGCAGCTTGATAGGCAAGGTCATTAGAGTATTTGGCACTCCACCTCACTCTGATGAGCGAGTATTATTAATATACTGTATGACTTCCAATTCCAAATGTACCTGCAGGTAGCTGGCTTTGACCTTAGAGAGGATTTCCTGCTTTCATTAGAATAATTAATGTCTAAATCAAGCGCTGTTGATTATCTACCCTGGACTCTTTCTCCCTCTTTGTTCTTCAATGTTTCCCATTAACATATAAGGCTTAATAGGAACTGCTGCAAATTGCACCGCCAATTAAAAGAAAAGACACAAAGCTGCACTTTTACCGGCAGCATTACCCAGAGGTTGAAATTAGCAATTGAGAGAAATCCATCGTTATAAAATTCCGTTTAGGTCTTCGGGTATTTCAAGAGGTCATAAAATGAGTGCTATGCATTAAACCATGTACATACCTATCCACCTATTTTTTTATTGATCCATTAATTGTGCCCTTAAGGTGGTTAAGTCACTTAACCATCAACATTCATATTATGTAAAAGCTTTATGTTCTGAGAGCTCTGCATGCAACAAAGTCCTTTTGTTTATTACTTGTTTATTTGCAGGGGTGGAAGTAACAAATAAAAAACACTCAAGTTACTTTAATAAAGTCGTTTTCTGGTACTTCTATTTTGATGAGTATTTTTTCCAACTGTGCAATTTTACTCATACCTGAGTACATTTTACGCCATGTAATCTACTTCACTACTTTTAAAATCACAAGTCGCCACTGAGTATGCCCACTATTTGAAGCAATATTTGAGCCTTTCGTCTGCATGTCATAGCCAATAAGGCTGTCTGATCATGACCGCGCCATTGACATAACAAAAGGAAAGCTCTGTTACCGTCAGCACACGTGTTTCTTGAGGTAAAATACCAACAAATTTGATAATCGAGTTGATACTTAACAAGCCATACCTGGAGGAATTTTTCATGTTCAGAGAGAGAAAAGGAGAAAGTGTCCAGATGCAATGCATCAATTAGCTTGAGTGCTTTCCATTATTTTCTGAGATGCTAAATGAGCTGTTATTAAGCCTGCGTGTCAGAATAAGTTACATGTGGAAATCAATGTCCCACTCTCTGCGTCAATCAATCAATGCGTCAATCTATCTTTAGACGTTCGTTTCTTGGATAGTTTACAATGTTAATGTGAGTATTCTTCTTCTACCTGGCTGTCAAACTATCAAAAACCTGGCATTGGAGCGTTGTGCAAATGGCGATGGGGTCACAAATTATGACTGGTCGCAAGTTTTCTGCAACACTGGCATAATATTTTTCTAGCAGGAACACTGCATGTGTGCATGTGTGCCTGCAAAACAGATCCTAGTTTTTCTTTTCTTTACAGATATAAAGATTACAGACTCACATTTGTTTGTATTTAATGTATATCCTGAAACCTTGCTATATTTATCAATTGTTTCCATTACTTTCTGTATTGACTTGTGTGGTTTTGAAAGAAAGACTATTACGTCATCCGCATAAAGTGCTAATTTATCTCTATCTTTTCCTTTTTGTACTCTTTCTATATCTGCATTTTGTCTAATTGCTGCTGCCAGCACTTCTATGTAAATAGCAAATAGCAGCTGTGCGTAGCTCCTCTCTGAATCCTGAATTTAGAAAAGGTAACATTTGTTTTTATCCTGGCATTTATATTGCAGTAAATTGCTTGTATCCATGTTTACACTTGTGACTTAAGACAACAATATATCTGTAAAGTTGAACCAAACCCTGCATTCATACAATGCTGAACAATCAAAAATGAGCTCAGTTTGTTTCCCTGGTTGATTGAGCTTTTGAAAAAAAGTTTTCCTTTGGTGCTTATGGCAGTGATGTGATAAAGTATTGCTTGAAAATGATGTGTGATAGTTTACTTATCTCTAGAGAAGAAGCATTGACAGCACAATTAAACCCCCCCCCCCCCCCCCCCCCCCCCCAAAAAAAAAAAAAAAAAAAAAAAAAGTCATTAATACACTGAATAGATTTGTACTTTTACTTTACTTAAGTATTACTTTTACTTGTACTTGAGTACTTAGTACTCTTTCCACCTGTTTATTTGTGAGGGACAGATACAATATTCACAGATAAACTGTAAACAGCCTTCAAATGCAAGTATCACAGTGGTTGAAATAGTTGCTTATTTGCTACATTTGAACTTATAAGGGCTTTATTTATTCGCAGAGAGGATGGGGAGCACGTCCACTTAAACATTTGAACACAAACTGTACAGAATTCAAATCAATAAAATGCTAAAACTCAAGATCTGGGGGTGGTGATGTCTCAGGATTTTCAAGGCCTGATCGTTGAGGCGCTGAAGGATTTGATTACTGACTGCTTCGCCTGCAGGCTGTCGAATCACAAGACCAGATGTGAAAGTAAAAGCAGAGTTGAGTGTCAAACAGTTACTTATAATCTTAACACAGCAGAGATTGGCCTTAATTGTTTCGCAAATGGCTTTGAAACATTAACTGAGAATCTAAAATTATCCTCAAATACTTCTCATCAGTTTCTTGCTCTAAAAGCTCGCCTTTGTTTCTGTTTGGATTTAAGCTCAAAGTTGAATTTCACAAAGAAAAGCACAGTTCAGAATATGATTAGTTGATTGCAGGAGGCCACCCTGAAGGATTAGGATAAGGGTGCTACACAGATCCTAAAAAGCAGCAAGCTAAATAACTGCTAAGCTAATCTTCTCCTCCCCTACCACAATTACCTCACAAATCTAGATTTATTACTGAGCAAGACGCAAGAAAATAAAGGGGGAAATTAAGTCAGTGAAGGCTGGAAAGACAGAAACGGGAAACTGGTGCTAAAGAGAAAAAGGTTGTGTTAAAGGTCCTGAAGTATAAAATATTGCATGCTCACACATTCACTCATGCTTGCACTCGTACACACACTCACACAGGGAGCTAATGAAAGACAGTCTCCTCCCAGCGAACCTGAGCCAGGCTACAGGAATGAGAAGTAGACAGAAAAGAAAAATGGAAAGAAACGAAAACAAGAGGGTTCTGGATATTGGATCGGGGCAAAAGAGGACAACTCTGACAAGATGTGGAAGGGTTGCTGATATGTCAGCTTTTATATCCTTCCTCCTCCTGCAGCTCTCTCTGTCAGAGCACAGCTCGTCTGAAAGGAGGGGAACCCAGCGAGGGGAGCAGAAGCCTTCCAGCGCTCACTAGAAGCCGCTGACACTCATCAGTCTAAGAGCCCTTCAGCGATTGCATGGCATCATCTTAGCACTGACCTTGATTGATTGGTGCCAAAGACCTTCCATCCTCTCAAAATGAGCTCTAATGAGTTTTAATGCATGGCTTCCAATAGATATGTTCTAACGGGCGTGAATATTGCCATATTGAGTCAGTTTTTTCAATTCATTTATCTGTTTAAGACTTGTTAAAGGGGTATTAAGTCATCAGTGACCTCTCCTGGACCAGTTTAAATTGCTCCAGGATCTCAAAAACGTGTCTCTTCCTTGGTGAGCCTCCAGCCATCTTACCACTCTCAATCTCAGGAATTTTGCTCGCCTGTAAGATATATGAACAGCCCTGTGACATTGCGCTCAGCAAGGCCATTGTTTTCAATTAATTTCCCTTCCCAGGTTTTAGCACCGAGATAAGCAGTCAAACTCTACCTACAGCTCTGTCCTCCAAATATGCTGAACCTCAATGACACGGTGGCATTGACAGGACAGAGAAGTTATGATGTGTCTGTTTTACAGGGAAGTGAAATGGTCAAAGTTTATTTTACACAGCTCTTAATTCTTGGAGTTACTGTCCGTCATCATAGATTTTGAGGACAAGGTAGGCGGCAACAGAAATATGTCTGGGATATGGATGGGTTTCTTTGTTGGAAATTGAAAAGGTCTTGTATTGATAAAAATGTCAGGCCCCTTTGTAGGGTTGTCTGAGTCACACTGTTCAGGGAGGTGACTCATAGACAAAGGTACGTATTCAACTTCACAAAGCTGAATACGAATCTGTGCAATTTGAGGCAGCAGAGTTATTATGGAGATGGATAACAATGGATGCAGGCCTTGTTTCATCAAGAGCTTCATGCTCTTAAACTTGACAAATTTATTTTTGTCTTCACAATTGCTGCCATATTATATCACAGAGATTTAGCTTTCCCTATCAAGGAAAAAAAAGGTATCCTTGTGAGCATTTTCCAGCTAAAAGAATCCCTAAAACCAATCTCATATGTAAAATACAAAAACATAAAATAGCAATGCAGGGTGTCACAGTCACCATCAAATAATACAGTCCATAAGGACCACGACTCAAACATGTGACACAGACATGTGAGCCCAGCACTCATCACCAACAGCCACAAACACTTATTTAACATCAGTCATCTTCACAATCAACTGAGCCGGCACTCAGGGGTCTCTCCGCCCTTATAGCTGAAGTGTCTGAGCGTGTGCAGACATCTTTTCTCTTCTGTCGTAGAGGGGGTTTGGAACTGCTTTCTTTAAAATGTCTTAATATCCTCTGTGTGGATGGGTTTTCAAGTACTGCTGGTAAACTCTCCTGAAGTAATTCCATCAAAACAGTCACCATCAGTCGCTGCTTCAACTTCCAGTCAAGAGCCTTTGAGGTGTATCATCTCCTCTCTTTACACATTTTATTTTATTTTATTTTATCATGGCTTTTATTTGCAAAACGTTGACTTTCTTTTTTTACAACTAAATTCTTTTAAGTCTAAAATATCGTCTTTTGACTTAATTGAAACTCTTATTTTGTTTTCCTTCCTTAATACAACCCAAATCCTTCAATATACAGTCTGGGGTATCTGCAACAGCACAAATCCTTCTCTTGGGGAAAAAAAAACTTTACTCTACAAAAATAATCATGTGGAACTACAAAACAAAAATCTATTAAATAGACAATTTCACGGTTACATTTCACAGGTTTAGAGGCTGAATTTCAACATCCTTGTTCGTGCTCACTGGGTGGAGAAAGCAGACTATCTCTGCTTTTACTTGTGTCTTTCAACCACCTCCGCTGCCCTGATACAAGATGCAAAGAGCGCTGTGACATTTACCTTTCAGTCCACTTGACTTCTTTTAATTTACATTTTAAAAAGTCCACCTGGTGATTCACAGGCCTTGCTTTTTTAAAATGTTAGTGCATTAGAAACTGTGTCATTGAGCTAATGATTACCATGAGACAGACCCTGGAAAGTAAAATGACTTTGTTTTAAGACTGTGTCAAAATGGCAGATTTCTTGATAAGGAGGTTAGCTCATCTATTTAAATCTTTTACCAATGTAGCAAAGCTGATGTGAAACTGATTTTCCAAGACCAGATATGTTTTATTCTTCAAAATTTGAAAGTATTGTTTGTAGTTTCTGGGCTAAATTTGTCATTGCTAACGTCTCATATACACCAGATATGTCTGCAGTCCGGCTTTGCTCTGTTGTGTGTTGAGTGCGTTTATCAACTCACATCAGCTGCATGTTCAGTCCATAGACTGTGAATAGAGTGATGAGTGTGGCGCCGCCATTTAATATTGTATGGTTTTAAGCCCAAAATACCCCCGTCACAGACGCCACCAAGTCTGCACATTAGAGGGTGACAAAGACAAAGAAAGATTTTTTTCTTTCGAGAGTCTAATCTCTTCTTGGCTCAACATATTTTACAATCATTGAAAAAAAAATACACAGAAACGACAGCTGTCAATCATTGTTAAACATGATCTAAAGCCTTGTTTTTAACCTCTTATAACTAATGAAAATGAAACTTTTTAGAAAAAAAGGGCCTAAATTCAAGGCAACCCAATAATATCTTGAAATCACTGCGAGGCATTTTTTTTTTTATTATTATTATTTTTAAGTTTGACCACAGCCCATCTGGAATGACTGGGGCGATGGATTTTTTTTTTTTTATTTTTTTTTTTTTTTACCTATACTGCAGCTAGCCACCAGGGGGAGCAGTTTTTTGGCAACCTCACTTAGAGCCGAGCAAGATGATGTCCATTTTTTTTCCCTCTCTTTTTTTATTTTATTATTATTATTCTTTTTTTTATTGCAGTCTATGGTTTAGCTGAAAAGCTGCATGACCGACAGACAGCTGGCTCCACTCATTACGTCGGTTTGTCGTAGTCAAGCTAAACGGGATCTTGTTATGACATGATGTTTATTTTGAAAGTCACTGGATGTTTAAAGGTAGTTTCCTTGCACTACTGGTCCCGCTCATTGTTCCCTACAGTGAACTGATGCATCACAGCTTCAGAATCCAGCAAAAATTTGATGGTTACATGTTAGCTGTAACCTAACGGATCCAGTGCAAGTTGGCACATTGAATTGAAACCTATCTGGCTCTGTGCTGTGATGGAGCGGAGCCAGACTGCAGATGCATCTGGTGTATTTCAGCTGTAACAGTTAAGTAAGATGGTAGGGAACACAAAGCAACATTCCCAGTGTTTTTGTTAGCATGTTGACTATAGCATTTTGCAAAAATAATTATTAAAATGGCTGGTTTGTGCAGTTTAATATAGTTAAAGCCTCATGATGACTGGATGATTTTATGAGGTTTGCTGTAAATTTTAACGAGGTCTGCGTTTGCCCCAGCTCCCATACTGTATCTCTTAAATAAGTTGTCGAGGTTCATAGAAAGTTGGAATAAAAGTCATGTCCAAGAGAGCAGAGTTCTGAATGTCAAAAATTCCAGCTCCTGCCTTCATCCCTGACACACTTGGACACTTTGCTGTCATTTTGTGCGATGGGCCAGTAAAAATCCATCCTTGTTTCCTCCTTTAAATGTCACTGGGTTGACTTCAGAGCTGACAACCATAGGTCCACTTGGCTCAAATGTGAAGTGTTGATCGGTAGCAGCTTTACGGTGCCTGTGACACATAGATATTCAGTGACATTTGAATTCCACGGGATCCTCTCTTCTGTCTTTTTCTCCATATTCATTGCAGTTGATTCCTGCAGGCGCTGCACCATATTGTTATCATATTTCTTGATTTGCTTGGCAGTCCCAAAATGTAATCAGCCAGAATCATTGCTTTTGTAGTGTTTCTGCTGGAAACTGAGACCACCTACTTATGCACGTTATAAGAAAATATTTATGTTATTCATCAGAGCTGGCAAAGATAGCTCTACTCTGGGATGCATGATGAAAAAGGTTGTTTTTCATTTTTCATCAGACTGACGGAGAAAAACAGGAACTAGCCCCTGTGACAAATTGGTTCTACTGTATGAATCATATCTTCCCTGTTATCGATCATCCCAGCAATGTTCAGACTTCCAGAGGTGTCCATCATATTATAGATTCAGGTCAGAGTTGTGAGAATAAAGCCTGTTTTTTCAGCATTGCTTAGGGTGAATTCTACATCCTGGGAAATCCAGGTTCTTCACAGTATTTCTCAGTGTCAGGAAATACACGTCAATGGTTGAGTGAACAAAATGTCAAAGGAGCTTAGCTGTAAGCCAACATGCGGCTCTTTATATGATTCTGTGGACCAAGTTATATCCTCACCACTAGTATGTCAATAGATCATAGCAGTCAGCTGCAACAGCTGTGATCTATGGACTCCTCATACTGCCCGTGCTATTACTAATTCTGCTCCATGTTTTCCTCCTATATACTAGAAAGAGTAAGATCATTCGAAACATATGGGAACTAAATATTTAGCAATCAAAGCGTCTCTCCAATAAGAGCTTTTAACATCCAATTAAACAGGCAGCAGCAGATGGTGGCATTGCGAGGACAGCTGGTTTTGAGGTTCGCACTGTTCGTCTGCCCATCAGTGTGTCAATCATGTTCTGCTCTTCCTACAGATCGCATAAGTGGAAGCTCAGACTGTCATAAAATTTCAGGTATGTGTCATCTGCACACTGTTTCACAGAGCTGAGGAGTGATGTCACAGGTGTAGGATGAAACAAGAGCTCCATCTAGTGTCGTAGGTGTGCTGGTTTTGAGCAGCTCTTTGATGCTTCTGGGCTCAGAGGCTTCTTTTCACACTTCAGATGGTTGATCACAGCAGGATGTTCTCGCGCGCTGTTCTCAATCATAGCACCAGACTGCACCCAAACACTCGAGATCATGATGTTTACTGACTGAGTCGGGTATATTGGATGACACAGTTGCAAGACAATCCAGTTCAGATACTGCTACTGAACACATGGCTGCTGTAAGGTCTTTGAAAGGGAAATGATCTTTATAACACAACTGAAAAAAATGTTCTGATGTGGGTTCAAATGCTTAGTTTGAAATGGTATTCATACAAAACATGAGTTGCATATCAAACAATTACATTTCAGTTATGGAAAACAACATTTTAAAAAAATAAATAACAGAAATGTTTCAGTTGGTTGACTATTTTGAGAGTTCTGCACAAACAGAAAGAGTAGTAATGTGGTTCGTAGAGTGAAAGGGTCTAAGTTTGCTGGGATGATGTCAAAAACCATCTTTTTCTTAAGATTTCCACTTTTGAGTCCTTTAAAAGCACTAAAGTAGGGTATAAATAACAAAAGCATGCCAACATCTTTGAAAGTTTTCCTGGATAGGCTATAATTTATCCAATCTGAGCATGTTGTTTCGGTGTACTTTGGATTTCAAAACTGTGACACTTGTTTATTCCATGCCACCAGAAAAAATGGTTAAGAAATGGGGGGAAAATAATGGCTTTGGCAAAACAAAATGTCAACATTGAAAGATGACTTGGAACAGGAGCTGGTGATTTATGACATAGTTAATGGCTCAGGGGTCCAGTATGGAAGAGAAAAGTTTGGACAATCCCTCTACCAGACCTCTACTAGACTTTTGTCTGGTCCACCTATACTCTTCAATGGTTTAGTTCTTTTATTGATTTGGAAACCTATGAGCTCTGGAGACAGACCAGACATAAATCTAGCGGAATTTAGTCATTCCAAGAAAAAAATCTTCCAACATTTACTATTGTGAAGAGGGTGGACCCATTTTTGATATTTTTTCACAGCATCCAAAATCTCTGGTGGCACCTCTGTTGGTGTTATTATGGTTAAGCCCTCTAAGCAGAGGTAAAAAGGTCACAGGAAGCTAGAGGTAAGTGGATGAGGGGATATGGTGCCAAGTTGGTATGGTACTTTTTCATCCTCAAGCAGGACATCCTCAGAATGAGAGTGGATCAAAGAGCTCACCAGCACCTGAGTCCTTGTTTTTAGGATATCACTTGAATTGAATAAAGTTCGCAGGATAACTCGCCGCACACATGTCCAGTTTTGACCCAGAAAAGTTTTGTTTAATCAGATGGATAACTTTGTACCTTTTGTTCTGCTCATACTGGAAACACAAATACAACTGTTAAACCAGCAGTCAGAGAAGAAAATGTCTATTTCTGTCAAGTTAAGTTTGGTGTAAAAAATTCTAAATTGGGCCCTGCAAATTAAGACACACTAGAATTTTTCCCTTTCTTCTCTCAAATTGAAGAATCAAAAGCTGGAATGAGTTTTGTATTATTTTTGTTTTTGTTCTCCACCATAACAAGAAACTTTCTTTAACTGCTCAACTTTAAGAGCAACTGATTGTCCAGTGAAATCAACATAGTGGAGAATGGAAAATAAAGAGAAATCATATGAACTTCCACGTCTTATCAGCTCGACACAGTGGGAGTTCTGTTTGCAGCCAAAACACTGCACACATACGCTTATCTATGCCTCACAAACACCTCAGTGTATGGCACACATTCCAAACAGCAGCAACAAACACAAGCAGCACCATTTCTCTCTAAGTCAGGCTCCTCGTGACTGAGCCTTGTATGATATGCCAGCAAGAGAGAAGAAAGAGGAGAGTTTGTTCTCCAAGGCGTTAGTGAACATTCAAAGGCAACTGAGATGCGTAGATTGTCATGTCAGATGTTGTTATTCAGAGGTGATAAGGAGATAAATAGGTTAATTGAAATATTAAGTGAGGGCAAAGAATGTAAATTGAATTTAACCTAAAGAGCAACACAGCTTAGAGCCAATATGAAGCGAAGCTGTTACTTTTGATTCATTGTTAGCATGCTTGGGGGTTTGCATAATACCTGGTTACTGAAATAGTACTCTGACATGCATGGGCTAAAATAAAATAAAACATTAAAAAAAAAAACCTTGAGTCAACTTCTTAAACTGTGATTGTTTTTTTTTTTTTTTTTTTTTTTAGCTCAGGGGTGTCCAAAGTTTTTCAGAGAGGCACACATTTAATTTTGTTAAATGACCCTGGACCAGCAACTTTCACTGACATATTTATTAACTGTGAAAGTAAAAATAATATATAATTTAAGGGGGTTTGTAGTTTTTGAAAATGTCAAGTGAGAGCTGATTGTAAATGCAGGTTTTCATTTTTGGGAGTTAAATTATGGAGCAGACTTTGTGATGACTTGAAATTGTGTAAATCACTGTTGAGTTTCAAAAAATATTGAAAAGTAGAATAATAACGGGTTACAATGACAAGGACGAATGTAAAATGATTAAAAACAATGATTAAAAGTAAATCTTGTCTCTTCCTTATTCATGCCACTGATATTCTCTGTTTTTTTTATGGATTCTACAGGATAGGCAAAAATAAGCTTCGGATTTAGCCTACTCCTTATTCGGTTACTTAGTTTTTCATTATTTATTTATTTATTTATTTATTTATTTATTTATTTATTTATTTATTAAATGTCTTGTGCAACCATGCATATACATTTTTTTTTGCTTATTATTATTATTATTTTTATTATTATTATTATTATTATTATTATTATTATTATCATTATTATCATTATTATTATTATTATTATTATTATTATTATTATTATTATTATCTGATTAGAGACTGATGACATCGAACATCACCTGTTCCTCAATCGTCTCTTAATGCCAGATGATAAGTGGCCAGGTATCTTCAGTGTTAAGTGCTAAGCCAAAAAAAAAACAAAAAAACAGTAGACTCCGCTTCTGACCAAGGAAAATGTTCTTCATTAGGGGGCGATATGGGAAAGACACAGCTTGACTGTAGTTTAGTGAGACGTTACTAGATAAATTTTCATTTTGTTTGTGTGTTTGACAGAAAATATGGATGTAGATATAATTTAGTTGATGAAAGTTTTTTGATACTTGACCTCGGACCAAAAAAAAACCTTCTAGTTGTGATGAACAGAAGAAGTAGCTGACAGAAAGTAGAGAGCAAATGGTTTGTAATTACAAGCTTGCTACCGTAGCAACCCTCGAGTGGCCACTTAAGGTATTGCAGTATTTGGCAGCAGTGACTTGGCTTGTTTTTCAGCTCTGGCGGTTTCCTCTTGGCTGAACAATCCTCCTCCTCACAGCAGGGTCAATCAGGGCATTTAGAGCTCACTCAACAAACTGTCAATCACAGCCCGAGTTCACACAGTTTCTTTTAAAGATGTTTTTCTGAGCTCAGTAACTGATAGCAATATGGTGCCATGAGCCTTTAGATGCCCTTCACCACGCTGAGCTCCATTTGGCCCTACTGAGCACAGCGGGCAAATTCAGACATTTACCACTGCCTCCCACTGTCACCACTCTGTTACTCCATCACAAGACGCTCCATCTCCACACTATCTTTAACCATGAAGTTACACAAGGGAAGGAAGGGCCAGTGAAAGATGGATTCTTTTGATCATTACTTCAGTCTCAGAACAGACTGCAGAATATTACAGAGCAAAAAGAAAATGAGGTAGTCAGGCAGCTCAAAATGAGAAAGAGGTCCATCTCTGTCTGCTGTAAATTAATAGGAATAAGACTGCAGGTCAGAGATGATTAAAAGCATAATGAGTCTAGAGAGTGGGATGGGGAGTTTAAAGCTCAGGTGATCTTGGCAAAGCGCCTCAGAGTCTTCATGCTTTCATGGTATTTTAATGCCTGGAGTTTAGTCGAGGAGAACACATTGCTAGGAGTTTTTTTGGATGTAAAAAGATGAACAATTTGTTTGTGGAGATGATTCAATATATGGAGGAGATATAAGTTTTAAAGATGAATCACACATTGGCCATCTTTGGCCAATCATTTCAAATTTCTACAGACGAGACAGAAACCCAGGCATGTGAGGCTTTAAATTTGGGAAGGAATAACAACTACATGGAACTAGCTATGCAAAAAAGATTTAAAAGAAACAATGGCCAAGGTGAAATAGATCAGCTACAGTCAGAAATCTGTCTTTCAGTTGACATTTTAGACTCAGCTCTTGCAGCACTGTCTCAGTGTTTGCAGACACCTTACTGCTTGGAAACAGTTGCAGCTGCCAGCGCATTTTGGCAACAGAGTGGTGTACAATGGTTTGTCAAGCTACGCAAGGGATTTCACCACTGAAGACTACAATTATACCTGAATACCTCTCATTTTGAGGAAGGATAAATTACTCCCAGCTTCATGTGAAATGAGCAGGTATTCAGCGGACGGGTGTTTTGTACAGAGAAACCCAATGTGTACATAAGAAAGTCACAAGACGGCTGCGTATGAGAAAACTCCGTCCCAACAAAGAATTGCCAAAAACATCAGAATAACATGATTTTAATTTTATATTCAATGATTGCTAATAACAATAATCAATAGATTCCTACTGCAGTTGTAATATGTTTTTATTAATTCTGATTCCAACTTCTCCTTCTTTACTCTCCATATTGAGTCCTGTCATAACCTTAGCCCCAAACTAACTTTTTCATTCTCTACACAGTAAAAACCGGATTTAGAATTTGGTGATCAAACTTGGGTAGCTAAGGTTGACTGGTGACCGAAAGCCTACAATCACTGCAACGTTCCACTGAAAGTCACTAGTTAGCATGGTCACACTCAGGCCATGTGTACACTCAGCCAGGTATTTTCAAAAACAATCCACCACTAAGTCTGGGTCAAGGCATGTCAAACCCATATTTGACAGTGTTTTCCAGATGAAAAACCTGTGCCAGCCAATCAGAACGACCTCCCATCATTATGACTATGACGTTAAATAACCAAAAGCTCTGTTTACAGGCGTCTACATAAAACCATGAAACCAGGGTTTTCCAAAATCTTCACTTTGGCCAGAATTTTCAGAAGACATTATTTTTAGTGATGTAAAGCTACGGTTTCCTGTGGATGACAGGTGTAAACACATAAAATTATATGCGACCTCCCAAATACACGGCTAAGTGTGGATATGGCCTTAACTTCAAAACACCAGCAGCTCTGAAACAGTCATAATCATGTCAGAACTCCATAAAACTTGTGGTGTTGTGTCTTTTCAAACAACAAAACCAGACATTTTAATGCTGCTTAGAGTTTCAATTCAGAGATTACAGAACACCAGGTTGTCCGAACAAAAGGAGATAAACTCTGCTTCTATTGCCATAAAAATGTGTGCACATATTTATGATTACATTGGCTGCATTAACATGCAGTGGGTAACTCTTTCATATTTCGAATATTAGCAATAACCCAGTTGTGCAAGGGCCATGTAAACACAAACAAGCCTTTTTAAAAACCCGAAAGTCATCCTTTTCTAGCCTCAATATTTGGTCATGCACCTATCAGGACATTCCCAATCTAAAGGAACATTAATATGTGTCCTGCGCATGTTCTGTTCACAAAGAATCTTAGGCTGTATTCAGACCAGAAAAGTCTTATGGTCCACTTGTTTGGTCCGGACCAAAAGCGGACTTCATTTTTTTTCATTTGATGCGGTTCATATTCAGATTGTACTTTAAGCAAGTGGACGATATTCTGTAAACACATCCATGTGTGTGACAATCAGTGCTCTCATTGGACAGCACTGACAAAGGGGGCACACAGAATACAGACTCGGAAATGGAGGTAAACATGTGTGTTTGTGCTCTTATTAGAGCTGCAAAATCATTTTCAGTTTCAAGAGCAGCTCCTTCAAATAAGGCTTAACAACACTCCGTTTCAAATTTTGCAACAGCAAAGACGAATGCGCGCAGCAAGGGGACGCTATGCTCTGCGAGTCCTGACCCACAACATGCCAGCAAAAGCGTGGCTAAAGAGAAGACGGAGGATCGGGTATGAACCAAAGATGGTTAGGTTACGGTGGCTTTATAGGCCCAAAAGGCGCTTGATTCTGTAGTCAGTTCGGTTGGACCTTGGTTTGTATTCAGACCTGCACCGGAGAACCACGGACCGCACCAGAGTTTGTTTGGAAGTGGATGGAGATCACCTCAAAAAGTGGGTCTCAGTCCAGTTGTTTGGTCCGCACCAGGGTTTGTTTGTCTATTCATACTTGCATGGAAAGTCCGCACCAGAGTGGGAAACTAACCCTGGTCCGTTTAAAGTGGACTAAACAGTCTAGGTATGAATACGCCCTTAGTCTTTTGAGAACAGGAAGTCCGCCGTGCTGCTGTTGCTATGGATACAGTAAGAAGTGTAAATGGCACCCATTGCGTCATGATGTTTTCCACGCGTCAAGGTGTTGCCCTTGTGTGGCTGTTTTGATAGGGATACCATGTAAACAGGAAAAACCCTGTTTTCTCATGCATGTAAATGGGTTATTCCAAATGTTTCAGAAACCAGAATATTGACCACCCAAATATTGACTGCATGTAAATGTAGCCATAGGTTGTATATGAGTCAGTATTGTTGGTAATAACACAACTGCAAAGACATACTGCTGCCTAAACAACACTTTTGAGAAGTCGCACCCCTTTTTTTTTGTATTTAACTGTTCCTACAACTGAAAGTTTCAACATTTGTGAAGTTGTGTCATAAAATGCAAAAAGAACATATTGTAATAGAGAACCGAAAAAATTACGAAGTTACATTTGCTTTTATTGAGCAAAGATAAAACTTTCTCTGTTCCCCCAGTCATGAAAAGTCACATGACAAAATTAAACTAGAAATGGCAAATGCATGAATATGAATTCATTTTTTTAGCTACTGGCCTCAATGTAGAGAACTAAGTGGATTGGACACTGACAGTCTGAGCTGAGGCACAGCTCTCTGTTGACACCCTGCTGCTGAGTCATAATTCGCTGTTGGGGTTTTTAAATTAAAGTCCACAATAATACCCATCTTTGGGATGATTGCGTGGCTTATTTCTTTCCTTATTAGTATTTAGATTTCACCGCCAAGCCAGCCTCACTTTACTGATAGTGGCTTCTTATTTTATGGACATATTAGTTTCAAAGACAAAAGCTGTGTGTTCAGTTATCTGATCAGATGAGCTGCTCGGGAAAATTGAGTTTAAGAGTTTAATTTAGAGCTGATAGATATTTGTGGAGGTGTCAAAGTGTCTGCACTTGTTCGGATTTCTCATTATTTAGCAGCCTGGAGAAATTGCATTAATGCTTTGAAAACAGGCCAAACAGAAGTCTGTGTGGTTTAGCAGACGGGTGATGACTGCTTTTAAAATACTGTTTTTATGTTTTAGTGAGGAACTTTATGCTTGTGTTGATTCTGGCGCCCCCTGTGGACAAAGTGAGACGACTTATTAACATGTAAGTAGTGTTTTCTGACTCAAACGTCTTGTTGAGCTTTTACTTAATTTTTTGGTTTTGCTTAATTGGACTCTCAGTTGCAGAAGCTACACAGGACAATGTTCTGGTGTGTACACTCACACTTTGATGCTAGCTTATACGCTCATTTCTATATGCTCCCACACCTTCCCCAATATCTGCAGGAATGAGAGTGTTTTGTATAAAGACAGAGGAGGAGACAGTGTTTATTATAACGTGCTGGAGCCCCGGGGACTCCCCACCTCATATTTCATCCTAATGTATCCTCACTCACAGCCTCGCATTTTTCCCTGTCTGGCTGTAGCCGCAAAACTTCAGAGGACGGAAACAACAATGGTGAGGCGGGTGACTTAGTGTTCACAGTCAGCCTCACCTTGGCCTTATCTGGAGCTTCCATATCTCAGATTAAACTGCCTGAATTAGACCATGCTCCCGCCTGACACTGGCTCAAAGTCCCCCGGGAGTCTGAGAGGACGGATGGATTTCTGCAGGAGCAGGGAGTGTGGCTACAGGCCATCCTGGACAGGCCATTATATGGAGGAGCTGTGCTGTTTGGGTGGGTGGGCCTCACTGTGCTGCTCTGCATCTTTGGTTTCTGCTCCATGATGAGGTCCACAGAGTCTGAGTTTCTCAGGGGAACTTCAAAGAACAGGTAAGACACTGAGCAGTGGAATGAGATTCTGGGTACTATCATAAACACTGCTTTTCTGTTCTCCTTTTCTTTCATTTAAAGAGGCTGTGAAGACTTTGAAAGTGATCATGAAAAAGTCTCTCTTCTAGATATATGCCTGGCTGTAATCAACACTTTTAAATGAGATTATCAGTGCCAATATTGCTGGTTACAGGTTATTTTAAATTGCTTTTTCTTAGCTTCCCGATCAGTCCGACCAGGACTGGATTGATTTACGGCACGTTGACTAGTGAGAAGCGATAAAACACCAAGATCAATGTTTTTCTCAGCTGAAAACGATTTCTGTCATTAATTTTGGAGTGATGGTGGACACAGGAGCCTAACTGTCAGACAGAAAAAACACAGAAGAGCAGAAGAAAGCTAAACAGGAGAGTGATACAGCCTGAGCTGAAGGCTAATTAGCCTTTGATATTCTTTGATTCTTACCCACAGTCAGCAGCTATTCTGCAGTGGTCTGTTCAAACTTGAGAGTCTATCAATAAAATGAAGAGTGAGGTTAAGTTAGCTCTGTTTGGCAGATGACTGGCAGGACTAAGCTAACCAGGATTCACTAACATTACTCAGTCTCAGAAGACTCGTGTCTTCAAGCACCAGGCTGCCAGCTGCGCTAAACATAAACGGCTACTTAACTACATACAAACTGACAGTGTTTACTTGTTGTCAGCCCACAGATACATCCGTGCACCAGGCTGATGTCACTACATATAACCGGCTACTACAACGTTTGCTTGATGTCACATTTCAAACCATAGCGCTACGTTGTTGCACTGATAAATTCCTCACCTCAGCAAGTTTTATCTAGTAAAAAGTTGTCTTGAACAATTAAAAATTTGTTTCAATCAACATTAAATTAAAAACAAACACACCTAGCTAAAAGTAATTTATGAAAGTGTGCATGAGACTCCAGGCCAGAAGGTGGCGAGGGAGTGCAATGTAAACAGATCCTCCTCATAGCATCTTTGGGGATGAGAAATAGAAAACCAAAACATAGAGCTTAATGTTGCAGCTCCATCATAATTTCTGGCTGCAGTGTTCACTTTATGCCACATGAAGATTATATTTATCACAGTATTAGGATTCTAGTGGGGAAGTGAAAGTTGGTACAGCCTCTACAGTTTCAGACCTCTTGTGCAGTAAGTGGCTTGGAAAAGAAACTGAATGTGGCCCTTCATTGACAATCACTATGTGATGCATGATAAAGTATGGATGCTGCAGTGCTTATTCAGATAATAGCACTCATCATGTGCTTTTTTGGTGTTCAACATTCATGATGCAAATCACTGTTTCAACTCACAGTCCTAAGTGGTTTTTTGGAATGATACTTTATATCTGAGAAAGTTTGGAAGCAAAAAGCCTTCAATAACTTTTTTAACAGCCTCAACATGAAACTGAGGTTTAAACTCTCCTTGGATTTGTTCCCACTTTCAGTTCTCACTTCATACTTTTGCTATAAATTCCAGCATGTGCAGCACTATCTATGTTTTGTACCAGCCGTGGAGGGAAAAGCGTTATAACCACCTCAACCCCTGCAGACACTAAGTGTTTTCACATCGTGGCTGCTCTAATAAAATTCAGGGGTACACAAAAGCAATAAGGAACTCTCCTCTGGGGACGGATAAATCAATTTTAAACCATTGTTTAAACTCACCCTTAAGATAACAGCTGTAGTTTGTAACCACTGGAGCGGCTTCTTGTGCATCCCTTTACAGTGTAGCCATAAACACATTAATATAGCAGTCTATATTAACTGCAGCAGCATCAACACAATTGCCTTATTAGTTAATTACACTTTGGAGTAGAGCGATTGTGGTACCACTGGAGCTCACCAAGCACAACTACAAAGTGAAGACAGACTTTCAGTATAATGCACATGTAACAAAGGGTTCTGTTAAACTTTGACTAAAGACAATGTTTCAAAACCAATAGAAAATATGTATTAGATGTTCAACACACTACCTTAAGAATAAGTAAACTTTGAACAAGTTTACACTGACTTGCAATGTCATCTAATTTCATATCTAAAACCTGTTTTAGCAGAAAAGGCTGCAATCTGACATATCAATAAAAACAAGCCTGCCTGTAAGTGTGCCTATCTCTTGAACCTGATAGTTTTGATTCATGTCACACCAGAAACACACTTTTGAACAACTAAGGGACTTGAACAGACATCTCTGTTCCTCAAGTATAATGTGGTTGGACACAACTTGATTTCATCATTAGAGTATTGGAGTTGGGATGACTTTGTGCAGAGTATGATTTCAATTCATTACTCAAAAACACCACTGCAGCTCCATTCTTGAAACTAGACCAGTGTATTTTCTTTTTTTTACCTGACAAGTTTCCACTACAAATTCCCTACTATCTTCCTCCGTCACATTATGTTGTTGTGACCTAATCCAAATAACTAAATTTCAAGAGCAATGTCATTTTATACCTCCCCTGCCTTTCCTGCAACAGAGGAGCAATAAAACATACATCTGTGAAACAAGCAAAATGTTTGGCTCACAAAAAAAGCAAACAGAAAATAATGTGTAATGGTGAATGTGTAATGTGTAATGAAACAAACAAGCGGACCAAAAACACTTAATTCAGCCAGCTCAGTGCACTGGGAGGGAGAAAATCAGACCTTGGAACTTGGAAAAAGGCTGAGGTCATTTGTTCAAAGAGCATCTGATACCAGCCTTGAATAAGGGAGGCTTATGGAAATCGAGAAGCCCAGAGGATGAGGGGAACTACATGCTGCCTCACTCCTGAGATACAATCTGAAGACTGTCAGACAACAGGGGCGTGGTCCAAAAGAATTTAAGTCATAAGAGCTGTCTGACAATGAAATACAGACGTATGAGTTGGATGTAAGCACGTTGTACAACTTTCCAGTCTAAACAAAGATCAAAATAACAAATCACAGGGGTTTGATTTTGTAAGGAAGGATTTACTCCATATCACCAACTGTATACAAAAAAGCACCACTGTTGGTTTTGACTGCTTAAAACTTGATGCCGTCAAACAGTCAAAAAGTGATGGTGAAATAAAGGACCGAAAGACGTACCAATGCAAGAAATCCTTCAACATTATTACAGTCATGGAGAAAGTGGAGCAGAAATGGATCATTGAGAGCTGCAGCTTTTCAAAAAGACATAAATAAATAAAACAGCTTGTTGACAGCAACAATTTTAAAAACATGTTTTGCTTAAACGGACCATTGAGCTTATTTGTCTAACATTAAAATGTATCAACTTGTCAAATTATAAGCCTCATTTGCGCTGCTCAAAAGTCCATCATGTACACGCTGAGATGATTTCAAATCGACAACGAATGAAAACTGAAAGTGCATCTGCTGTTTTTCTCAGCTACTTTTCCAATCAGCAGTTAGGGAACTCTTTCTAGAAATAATTAGGTCCCTGTCTGCCTCCCCCCTGGTGACTAGACAGGTGTATCCAGTGTGGACTTACTCCAGCCTGGTTCTTCTTGTCCCTGTCGCCGTGGTGACAGACTTCCTCGGGTACAAGCCTGTAATCACCCTCTAGGGCCTCACCTAACTTGCAGAGTTTCTATTTCAGTGAGTTGGTCTGGGAGTCTGCGAGGCTCGGTTGGCCTTCTTCAGCTGCAGCTTTACCGACCAGCTAACAGAGCGCGGCCTGTGTCAGAGGAGTCAGACCTCTGCAGGTGCCAGAGTGATCGGATTATTTGTGTCTTTGTTTTTGGCATTACTGTTTTAACAATAAACAACTCACTGCAGTCATACTGACAACTTGAAGTAGCATTAAACCATTAACAGGTGATTTATAAATATAATGATTTATTAATGCAAATATATTGTGTATCCTTTGTTTTAACTGTAAAACTTTGGTCTGTTCCCTCCCAGCAGTAGAAGTCTGTATGTTCCTAAATCTGCACAGAGAGAGTGTATTTAAGTAAAAACGATGGGTCAAATTTCTCTCTGTAATAAGAAAAAGGTCTCTCAGAGAATTATTATCCGGCTCTGCAGTTCCCCTCAGCATCATACCAGTGTTAAATCATATTTTAGCATCTCATTTTGTTTCCAACTTGCAAAATTAATGATTTGGTTTTTGTCTCACAGCTCTCTGCAGCATCCAACCAGCGGAAAGCTCGGCTGCACCCACTGTGTGCTACCATGTACCAAGCATCAAACAGCAGACAGATAATGTTAAGAAGAAGTGAACACAGTCACGGTTATTGTTTATCGTTCAGAACACAGTGTGACATGCTGAAGCCGGGTTTAATACGCTGCTGTAAAACCTGAGAAGGAAACATTTAGTACAATTTCCAAGTGGAAGGATGTGTTTTGTCTGTCTTCACAAAGAGGAATACACACGCTAACACTGGTTCCATCTCATTAAGCTGTTTGTTGTAGTGTGATAGACTGCAATATGATCTCATGAAGCTGGAGGCAAAGACTACATCCTCGAGGAGGAGAGGAGTAACTAGGCCTTGCAGACAAGGAGCTTGACTGCATGTCATGAAAACCATGGTTTTCATGAATACAATGAGTGGGTTCTTCTGTTGTGGAGCTTAGTCTCTGTTTTTGTTTACCTGATCTGCAAACATAGTAAAGAAAAACACGGCTTGAGATACGGCGCCTGTTCGACCAACTGTTCAGCCCCTGTTCAGAGGTTATAGACCTCAAGTATCAAGTCCTAACATGTGGCCACTTTCCCATGTGACACTCCTCCTGTCTCCTAGCCTCGTACTGTATCCAACAGCCCATCCTCTTAAAATAAAGGCGGAATAAATTTATAAGCTAAATAAAAATACATCTGAAACCATGAAAGAGATTCCACAGGGTTAATAGCATAAGGAGTCACCACTGTTTGTTGTTTTTTTTGTTTGTTTGTTTCTGACACTTGTCAGAAATGATGGTATATGTAATCATCCTGGATCTGCACAGTACAAATGATGAGACAGTAGTATGAATGATGAGACAAGATAATCAACTTGGCAGCCTCCCCGGGTTTAGTGGATGACACAGCTCACAATCATAGACTGTATATAGCGTGGACGGCGTGGCTCCACCATCTACTATATTACAGTTTTGAAGCAAAAAAACACCCGTCACAGGCGCAGCCATTCAAGCGGTTGTGCAGCCAAAGTCTGTGCAGTTAAGACTGTGAGGGATTCTGGGTGGATCTGAGTAGAGCCAGTTGACAAAAATAACTTTTTTTTTTTCTTTCAAGAGTCTCATCACTTTACGACTCTACTTCCCAACAGATTTTACAATCCCCTCCAAAAATACATGAGAACGGCAGCTGACAATCATGTTAAAGGGATAGTTCAGTTTTTTGAAGTGGGGTTGTATGAGCTCTATGTGACCACTGAGGACATTAGATACAGTAGAAAGTTGTCTCCTCTCCCTCAGTAAGACACAAACTTTAATCGATGGTGACAAGGAAATAGACGCTAACAGGGAGAGACGGTACCAAATTCAAAGGCTATTTTTTCTGCCTACAAGAACTCAAATCAAAAAGTAATACCACAGTTTAAGAGTACGCTACATAAAATATTTTTTTAAGTGCATTAAGTCTTCGGAAATATAAACATTTATCCGGACGTAACTAACTGGTCATGTGTCCTTCCGCGCAGTGCTAGTGCGCTCTGTCCCCCCTCCTCCTTTCAGCTGTAGGGAATGTAAACAAGCTATGCTTCATGCGCCGGTTTTAGCCTCATGTAAGTTTGATCAAGTATCGTAATTCTTTTGTTTGTACTCTAAGGATTGTGAGGCAGCGTAGGAAATTCAAAATGAGTGACCATGACAGCGACGATGAAGTTCCATTCACTTTGGAACCAAAAGGATACCTGTATGAGCCGGAGTAGCTACACAGAAGAGGAGCTGCTACAGATGGCGACTGAAAGGAATACAGAGGAAACATTCGCAGACACTTCTATGAGATGTATTAATTTTTTTGACCACAGCCCATCTGGAATAACTGGAGAGTTAGATTTTTTAACCTATACTCCAGGGGTAATAGTTTTTGTGGCGAGCAAAATGACCGCCTTTTTTTTTTTTTTTTTTTTTTTTTTTTACAGTCTATGCTCACAACACAGCACACATCATGTCAGACGGATGGACTGACCCCCAACTTGGCCAACTCATGGCTATGGGGATACTTTAGCCCTTTCCAAACTATGAGTGGTCACGCTATAAGATTTCCTGTACACTCCTATCAGGCTGGAAAGTGTTGGCAAAGGTTTCACCTATTCTTCTCTTACTGCTGGGAAGCTCACCTCTTGACCTCTCCCTCATCAAGTTGGGCTGCATCTCTGGCTCCAGAACTCACCTCAGCTAAACCCACACAAATATCATATGAAACTGATATCTATATGTTTGGCCTTCAAATTTGCCCAGATAATAGCATCTTACACTGCACACTTCTCACACTCAATGATCGCCATATTGGCTACGTAGAGGAAGGGGCGGGAACACATCAAACAATGAGTGATGGATGTAATCAATAAAAAGCAAAATAACATTTGTGAATGGTTGTGAAATGGGATCGTAATTTTTACACCGGTTGCTCTGTGATGGTCAAAACTTGATAGACGTTGCCTCTTTTGTATGGTATTGTTGCTAAAAACTGACCACAGGACTACCGTACATTTTTGTGCTGATAACAGGTTGAATTTAGTGTTCAAAAATCACTAACTTGTCTGAATGAATGGGGCTAAATGCTGCTTCAGTGGTCAAGATGCGTGCGCATCTATGATTACATTGACTGATAATCTCTCTATGGGGTGACCATATTCTGAAAACCCAAAAAGAGGACATCCTACCCAAAGATATTCAAAACATTCCTCTTTCGTTTTGGAAGTGAACATTTTCCATGACAGAAACATGCCTACAACATGCTAAAAAAAAAAAAAATGGGGGAGGTAGACCATTGCTCAAAAATTCAAACAGTGCCTCAAAATCAAAGTTAAATTTAAAGTTTTTTTTTTTTTTTTTTTTTGCATCTGACACATAGGTGCCAGCTCTGCAGACAGTACACAGTGATTTCTACCAGTCATGACAACTACAAAAAGAGGGGTACTTTTTCTGCAGTTTGTCTGTAAAAATGTAAGTACGCGTCGACATTTTCTGTGAGAGTGCTGCGCAGGCAGTCCGCAGGTTTTCCATTAGGACCTGAGAAAATGAGTGGCCAGGGTCCTTTGTGTCATTAAACATGAAGTGTGCATACTAAACGTGACGGGTAGGTGCATCAGAATGATGACAGTGGTCCAGAGCAGCGCTTTATTACAAATGTTAATGATGTGAAGAACAAGAAGAGCAAAACCCGGACATTTGAGGGAATGTTTAAAAATCTCCACAGACATTATTTTAAGACCAAAACGAAGGACATTTCTGGTAAAAAGGGGATGCATGGTCACCTGAGGTATGTACCCAACCATGACCTCTGTGAAGTGTTACACAGTTATTGTTCCTGACTGACAAGTAACCCAATACTTAACTCTGTAAGAAACCATTTTTAGTTGTGTTAATGCATTTTTAGGTCTTACCAGCTTCAGCTTTGGCGGCTCTGATGTATGGGTACAGTTACCTTTGGACAGAGATGGGCTAGCTTTTTTAGCCATTAATGCTCCGCTAAGCTACCCACATTAGCCAAACCAGCACTGGGTTGAAGTCAGTCATCCCAGGCCAATGATATTCACCAAAATATTAAAACTATTAATCTGTTTAATCCTACTTTTTCCTCATTTTATTGGAAAATTAAAAGTCGAAAAGTTTGTTTCATGATTG
Organism: Halichoeres trimaculatus; assembly: GCF_033239565.1. Lineage (NCBI taxonomy): Eukaryota > Metazoa > Chordata > Actinopteri > Labriformes > Labridae > Halichoeres > Halichoeres trimaculatus. Next base: position 7,997,197 of record NW_027437182.1, on the reverse strand, counting down.
AAAATGTTCAGCTGAAACTTTGCCCCCTTCTAACTCACACGTACTTGACAGATAGTCTAGTTCTGCACTGCCACTCCAAAGCCGGAGGGAATTGTTCCACAAAATCTCAAACTAAATCTCTCTATGGAAAGCAGCCCTGTATACGCAGCTTACAGAACAAGTTCGGGCTCTTATAAAAACATTTTCATTAACGCTTTGGGGTGTTATACGCAAACTGTTACAAAAAATAATTGAATAGACACAACCCTGTTCTACTATCAGTATTTCACAACCCCCAAAGCACAGCACACAATAGAACAGCATTAATTAGACTATTTAATTGCCTGCTCTCATTCCCAGATGGGTGTAGCAGCTGCTGCCATCCAGCCAGTGCACTTTTATTGATTATGGTACTGATACATTCCTGTATTCCCCAGAAACCAAAGGCAATTACTCTGTGTAAACCACATCCAGCTGTATGCCTTTCACTTGTAAATGGTTCTACCAAACATGCAGTCAAGCTGTAGGGCCCATGTCTGATATTTCCCTGAAGATTCCTGTTGTATTTTTCTCTGTTCCACTCTTAGAAAACCTCCCCGAGGAGGAACCTGGTGGAAACCGATAGGGAGAATATGAATATGGATTGCCAACATGATAAAATAGAGCAGAACCGTAAAACGTATTTTTTTTTTTCCACATTCAGGGTATTAATAACTGTGTCCAGCAGCATGAAAACAACATTTTTTAGAAGCTCATTAGTCTTAAGATAAAACCAAATGTGTATGCAGAAAAAATCAACTATGCATGTTGTTTTGCTTCAGGATTTTTACAGTGAAGTATAGTCACAGGGTTTCTCCACAATATGACATATTTCTGGTCTGAAATTGTTATTATGGTTGGAAACAGACATCTTCTTCACAGTTTCTCCAGCTAAATATGCTTTTCTTTAAATTCAGACCTCACATCTCATCACCAAGTGTTGCAAATTTAATCTTATTGAGTCTGCTGTTGTCACAGTGGATCTGAATGAGCAGGAAGGGTTTCCTTGATTTGCATTTGAAGACAAGAAAGGAAGCTTTTCTATGTTAGACAGTTTGAAGACCAGCACAGCATGAAAGCCTCTTCACTCAGGGCTTTGGTATTGATGGAAAAGATATTGCTGGTGTTTATCAGGATATACATATTGATGATGACAACACCACGCTGGCTAACAAAGTTTAAAATTGAGAAGAGAGATCTGTGTTTTTCTCTGCTGAAAAAGATTTCTGCGATTAATTTTGTAGTGATGGTGGACACTGGAGCCTAACTCTCAGACAGAAAAAGGACAGAAGAAAGATAAACAGGAGAGTGATACAGCCCAAGCTAAAGGCTAACACAGGGGCTAAACTGTTTGTTTATTTCAACCCACATGCAGCAGACATTCTGCAGTGGTCTACTCAAACTTTAGAGCCTATCAGTGAAAAGGAGCGTAAGGTTAGCCAGGTTACAGCGAAACAGGATTTACTGACGTTACACGTTACAGACATGTCTTAGAGCACCAGGCCATCAGCTACGCTCAATAAAGAAGGCTATTAAACTAGATACAAACTAACAGTGTATACTTGTTGCCATGTTCGCCTACAGATACATCGGAGCACCGGGCTGACGATAGCGCAACAAAAAGCCTGATACTACAACATAGCGCTACGTAGCTGTACTGATAAGTCTCTTACCTCGGCACGTTGTATCCAGAAAAGAATTTGTCTTGAACAAGGAACATTTGTTTTGATCCAATTTCCATTTAATTCCAAAACAAACGAGGGGTTGCAATTGGAACAGATCCTCCTCATATCGTCTTTAAATCCTCAGAACGTAAAAACAATTATTTTTTTCACCACATTGAAGTGAGTATTTTATATCTACAGGGGTAAGTAGGTCCCTTACAGGGAGCCTTACCATGTTTCTTCAGAGGGCCAGAATGGACAAATCAAACAATGGCACAAAAGAGAGCATCTCAATTTTTCCCAGCTATCAGAGTTGCTAGAGATCCTCTACAGAGTGTTCCTGTAGTGCCCATCCTATCATTCCTGAAAATTAGACTTGAAGTAGCCTGGCCTGGTTGGAGTGGGTTGTCTCTGCTGTAGTGTGCACGGTGTTTGAGTTTTTCTTTGATGGTATCAGGTAAAGAATAGATTCCATCCATCCCCCTCATACTGTCAATTTAATTTGTACTTAAATCACAATGAAACTCACTGGTTAATGTCGTATTTCAGGATAATCCTCACTGAACTTCTATCGACCTTTACCAAAAGTTGACCCAGGAATAATGTCCTGTGATTCTGATCACAAAGTATAGAAAGTAAGACTCTTGGTCTCTGGGGTGAAAAAAGTGGATGAAGTCCCAGTCTTTCAAAGCAGTCACCTTCCAACAACAACACTGAAGAAGATCTTAGACTATAAAAATCATTGCCACAGGACATCCTTCAGGGAACAATTAGACCAGCTGAACTGGTCTCAACGGTTCAGAAATACAAAAGATAGTACAAGGTTACTATACCTTGGCTATTAATCTTACAGTCAGCATTGAAAGGGTCACATTATATGATCCATATAATTCATCATCAATTATATGTCCAATAAATTAAAAGAATAATTACTTATTTAGCACAGACTCTTTCTGTTTGAACATATAGCAAAGCCCAGCTGCGGTATTGATTCTCTCTATAAGGCTTTACAGTTGGCTCCTGCTGACACTGCTCAGCCTTCAATTGACACTGTAGTGAAAACTGGTCTAATTATTCAGTCTCCATCTGACCTCTTTCTGCTAATCAGAGCCTGGGGGATTGATTAAGTACATGTTAAATACATAGGCCAGCCTTGCTGGTGTCCATGTTGGACTATTAGCGCTGAATGGACATGAATAGGCGAAGAAATCAAAGGAGATGCAAGAGAGAAGCAATTATACTCAGCCTCTATAGCATAAAGAGCTCTAAGTGAATGGATCTATGTCTCTGAGGACACAAAGAAAGAATAAGTGTTGGAGAACATGTGATGCATGTAAGGATTACGATGGTATAAGAGAAAAAACAGAGAGAGGTTCAGAGGATAAAAGGAAGAGGAGGAGAAAGAAGCCCTGACAAATAATGCTCTCAAGTTTAACCACCTGTAATTATCTGCAGAGGGTGAATTCATGTAGAGGAGTGACGAAGCTCCCCTTCACTTGTGGTGAGGGAGAGTTTTCAACGTGCCACGGAGCCACCCTGTGGCTGAAATGAGGAACATATTTCCTCTAAACTCATTGTTTTGAGGTATTGCTCAGAGCCAAACTGCATGGAAAATTCAGTTCTGAGTGTAAGAATAAGAAATGACTATCAACAGTTGCTTCTAAGAGTACTGTATATTAAAGATTAAGTATTTGATATGTCGATTTCACTTTCTGTTTTGGTTATAGATTCTTTTATTCTGTTTTCCTGCATGCAAAAGGTAGGAAACTGCACTTTGACTGTGAGCTGGTGAGACAAAAAAAAAAAAAAAAATCCCCTGTTGGCAATCAATAAAGAATATTCTATTCTATTCTAAGTGTGGAAAAGGTAGATATCTATGATAGGACAGATGCTGTCATAGAAGACTGAAGACTGCTGTCTCTTTGTTTAGCACACCGGCTCTGTTAAAAGATTGCTTTAAATTTTATTGTAACTCACTGGCAGCAAGGTGCCAATGAGTTACAGTAAATGTACTGGTACAATATTTCTATTTACAGTATCATTTCAGTTTTTTTTCTCCTACATTTTTTTTTTTTGCTGTTTACAGTAATTTACAAAGGGGAAAAACTTTCCCATTAAGTTACTGCAGGTAATGTGGTAAATACTATTAGCATTACAAAAACAACACCCCTGTCATACAATAATTTGTTCTTCAGTAACGTATTGTAGATTAGTGGTTCCAAAACTTTTCATCCTGTGGCCCCAAAGTTGCAGTGCTGGAGTCCAGCGACGCCCTGTCTTATAGGCAGGGGTGGAAGTAATGAACAAGTGTGTTATTTTGTTCATACTTGCGTACAATTTACACAATGTAATCTACTTCACTACTTTTAAATTCACAGGCCATCACTGAGTACGCCCACCATTTGAATCATATTCAAACCTTCCATCTGCATATTGTAGCCAATCAGGCTGCCCAATTGCAACCATGCCAATGATGTCATTTGTCATTTGGCACGCCACAGAGTTGACCAGTTTGGACTTAAAAGTAGACAGAAAAATTTTCAGTGAGTCTGCCTGACCCAAACAATTTTTATCTCTCTTTTGGCTCCTCCGCATGAGCCTTGGTAGGCAGATAAGTGCCCTACTCTGGATGGTATGCAGACAGATGCTCTAATGAACATTGTTGAGTTAGGGTGGGGATGAAGTCTATAGGCTACAAGTACACACATGAGGTCAGATGGCACACACAACCTTGGACTCAGTATCTTTGGCTCTGTTTCATTTCAGCTGCAGCTGGTTGATGTGCACGTGCCCAAGTAAGGCTGTTTGCGCCTCTCTGTGGCTGAGCAGTGACATTTGTGCAAGTCTTCAAGTTTATGTTTGTTGCTATCATGTGCTTATATACTAAGGTGTTTTTTTTTAGTCTGGAATTGACCTTTTTTCCCCTATCTTCTCCCAATGTTGTTTTTTCATATCTATTGCAAAGGGGCACTGGGTAGCTAGCAGCTCCTAGGTTCATCTCATTTCTGTGTTTCCACATGTTTGTTTTCTTATATGTCTTGAAAGGGATGTAACTGAAATGAAATTTCTCCTCGGGGAACAATTAAGTATTCTGGTTTTGATTCTAAGGAAAAGAAAACTGCCACCACAAGCACAGGTGTCTGAAGGTAATATACCAACACAACAGAGTTGATACTTGAGTTGATACTTGACAAGTTCCCATGGTCACACCTGGAGGATTTTTTTTTTCTATGTACAGAGAAAAAGAGACAGCGTCTAGATGCACTGCATCCGTTAGCCTGACTGCTTTCCATCATTTTCTGAGCCATTTTCAAGCCCGTGTGTGTGAATAAGTTACATGTGGAAATTAATGTCTCACTCTGTATCAGTCTATCAACTAATCAATCTATCTTTGGACATTTGTGTTTATAATGTTAATGTGAGTATTCTTCTTGTACCTTGCTGTCAAACTCTCAAACTCACGCCACTGAAGCACTGTGCAAACATCAATGGGGTCACAAATTATAACTGGTTGCAGGTTTTTCTGCAACACTGGCAACTTTTTTTTTTCTAGCGGAAATGCTACACGTGCATGTTCATGCATAATCAATACTACAAATAGTCCAGTATAATTATAGTTTTCCTTTTCTGTCAAAAACAGTTTAAGTATCTGTATTTATTGTTGAAATGTAAACAAACACACTTAATGAATTTGAGAGAGGGCAGAAAATGTTTGGAGGTTTTGTTACTCTTGTTTTTGGTTGTCTTAGACACAATAATTATTCAGCAGCTTGGCAGTCCATGTGTTTGTCTCTGAGGTCTACTACTCCTCAGTTCCAGTGGTGCTGCGCAGGCTCACAGTGAGATTGCGGTGCCCTTCAGGGGGTTCAGCCTCTGTTGCTGTGGGACACATGTCTCTGGAGTGGTCCATGTGGGGGAAAACTGGTCCTCAGGGGATTTTTTATCACTCAGCTGTGCTCCTAATGGGACTTACTGACAACAGCTACATGTGCTCCCCTCCCTCGTAATCAGTCGACATGCAGCTCGACACCATCTGTACATTGGAATATAACTGGCATATGTCAGCTGCCAAATATTCATGTGGAGGATTGACTCAGGTTACAAAAGGCACATCTCTGTGTGAATATATGCATGTGCGCAGTGTAGAATATAAAGCTGTGTTGAAAGAGGGATAGCATGACTGGAACATGTTTAGTATTTTGAAAAGCCTTGATGTCTCAGCAGGCTGTTACAGCTCTGTGATTACTGGAGTGTATTGTACACTTCCAGATGGATCTGGATCATGTTTTATGCTGTTATGAGACATTCAAAGACAGGAACTGCTTCACCAGCTGTAGAGTTTGATTTGATCAGCATAACAATATGTGCCTACATTTTGAAAACAAAACCTATACATACATGTACATTTTTCCCCTATTTCATTTGTGTTTGGCAAATTACTCTACAGCTGAAAATGTATCTCCATGTTGCTAAAATTTTCCAACCAAAGAATTTTTTTTTTTATGGGAGACAAGGAATTTGATGAATTGAATAGAAAAGAAGATTAAATACATTCAGAATCTAGGGTTGTGACAGAAACCTTTTTATCCTCATGAAACAAGCTGATATTGAATGAAGGGCACTTGATGAGCACACAGAGGGAAATGGTTCGCAAGGGACAAAAGAAATAATTGGGTTTATGGAGTGGTTAATTGAAATGTCTTTCACAGTAGAAAAAAAAAAACTTCACATATTTTCAGCTTCTTATCTTTTTTTTTTTCTTTTTTTTTGTACTTTGTTACCATTTCCCTGGCTGTTCAACGACAGAGATGGGAATACAGTAATTCAGGCAGAAAGAGCGACTAAAGAAATCTGCTGTGACTACCAGCTTGAAACAAACATACACTATTTTACTGAAGACCTCTCACACACAACGAAGAAAAGTCATTTGTTTTATAAATCAGTGTAACATAAGTTCAGCTATTCTATCTGGACGTCACCAGCTGGATTTAACCAATCGGGTCCCTTGAGCTGCTTTGACGCTGTTGGTTAGGATGCATTTCCCAAGCATCACCGCTAGAGGGCAATACCTGCACAGCATAAAATCCATTACACCACAACCAGCTCTGTGGTGTCACCTCCACACGAAAAGAAATACAATGCCTGTTGTTACTGGATCTAAGTGCTTCACATAATAAGTACATTGACAAAATCAAAAACATGTACTCAATACTGTGGGGTTTTTGTTTGTTTGTTTGTTTGTTTGTTTGTCTTTTGTTTCCTTGTTTTTTGTTGAGTTTTGTTTTTTGTTTGGTTGTGTTATTTTCAGTTCTTGGTGATATGTTAAGCATTTTTTTGTTTGTTTGTTTGGTCGTTGTGGGGTTTCTGTTGCTTTGTTTTGTTTTGTTTGTTTTTTTTCTTTTCTCTATATACAGTGTTAAGAACAAGAGTAAAACACCAGACAGATCTGAAAATGATGGGGGGGGGGGGGGGGGGGGGTGTTGTTGTTGTTGTTGTTGTTGTTTTTTCTTTTCTTTTCCTTTCTTTTCTTTTCTTTTTTAGTTTTGTTTTTAGTTTTTTCCCCCTCCCTTTAATTTTGATATTTAGTTTCTCTACCTTTTACAGCAGTTGCTGTAGCACGTCTCTTGTACAGTGTCAATATATTTCCTGAGAACTTCAACACTGTCATTCCATGTCTTCTGCAACTCAAGACTTTTCTTTCTTTTCTTTTTTTTAAATAAGGAAAACGAACCAAATCTACTCAACTTAAATGGCTTTCAATGGCCAATTTAACAAAACAACCTCTTAAATCCGCAGAGTGTTAATGATTTTAGCCATCACTGTGTGCTGCTTTCAAAGCTACTCATGTTTTTTTTACATCAGCTAAACAGCAGTTTAAGATCATCACAGAGACAAAAACAACTTTAAAATGTTTTCGGCTGCGTCATTTAAGGTCGATCTAAAAGCAGCATGAGTTACACACAGGGATAAAGGAGGACTCAGGACAACATCAAATGCCACACACTGAGGATAACACATTTTGACAGACACGTCTGAGGATATCACTTACAGCTGAAAGATGATTCCCCTGGACTTGAAATGTGTCATTTAAAATAAGGACACATGGTTTAAAAACGAATGAAAACTGTAATTTTTAGACATTTACCCATCCCTTTTCCTGTTGACCCCTTGAGGCATGGAAACAGCTTTTAGCTCCATTCATGACACGAGTTGGCGTTCTTTAAACTCTTGACTAAACCAGTAAGCAGCATAAATGTGTGGTTTTTCAATGGATCGTCCTTGGGGATCTTTGAAGTAAAATCAGTGAGTTAAATGTATGTTTTTCTTAATAAAATATATGAGAAGCACAATATGCTTGTATCCAGGTGAGAAGCATGGTGTCCATAGTTACACAGTCAACAGCTGATTGACAGGAAAATAAATCTAGCAGTGTTTTTGTTTTATTTTCAAACCTGTTTTTATCAAGCTTTCATCATATTTATGACAAGCTGTGATCTGAGGAGCCTGTTTTTGTAACACATACCCCACTCACTCAATGTTTAGAGGATATCAGTGTTACTGTCTCTGAAAAACAAAGCCTGTTCTGACTGAAGCATCTCTGCCAGCATCCCAAACCCATCTCAAAGCTTGCTTTTGATTTGCACTCTTTGTTCATGAAAAATATGAGGGAACAGAACTTTAAGCAACATGCTGTTGCCAGGTAACAGACCTTTTGAGTAGAAAAATCATGTGCAGAGGTTTTCTTTAAAAAAAAAAAAAAAATCATATATCTACCTTTACAAGACTGAGCAATGTGCTGTTTATTTCTTTATAGTAATGTAAGGAAAAATAACTGACTCCACTTCTGAGGACAGTTGACCTTGTTAAACCAGTTCAGAGCTTTTACCCACATCAGGTGATATTTAAGCCTGTTGCTCCAGTTCTTAGCGTTTATAATATCTGCATATTAGCAATTTGTGTCCTCATTCATTAGCACTTTACACCAGTTAGACGGATAAAATACCCTCTGAAAATGCTCAGTGTGATGCATGTGCGGTCACGCCTGACCCACAAATTATAATTATAACAGTAAGATCATTAATGCTTCATGACGGATATCAGGGGCAGCTATTAGCTGGAATGAGCTGGCATATTGTATGCATAGCACTGACTAACTAGGCATATTTCTATGATGACATGTCCCTTCTCTCTGCCTGATGTCTTCATTAAGACTCATATATGTATTAGTTAAGAGTCCGCTCTTGTCCTACTTATAACAGAGTCTTTAAATTAAGATTTGATTGCAATTAAGCTAATATTATCATGTTTTATTAAAGTATTAAATAACTTTAGCATACTACCTGTTTTAACCTGCAAATGTGGGCTATCAGTCATCTAAAGTAAATAAGGTGTTATGTCCTACTTGTGTTATTGCAGGTCAGCTGCTTATCAAAAGAAAGTGAGTTCAAGTGTGTCATGTTGAAGGTGTGGTCATTTGGTTCAGTGCCAGATGCACAGTGACAAGGATTATGTATTCATGTTTGCACTTGATTGCATAAACTTTGTTTATTCTTTTTTTTTTTTTTTTTTTTTTTAATATTTGTGTTGTGCAAAGCATCTCTTCTGGTCAGTGCTTAGTTTGTCTTCTACGTTTGTCTATCTCAACCTTTCCTTGTGCAGATAATAGTTTTTGATAGCACCTTGCCACCTCCGGTCCAAGAATATGAGACAATGTGGAAGTGCTAAACTCTGCTGTTTCTAGAGGGTCAGCGTGAGGCTGAAGTCACATACACACCAAGCCAAAAAAGCAGTTTTCACGGCAGAAATTAATCTGTTTACAGCCTGGTTCATAAAAATGTCTCCTGTCAGAATTTCTAATTTCACTATCAGCACACACTGTACAAGGGGTGAATGATTTCTAACTGGGCAGTGAGGATGGGTACCAAATTAGGTACTTTTACAGGTACCGAATCCTACTTGTACCGGGTACCAATGGATGTAAAATCAAAAGGTACCATGTTTAGGTACCTCAATGCATCTTTGTGACTATGAGGGGTGGAAGCTCAAGTGACTTTCCATGCTGAACCAAGTGGCAGCCTCCGGTTTGGGAATACGAGACAATGCCGAAGTGCTAAAATCTGCTGTCTCTCGAGTGTTCTCTTGAGGCTGGCTCCGAAAGTACCGGAAGTCACATACACACCAAGCCATAAAAAAGCATTTTTCAAAGCAGAAATTAACCTATTCACAGCCTAGTTAAAAAAACGTCTCCTGTCTGAGTCGTTAATTTTACTACCGGCACCCACTGTACGGGGGGTGAATGTATTTCTAACGTGGCCATTAAGAGGATATTAAGATCATGAGCTCCCCCAATAAGAGGCACAGCTGAGGGTCACATGACAGCCAGTGCCCTATGGCTGTAGGTGAAGCCCTTGCCACTACCGATATGGCCGCTATAGCCGATGTGCTTCATTTTTCGTTTCAGAAACAGACGGGTGACGTCGGCGAGACTAAGTCCATGTTTTATACAGTCTATGTGCTGAACACAGCATTACTGAAGAATGGATATGTTAGATTGGAAAAAAAAAGTCAATTTTATTATTAGACAAATTAATATTTTTAACCACATAAACACACAAAAGCACCCAATATTGGTACCGTTGAGTACCGATACTAATTGCAAGATACCAACATCGGTACATTGAAAATTTGCCAAATCTTCTCTGCCAATGCCGAACAGCTTCTTCGGCTGCAAGCATCAATATGCTGCTACACTAACCTCAGACAGGAAATACTTGTTCAACATCTCACGTTCTCTGAACTCCTTTGCAGTCATCTGATGATGTGGCAGCCTCTTGCAAAGACAATGCCCTGCCATTATTCACAATCTGATGAGCAACTTGAGCACAAGAAGAGAGCCAGGGTCATGAAAGGACAGATCCGCAGCAGCTGCATGCACATATCTGGTTAAAGACAGTAATTAAGGCTGCATAGCAATTAAGTGACAGCGGGCACGTTCTGGGATTATAATACGGTGGATGGCATATTGTGTCTTTAGCACTCTTCTTTTTCCTGTGTACAGCTAATATAAGAGAGCTTCCAACTGAATAATTCTGCTCAGGCAACAATTCTGTTTCTGCCTCATTCGTGTCTTTTATACCAAAAACTGGTCTACCTGTCTTCACACTTAAAAGAGATCAGCACCTTTTTTATTTACTTTATCTTTCAACTCTGGGTCTTACTAAGCTGGGTTGCCATTACATTTGCTCCCAGTTAAGCCTTACTTTACTGGTTCCCAAAATTCAGAGCATGGAGGATCTGCCTCAAGCTTCAGTGCTTCTACTTAAAATTTGCTTCAGTGCTTCTACTTAAAATTTGCTTCAGAACTACTTTAAGATGAGTACACTAATTTCACTTAAACACTTCCAGCTTTTAATTTGTAATCTTAATGATTTTGATTGGTTTTGCTTGATTTTTTTCTTGTAAGAAATGTATTCCCTAAAAAAATAAAATAATAAAACTCAAATAAATGCTCTCTCAATTTTGAAATTGGCAGCAAACGTGTCGCAACATTAGACATTGTATTATTAAAGAGCTCCACTTCTGATGTCTTTAATTCCTAAAAAAAAAAAAAAAAGGAGCATTTATTCTTAGTTAGCACTTAGTTAACATGACCTGCATTTTGACCTCTTTACATACCACAGATGAGCAATCAGAAAAAGTTCACATGTCCTTTAAAACATCTTGTACAGACAGTTCCAGTCATCTTTGAAAAATGTGTTCCTTGAAACATTAACTCTGGTTTGTTTTGCTTAAATGTCCCCAAGGCACAATGACAAAGTTGCATCAGTTTTTCATACACAAGATTGTACACTGACCCTGATGCTAAAGCAGGTTAAGAGAATTCCTGCCTCATTATTTCTTTATTCACACTCCTGTGCCACCTGCTGTGAGGTCAAAGTGTCTTCTGAGAAAATCCCTCTGCGATTCATTTCCTGGAACTGAATTGATTTTGAGTAAAGTGAGATTTTTAAAAAACAATGTGAAAATAAATGATGATCTCTTCTTTAAGACAGGAGCTGGTGAAGTGGAAGTGTTGAAGGTGAAACAGTAAATCTTTCGAGGGAACACTTTTGTGCTTCTTAGAGGAGGATTACCAGGAAATGAAGCTTCATTTTAATTCAGGCTTCTGAACAAAGCATTCACAGAAAGGTTGTTTACAGTTTACACTGTAGTCACTAAGCTTTTCATCAGATGATGGTGCTGACTGAACAGTGTGCTCACAACAAGGAAAACAGGTTCTCATTATAGTCTATTTTGCATCAGTTCATCAAAAGCCCCTTGGCTATTTGATGGCAGCTACTGTTTGTTGCACTTTTTATACATGCATACTATTCTCTTGTGCTGTGCATTTATTCAATAAGAAGCAAAAGAGCTGAACATAAAATTTGTATAACCCTTTTATCTCAGACAGCTTGGCAGACAAATGATTTTAAACTCTTGCTTGTATCAAACTCTCCTTTAACCAAGAAACTTAGTTTTTGGACAAATTATACAATGTTTGTCAGCTCTGGGTTCAGGCTGGTGATTCAAAAAGTCTTACATTTAATAGTCATTTTTTTACAGTTATGTTAATGTTACAGTTATTCCTTGATTTTAAATGTCCTGGTGCATAAAAACTTATCGTCTCATACAAAATATTTCTGAATCAATAAGCCCGAGTTCTGCAAACTGCAGACGGACTGCATTGTAAAAGATATAGAACAGAATACAAATATACTCTACATATATATGACTGTAAAATAACAGTAAAAGACTACCAGCAGAAATGGCCAGTAATTCCCAGTTATTTTGCAGTGCATGTACTGTAATTAATTTTTTACAGTAAAATACTGCGTATTGGATTACAGTACATGAATGTAAATAAAGGAAAAATAATGGCAACCATGCTGCCAGTATTTTACTGTTATTTTAAAGCAATGTGATTTTTTTTTTTTTTTTTTTCTGTGATGGTGTTTTGCAACTGTGAGTGAGGAGGGAACGCAGTGGATACAAGACTGTGCTTTACATCCATATGTTGTGCAGGGGACATGGGCTGTCTGTGCTCCGATTAAACTACTGCCCCTGTTGTGGTATTTTGAAGTTGACTGTTAAAGTTTTGCTTGAAAAAAACAAACAAAAAAAAAAAACTGAGTCTACCTTTTAATTTTGAAATTAGCCAGCACACTGTAAAAATTATTGGCTACATTGTCTGTGCCATGTGAAGACAGACAGCTGTTCCATGACATTAAAGGAGACATATCATGCTAATCCATGATTTGATACTTACATATAAAATAATAAAGTTGAAAACAAGACCTTTCAGCCCCTGAATTTTCAAAAAATAAGATATTGTATTTTTTCTGATATCCTAGAACGAGATTTGATGCCTCTGAAAATATGTCATTGCCATTTGCCTTCGAGATTTCGACCTTCATGACGACACGAGGATCCTTTCTTTTTATTGGAGTAATCTGATAAAGCAGCTCCTCCTCTGTGATGTCAGTTAGTCACACAACCGCCACCAAGGGATACACCCATCAAGAGCCGAGTATAAACGTATAAACTATACATGTTACAGTACCGGTTTGACTCACCACACTGAAGCGTCCTGAGACGATCTGTGTCGAGGTGGATTTTCTTCCTCCTGAGCTGCAGAACCGTCCAGGTCTGACTTAGGGTCCAATACAAAAGGATGTATCCTACATTTTTGGATTTTGTAAATACTGCCATGCTGCAAAAAACACCCCCTGGCTCTACCCCCTCCGCCCCTCTGATAGAACTGACCAATCAGAGCACAAAGGGCTGTGACGTTGCAAGGTTACTGGAGGTCATTCTCGAAACAGAGCATTTCAACGAGATCTTCAGAATGGTCTTAAATGAGGATATTGAGAACGCTATTGTGGGACAATGAAGGAACTAAATGACTTGTACTGAGGGCAGAAATGCTTTACAGGCATCCTAGTCTGGCATAGTGAAAAGGAGAAACAATCATGATATGTCCCCTTTAAGCTCAAACAGATGGTCTGTGTCATGTGACCTGTGTCCTTCGTGCTACATATGAATATACAGCAGGGTCTCATATATTCCCTGTGTTCCCTCCTCATTTATGTTTACAAAATCATAACAAAAATTCCTTTTCTGCAATACAATGACAAAATACTGGCAGCAAAGTTACCATTATTTTACAGTGTTTTTTTTTTTTTTTACAGTGCTATATCTACATACAGCAGGATTCCACTATTGAAATGTCTTCTTACATTTACAGTAATTTATTACTGTGTGGGTGGTCCATCCCTAACGTAACATCGCAAGCCTGTGGGTTCACCCGACTGATTCACAGGTACATGAGAACAGCTGAAGGAGGTGGGCTTTGACACTTGTGTTTCACCCCCTGCCCTCTGCCTGCCATGGTTGGAGGAGGTCTTAAAGGAGGTTTCCTCCATCTGTTTCGCCAGGCACTGCTCAAAGCCTGTATAAAGCAGCAGTTTCACCAATGCCAGCCTAAGGTTGTTAACCTGTCAAGTAGGAAAATGCCTTTCGAGCAAAAACTCTATCTAATGGTGACTCTTGACAATGAGCTGATTTACGAAATAGACACCCCCCTTATCTAATATGTCTATTAGACTTATCTATTATGTCTGAAGAGTATTAATAAGTTAGTTAGATATAATATTGGAATGAGTATTATCTACATATACTCAAGTTTCACCAGCAAAGTTTGCACTAAAACTGTATTTGGGGAAGTAACCATCTTTTCCCCTAAAAGGAACTTTAAACCGAAAATTTATTCCATAAAGTTGAAAAATTAATTAGTCTGCTCTTAACTGAATTCCCCCAGATCCATGTGTGGTACATCTCCAATCCAGTTTGGCCCTGCATGCCCTCGTTTTTTAACACCCACCAGAAAGCAGTCATTCTGAGTGTCTCAGTTTAACAGTGACTGGATTATTTCAGGGTTAGATAAGCGCTCAGTGCGTCTCTTAAAGATACAGAATAGCCTTGTGTCTCGCCTCTGTAGGACACCCTGAGTGCTGTGATAAAACCACAAGAGGAGGTGGTTTGGGAAAGTGTGGGAGAAGGTCAACTTTACATCACTACACCTGCGGATGCACAGTGTCTGCTGAGTCATTTATACTTCGAAACAATGCAGTCGAATGCCGCTTGAATCATTCCTGCCTGTGTATTGTTTCAAATACATCACAGTGGTGACGCTGAGCTTGATCTCAGAGCTGTGTCCCTGGAACATCCTGAACAAACACAGAGGTGGATAAGTGAGTCAAAGTATACTGTAGATACTCCTGATCAACAACCATGGCACGTTCAAAGTTACCTTTTCTCCATTTTGATGCTTGGTTTGAACTAAAGTAGGTCATCTTCACCATGTCTACATGTTTACACATTCAGTCGCTGCCATGTGATTGGCTGATTGGGTATTAGTTTTAACAAGCAGTTGAACAGGTGAATCTAATCAAGTAGCCACTGAGTGTATAATGTTAGTCTTTAAAAGTACAGGAGGAAAAACTGATGTTGTACAGCTACACAAACATGCCCTGAAGTACAGCACATGATGTCCGACACTCAGTGCTCTCTGGTGCTGGTCTGATACTCTCTTCAAAAGTGAACATTTGAAGGTGGTTTTGTGGACTTTTTATAGAGCCATTTGAAGAAGTCTCATCCTGCCTTAGTGTTGCTGTAATTGATGAGTAAATCCTTGATCTGAAAGATTGAAAACTGTACTGGGTTTATGAAAGCATAACTAAGTGAATGCAGTAGAAAAAAAAACAAAAAACATTCAAACTGTTCACTTTACCTTGATGAGACAAGTTATTAAAAGCAGATGTTCACCAGATGGAGCTAAAGTGGTTTCAAAATGTGTAATAATTATCACTTTAAGTCAATATTTACGGCCCTTGAGTCCTACTACACAGGGGATTAAACCACTCTAAATAATGAGGGTTTATATAAAGGCCAAGTCTGTGCTATAAAAACAATATGAGTGAAGGGAAAAAAGATTAAAGAGGTGGTAATTTAATCTGCTTTGCCGAGATAATGATAAGGATAGACACAACAACAATGACTGAGTGAATATTTTTAGGACTGGTGGCTAAAAGAAAAATGAAAAATGGTTGAATGACATGGGGACATAACGCTAGATTATACAGGCAAACCTGCTGTACTATTCCATCCATAAACCTGTTCACAGTTCTCCCTCACATAAACATTATGGCTCTCTCTAAGAGATGGCAAGTAACGTTAAGTACGTTACTGTTCTTAAGTAGATTTTTCAAGTACTTTGTACTTTTAGAAGTATTTATTTCTCTGACAACTTTTTACTTTTACTCAATTACATTTTCAACATAAATACCGGTACTTCCTACTCCTTACATTTTCCAAAAAGGCTCGTTCCTTTAAATATAAAGCCTGGGCCCATATATTCTTTGTTTTTTGGCACCGCAACATCAGTGTCAGAGCAGGTCTGCCACACTGCCCACGTATGTTACACCAGTAACGTTCAAGCAGCTGCACGAAATGGACTACGGTGATGGTCCCACACAGGAGCAGCACTCATGGCCTTATTTAAAAGAGCTTTTTGAGATTGTTGGTGCTAAAAAGTTGTGCTAAAAAACAACTCCTAGCGTATGCGTTGCATCTTGTGCAAACCAAAACCCCAGGTATTGGTCTTCAAGAACAGTCCATCAAGTACATTAGGACACTTGGCAAGTAGTGTTTGTTCAAACAATAACTTTCCTAAACTAGATTCCATATAAATTATCCTGTGTAATATATACTACATGCTAATCTGAAACCGTTGAACAAGGATTGTTGTCTCACAGCCCTCTACTGGTCTGATGAGGTTTTGCAATTACTTTTATTTTTTCTCCTTATGTCACTGGCCTGATATAAATAATCAACCCAGGTTTTTTAGCCTGTAGTAAAAATGCAGACAAACAATGGGCCACTGGAACCACACAGTTCCTGGGAATGTTGCAGCAGAAACTAAAAGTTCCTGGACTTTCTGGCTGACAAGCACTTTAAGAAGCACTAAAAAAAGATGACAAAAACTGAAGGAGAAAACACTTGAACATAGATAGAAGGGCTCCAAAATAAGCACTCAGTAAATAAAGCAGACAGTGCTGTGTTTGTGACACTGGGAATAATCACAAAAAGGTCAATTTTGTTAAAGCTACAAACCACGTGTTGTGACATTTTCTTGTAAAAAGCAGCACATGCTCTGAGATTGCAGATAAAGTATAAATAACAAACACAAGTGAATGCATGTGTTTGAGTCCTATTAAAAGCTTTCTGTTAAAGTCTTGTTTTAGAATGTAGAAGTCAAAAACCTTTAAAAATCAGGGTTTGAATGGAATTGGTTGTCGACTTCGCCACAAACAATCAAAGATCTTGTTTTTTCCAGGTCTGATCATTAGTATTTATAAGTGACATTTCAGAAAATGCCCGACATCGCTAAGAAACAACATGCCAGAAAATCTGAAAGAACAAAGACTCGGGAAAGCAATGACATGTACAAATGTTTGCTACCTGGAGAGGATTTCCGATTCGTCATACTTAGAGACGGAGACAATGTCTGACCGGGAAACCTCTGGTGCAGCTTTCAGAGGCAGCATCATCAAGGCCACACATCTCTGCTGTGTGGGCAGGGGTTTCTCATCACTCTCCTTTTATGGTCTGTTTCCTCGTCGATTGAAAGAGTCTCTGAATCACTCATTGATTGAGTTTTTGTTCACTGTAATGTCTGTCATTGCCCGGTAATTTTATCTGATTAAAGAAATTAATTCTGCAAACTATGAAACATCAGAATAGGTGAACCTTCCTTTGTCTGCTGCAGTGAATCGTGGTTAAATCTATTTCATTTGAACGTCACTTTGCTGAGGCCACATAATGAAAGCTTCAGAGGTGATATTTGTCATAAATGTCGAAAGCAAGTTAAAAAACAAACTAAATATGAAAGGCATCGATCTGTGTAGTACCTGTGTTTCCCACCTCTCATTGTAAGGTTTTACATACTTAAACTCATCTTTTAATATATATATCTTTTAATCTATCTTAGATTAAATACTGAAAGAGTAAACACACTGCTGTCACCCTCTTATTCTTTCAATCAGAAACTCTGATGGTGGCTCAAGTGGCCTGACGAGGTGCTTGTTGAATTATTAATGCACTCTAACAATCAGCAACGCACTAGATCCTCAAGCCTACTTTGCAGTATTTTTTGGAGGTATGAGCTCTATGATATGACTCAACCGGGCATCAAATACATCAACCCTGCTATTATCAACATCAAAAGACCCACGTTTGTCAGTTAAAAATGATGCTGTTTGAAACAACCCTCTTAGTCCTGCAAGGCTGAAGCAGACATAAAATAGACCCGTCTGGACTTATCTGTGTCATGGCATTTATATAACCCCACTATTAACAGAAATTTTCATTTGTAGAGTAACCTAGGTTATGCAATGCTTGGTGCTACAGATCTATTTGACTTGAGAATATTTTATTGTTGCACATATCATATGCTGGTGATGCTGTGGACATGGCAAGGTAAGATAAACTCACTCGTGAATCTTCTCAGTGTTTAATCCTGGAGATGTTTGCAGTACTATTCCTGCCTGTGGATATCAAACCAAGAGCTACATATTGTGCATATCATTTATTTAATGCAACATGTTGTGGTTCTTAATTTTTTTTCCCCTCAAACAGAATTTATTTCTGTCAATTGCTCAATCTGTTAAAATATTTGACACTTAAGGCTTCACTCTGTTTTTTATGTATGTCTGTGTCTGATACCGAGAAGAAGATAGAGCCACGGACATGTGTGTGTAGGCAGTGCTGCTGCACGGCTTTTAGTGTGTGAATGTGTGTGTGTATTTTTATGTAATGCTTGGATGCCTATTGAGTCGCAAGAATTATCCGTCCTCTGCCAGTCTGCCTCCTCCACACTCCAGCCTCCTGCAGGTTGTAGCTCCCTCTCAGACGTGAAGAATATCCTTTCTTTGTGGTATATGCTCTTATGCAAATCTCATTCAATCTATCCTATGTTTTTTTTTTTCTTTTTTACATTCATGCACACACATGTATATTTGCATAAGCATGCAAAAGAAGCTGCAGCTTTGCTTCTGTTTACTTGAGAGAAAGCAAAGTATTGTTTGGTGCAGCCTTCTGATTGCCTTAGTGTTATGTAACACCTCTCTGCACGCAGACTCGCACACAGTAGAGGACACTTTGAATAAAAGTCTAACTTTATGAAAAGGTTCACAAAAGAGCATCATTTCATTTCCACAAGTGCAAATTATGTAACTAATTAACAGGAAAGTATGTTAATATAAAAGTATGCATCAACTTCTTCATCTAAATAATTAAGTTTACTTTGCATCTCAAGAGCAACATATTTGTATTATGACAAAATCTAAAACATAAACTCTATCAAATCTACTCTCAAGTCTTTGTCCAGTCATTACTTTTTAGATTCATCTCTATCCATCACGTGTTTTAGCAACCGCTTACATAATCTGATGGATCAATTTGCCTGACAAATGCATTTGATTTATGATGTTGACTCTGAACTGCAGATCTGTTTGCACTACAAGCTAAGGAGACAAAGCAGGACTATTGAAGGATCATGCTCTGGCTCATGTTATGATGATATTTGAAGTACTGAAACAAGAAGTTCTTTTGCTTGAGAGATAACTTTATTGAATTAAAAATGTTCAAGAATTCATTTTAAAACTATGCACGGTAACTTTCTGAGAAAGAGACTTGCAGCTTGTTACTGGAAGAGTAAATGATTGTTGGGGGAAGTACAGGAATGGTTACCAAAGGTTAGAAGTTTTTACAGTGATTTAACATCTAACTTCTTCTTTCTGCATTGTTAAAAAGATTTTTTAAATAAGTATTCTTTTGATTTTTACTTTAGGTTTTGATAGAATAGCAAAGCTCCACAGCTCCAGCCCCAGTCTCCTCCTCCTACTTCACATTATGTTTCCATCCCTTTAGCTGCAGCACCATCGAACAGCTCAGCTCCTCTTCACACATGTGCTCCGGTTGTCCTTGGAGAGTTCCCTTTGCAAACAAAAGCCCTCTTCCCCCTCAGTCTCTTTCCTATTCCACCCCCTTCTGCCTCTCCCTCCATCCATCTCTGCTGCTCTCTCTCCCCCCCTCGATTTCACACCATCGAGCATGTCGCGTGTAGCTCCCACTCGCTGGCAACAGAAACACTAGCTACATCTACAGTTCTAAGGCGAGCAGCTTCATACACATAACACACCAGCGTTGGCTTAAAGGAGGCTGCCAAACACACGTTGCAGGAAGGCAGTGATTAGAAAAAAAAAAGAAGATCAGACAGAGTCCAGCAGCTCTCGCACTCACCGGACTCAAGGTAAAGGATCCATATTCATTTATTGAATGAAGAGGTGTTATGTAATCCTGCTGTGGACACATAGCTCTGCCTGGAGAAGGGTGTTTGCCATTGTTTACGGTTCATAGGACTGATTGTTATCTGCTGCTTGAATGGAGGCTTTCTGTGAAATCAAAACACTGTTGATGGTTGCATTTGATATTTACGAGGCTCATATTTAAAAGACTCAAAGACATGCAGAACAGTCCTCTCTCATCCTGCACATTTTGCCTGCACGTGTCCACCCTGTGTCTCCATTTAACCTTTATGATTTCTTAATCACGCATGTTTTTAGTGCCACGCCATGGAAGCACGATTGAACACCACTTCACACCGCCCAGCCAGCCCACTTCACACTGAAAGCTCTGAGGGCTTCTCTGTCAAGTAAATGTCACTCATCAGAGCTATCAAAGATGGAGGAGAGCTTTAAAGCCCACACAAGTGGCTCCTGAGCGTGAGGTGTATCCAAACCCTGACCTTATCAAACTCATTTCACACCAGCTTACTCCTGCTTCTCTTCTGTGTCAGTGACCACGATACTCATCAGACTTCAAACAGAGTTATTAAGAGTGCATTAGAGGAATTAAGAGGAGGGTTTTAAAACACGTCCATGGGGTTGTTCACACAACACCCAGAGGATTTTTGCTTGGATACTCTACTGACAGGAGGAAACACACCCCGTCCTCACAGCACAAACGTGTTGAAAGCCATCATGAGCAGTTTGGTAATACTGGCAACAGAGTGACACAATCCTGTTCAGAGGAGATCATGTGTACTGCAGTCACAGAACCCACTTGACCTCACATCTTCACCTGAGGTGTTGAGCTGCGATTGTGTGACCCTGTCATTGCTGCCTTCACTGACCTAAACGTCATACAGGAACACATGTGATGTCAGCATTGATGTTTTGTTTGACTTCTAATCCTCTTGGGACTCAAAGTCTGCTGGTTGAAGTCATTTTTTGACCCATGGTCCTCCTACCTGGACCTCATCTCTCTGAATAAGTATGCAAGTCACGGTTGGTGTTACGTGTCAGACTTCATGGATGTTCCAGTGTTGGCTTCTGAATTCACTTCAGGCATGAAATCTGGTTTAAGGTCCATTTTTTTGACCCATTCCACTTCTCCAACCTCTGACTCCTGAGAACAAAAATGTTGATAATTGCATGCACATGTTACGGCATGTAACACATGTTGCTTAGAAGGTCTCCTGCATGGCAGTGTTACTGCTACCTCTTACCGGCTTTCTGGCCTGATGCCTAATATCCTGAAATTTGCTTCCTTAACCATCACAGCTGCAAGAGGTCTTCATTGAAGTGTAAGCATACAAACTGATAAACACTGGAGGTTGCTGGCGATGGCTTGTCATCCACTGCAGAAATGCATTAAGAGTTGGACTGATATCAAAAAGTCTTGGCTTTCAAGGAAGTGGCACATTTGTCAGATGTCTGTTATGCCTCTTTTGAATTAATTATAGATTATCAGGTCAGGTCTACAAACAAAACGTAGAGGCAGCCAAGAAATGCGTTGCATGTATGTTGCGTTTGAAGAAATAGTTAGAAGACATAGTATGTGCTATCCTGTTGTTCATATTCAGCACAAAATCAATTGTTTCCTTAACAGCAGGGGTGGAAGTAATGGATAACAAGTTACTGGCACTTGTACTTCAAGTGTGTAATTTTACTCGTACTTGAGTACTATTTACATCATATAATCTACTTCCCAACTTTTAAATCACAGCTGGCCACTAAGTACACCCACCATCTGAAGTAATTATCGAACCTTCCATCTACATATCGGAGCCAATAGGGCTGTCCGATCGTGACAGCAGCAATGATGTAATAAAAGGAAAAATCCACCACTGTAAGCACAGGTGTCTGGAGGTAATATACCACAGAACAGAGTTCATACTTGTCAAGTTCCCATAGCTGTACCTGGAGGATTTTTTTCATTTATTGAGAGGGGAAAGGAGACAGCCTCCAGATGCACCAGCTAGCCTGAGTGCTTTCCATCATTTTCTGAGATGATGACTGAGCTGTTACTAAGCCTACATGTTGGAATAAGTTACATGTGGAAATGGATGTCTCCCTCTGTTTCAATCAATTAGTCAGTCTTTCTTAGATGTTTAGTTTATGATGTTTATGAAAGTTTTCTTCTTGTACCTTGCTGTCAAACTGTCATTGCATTGGAGCATTGTGCGAAAGGTGATGGGGTCACTGATTTGGCTGGTCACAGATTTTTCTGCAACACTTGCAACATTTTGTTCTAGTGGAAATGGTGCTTGTGCGTGTGTGCATGCATAATCAATACTCTGTTTTCAAAGATGTACAGATTACAGAATTTAGAATGTATACAGAAATAGATTTTTTTGCAATGACCCAAATTTTGTTTATACTTGTGGCTTAATACAGCAATACATTTGGCAGTGATGTGATGAAGTGAGGCTTGAATATGATATGTAATGGTTTACGTATCTCTATAGAGGAAACATCCTTCAAAGATTGAGCAGTATCATGACATCACTCTGGGAGCATTGTCTCGTCAATTCAGTTTGAATGCCTGTTATTGACAACGCAATTAAACATCCTTCAATCAAACTCTTTCCACCTCTGCTTAATAAAAGGCATGTCCAAAGTTAGATGCAGTAGCCAATCGCGTCCCAAGATTAATTTTAATTTATTTTTAGGATGTAAAAACGCGCTTCATGAACACAAAGGGCTCTAATTTCTTGGACCAGGCGCACCTGCCCTGCGCCGGCCTTCGCCGTGCAGACAGGGTGTGACCGGCGCACTTTGCAAGTTTCCTGCAGTGCCAAGAGAGGCGCAGTCAAGCGCAGAGGAGCGCAGAGGTGTGCAGAGGTGCGCGTCCATGCCTCCCTCCATGCAAATGGCAGAGAGGGAGGAGAAAAGCCGTGAGTGGGTTTGACACAGCCAAGCGCTGTTTTCACCAATCAAATGAGCGCCTCTCCTCGCCTTTTAATGTGCTGCGGCCAAGGCGCATCTGATTGGTCTGAGTGATCCCCAGCACCGTGGAAACAGTGTGCTGGAAAGACCTGGTAGCGGAGACGGTCAGAGCCGCTGTCCCTGCAGTAGGAGAATGGACAGCGGGGCGCATCGGAGGACACGGAGCGCATCACCTTGTGGGCCAGCTCCCAAGACAGATTTAGTCTGTTCCTTTGTTAGTAATAGGAGTACAAAATTAAGCGACAGTTACACAGCTGGTTTTCGATTCAGAATACTTTTGATCCACCTGCACTCCTGGTTTGTCATTGCCAAATAGCAGAACCTTTGGTGATATACTGTATACTCTCCTGGTGTCTCCGCCTCATCCTCCTTACAATAATGTACTCCATCTTTTTAGATCACGTTAAAAATAAAGACAAAAACAGAGAAATATGGAATATCACAGGAAAATTCTGAGTGACATACATTTATTTTGTCTCTTTTTTTCTTAATCTTTTCTCTCCCTATTTCTTTGAATTAAATGAAACGAGAGAAGCCAGTATCAGATGTTAAGGCTGTTTATTAATTGTAAGATGTGCATCAAACTTCTAGCTGCCGTCAGGTTCACTTTCCATTATGACAAAAGGCTTTAATCCTTCATCAGATGTGACGGGACAGTTAATAAAGATACAAATGTATATGCTGGTTCAGACGGTTACATTATATGACGATTACTGTGATTGTTTATTGCATTAAAATGTGCCTGACACTCTGGAAACCTGCCTCTGAGGCTTTGTTGACATGTGCACACATGTGCGCCTGTCACCAAATTACAGCTGCGGAGGGTGCACTCCGCTTTGCGCCAAGAATAGACCAGGTTGGAGCTGGCGAGCTTTCAGCGCACTTTCTGCGCTGTTTTTAGCACGAAATTGTCACTGCGCCAAAATAAATATGCCAACATCCCCCCATGGTGTGCCGTCAACTCCCCCTGGCACGCAGTCACACCCATCCCTGCGCAGACAGTCTACCAAATTGTCAGCGCAGCTTGCGCCCCCTGTGTTGCGCCACACAATCAGAGACAAAGAGTTTGGAAAAAAAAAAAAAAACACATTGAAAGACTTGAAACCAGATTAAAGTTTTAAAATGGTGCAGAAAAGGGAAAAATGGTGCATCAAAATTGTTTAGAATGCAGTGTTGCAAATGCTATTGCAGGTCAAAATAGTCGTAGATGGCTGATGTTTCTGCAGCATGTAACGCTGCTGAAAATTGACTACTCATCGTCTGGTGTTAAGAGATAAATGAGAGACAGGTGAGGTTTGATTTCATCAGTATGTAATGACGGCACGAAAATGTCTGACCACACTCAGTGACTGATTTTCTATCAAAATCCCTGAAAGAGAAAATAAAGACAGCACAAAATTTAAATAATCATTGTGCAGTATGAAGCACAAGAAGGCTTTTAATTATAAAAGACTCATAATAATGCAACATAGTCAAGGTCTTTGCTGCATTGGCTCTGATTGGATTGAGCTGAAGGGGTCAGGTTGACTCAGGACTTGTGAGGAACTGTGATTGGTTGAGCAGGTCATAAGGAGGGGCGATGCTTGCTGAAGAGGAGCTGTTTGTAGTGTCTGTGATGTGTGTTGACCAGCATTGACAGCAGGCTCAGAAAATCATTGATCCAGACCAGAAGCTGACATAAGGATGAGGGACGCTTCAAGACTATTTCCTGTTTCTGTCTCACAGAGGTCTTTTTTTTTTTTTTTTCCAAAATATGAAATATAATATTGATGGCAATTTAACTTTAATATTTTACTGATCCCTCTTTTACAATAAAATGCAAAAAACACTATATTTTAGTTTTACATTTTGCATTTAATCACAGAAAATTGAAAAAAATCGTATTTGATTTTTATGTGTAATACCTGTTTTTTGGACCAAAAGATACATAGACTTAAACTGCAGACATGCCAGATGATATGATTTTTGAGCTGGGTCTTGGGCATGAATTCTGCACAACCAAGGTGACTTAGATTAAGTGTATCAGGAGAAACAATCCTGCATCTAACTCATTTTTAAATACCAAATACAGCCCTGATCTGGCATCACTTCCATGACTTTTATCTACGAGACTTCGTAAATCTTGTTCAGTTCAGCCAAATGATCCTGTTTTCACTTGGATTATTTTAATTTAAAGGACACTTCAGTGACATCTGTTGACAGCCAGGTCTAAGGGCTAGTGACATGAACAAACAGGGCACACAGCCAGCACTTGAGCAAGCACATTATGCGGTTAAGTGCTGAGGAGATAATTGATTCTGGGTCTATTGTCACAGTATGCAGGAGATGTGTCACAACATGTGGTGATTCAAGCAAGTGAGCAAGTGCACTGCTGCAGCTCAACAATACGAGTCAGTGTGAGCCTGATACATGCGACGACAACAGCGTTTCAAATCCTCCGCTGGGGAAATGCTTTTAGTAGACAGAGCCGCAGGCCTAGGAGCCGATCTGCATTCTGCAATGCAAAATAATCCCCAGAACAAACTGGTTACATAAATGGCTAAAGGCAGGATGAGTGATAACAGGCAGTCTGTAGTGCACAACAGTGAAAGCTGAGAGGTACAAAGCACAGGTTGGGATTAAAGCACCGTGGAGGACTGAATATAACAGTTTATTAGAGATACAGTCAAGAATCTGGACTATTAAAGTACATCATAATTCACATGATGTATGGATTTTCTTACTTTCTTTGTTCAAAAGTGGCTCTGAAACAGAAACCCACTTACTGGTTCACTCCCTTCACATTCAGTCATACCAGAAAATAGCCTTCAGTGGATGACAAGCACTTATTTTATCACCAGGCAAACTGTTTCTCCAGAAGCTATCGCAAGTCAGTGCTGTGCCCTTATCATTGTGACCACCCCTGACAGGCATGTACTTTTAATAGCTCGTTCAGCCAGTGACAACAGGATTTTCTTGAGTTTAATCTGACATAGCTCTGAGTCAAACACTGTGGCAGAGATTTAGGAGCTGTTTGCTCTTCCTCCTCTCTTCAAAGGATCAGGATTGGGTATTGGCAGTGGGTATTCTGTGGTGAACTATTTCTCTTAATAACTTTGGAGGAAAAAAAAATATCTGTCACCAAGTGTGGTCAAAGATTCTTGTGCCATCAAACATCTGTTTTGTTTTTTGTTTTTTGTTTTTTTTTTTTTATAAAAGCCCATTTCCAGCAGACAAAAAAAACAAACAAACAAAAAAAAGGCAAAATTATGGGAATAAAGTAATAACTACGAGACCATGTCAAAATTATAAGATAAAGTCATAATTATAAGATAAAAATCAAAATATATGATATAATAAAATCTCTATCATAAGATAAAATTTTGAAATTATTACATAAAAGTCTCAATTGTTATAATTAACAAGATTTTGTGCAGAAATTGAAATTGTGACGTAGTAAAATCATAATTGTTGGATAAAAAGTCAGAATTATGAAAAAAATAAGGTCATAATTATGAGATAAAAAGTAAAAATTATAAGAAAATGAAGTCATATTTGTAATTCTTTACATAATTTTGTGCAGAAGTTGAAGTTATGTGATAAAGTCATAATTATGAGATAAAAGTCAAAATAATAAGATAATGGAGTCATAATTATTAGATTAAAAAGTTAAAATAATGAGCTTAGAAGTCACAATTATGAGATTTAAAAAAAGTCAAAATAATGAAAAAAAAATCCTATGAGATAAAGATTCACCAATATGAAATTAAAAAAGGGCATAAGAAATGATATGATACAGTCAGTACTATGGGAAAATAATCCAATTATGAGATCAAAAGGCATCGTTATAAGAAAAAAGTCAAAATATTTGATATACTCTTTGAAAGTTAAAATTATGAGATATTAAAGTAATTATTGTTATTCTTTAAAAGATTCAGTGCAGAAGTTAAAAATATGAGATAATAAAGTCATAATTATGAGATAAAAAATTGAAATTATGAGATAATGAAGTCTTGATTATGACATAAAACAAGTAGAAATAATGAGATTAAAATTAATAATTATGAGATAAAAACTCATATTTATGAAAAAAGTCAGAATATGATTTAGTTAAGTTATAATTTTGAGATAAACTGTTGAGATAAGGAGATAAAAAGTCATTATTATTAGATAATTAAGTCATAATTAATATATAATAAAGTTATAACTGTGAAATAAAAAGTAATTTTGAGATAATAAAGTCATAATTGTTATTCTTCTTATAATTTTGTGCAGAATGTACAGAGCTTCTGCTTTATTCTTGCAATACAGTGACACATTGCTGGATAAACTTTGTTTTTATTTGTGCAATAGACAGAAGATGTGAGGGTACACATGACTTAGAACATGATTCATTTTGAGAGCTAATAGAAAAAGTAGGTACATATGTGTGATAATATGTCAAGGTGCCATGACTGCAAAAGGACATGAGTGAACCTCAGTGATGAAAGGATTAGATGTAGGACAGATTATTTATGGAACAAATGTGCAATCTTTTCAGGTTACCAAACAGGCTGCTTGGATATATAATGTACCATGTCCCTGTAAAGCTTGCACAACACATTCATCTCTTCTTGTGGATTAAAGTCTAAGCTGCAGACGTGGTGAACTGCAGATTAATCTGATAGAAATTGAAAAGATAAAGGTGAGCCTGCGTTGTGGGGGAGTGATATTAATCAAACAGTACATGAGTTTGCCTACCTGGGTGGAGAGTAGATAAAAATAGTTTTTAGGTGTTACGTGCAAGAACTCCCCCAGGCGGTTTTATCCCAGGTTAACCTATCAGAAGGTTGGAAGTGAGCGGTGAGCTCAGGTGTTATCAGAGGAAGTCTCTGGGGACAGAGGCAGCATGGGGTTATCGAACATGATGCGTGGCGCAGTCTATGAGTCATTCCTCTGAAGTTTTGAGGCGCGTGACTCTCTTTTTGTGAACATGGATTCATATGTTTTATCCTCTGTTGACATGTGAATGATTGAAAATTTTGACTTTTAAAGACAAAAATCTGCATGTAAATTGGTCTGAAAATACTGAAAATGTAGCAATAAATCTTTTTTTTTTTTTTTTAGTACTGTGAATTCAGAGATGCTCTAAAGCTCAGAATTATTCTCACACCTGCCCCTGTCATATTAATAATGGTTTCCTGTGAAGTCAGGACAGCTGTACGTGTGACTATTACTCACCCCTGCAGCTTTATTTAGCAACTGATTACTCATTTATCAGTCAGCATCACCTGTGATATCCAAGTCATTATTATTAAAGGTCATAAATCAATTATTCAGTAAAATGTTCTATTATTGGAACAGGCTCTCAAAAGAGCTGCTTCAAAAAGAAAAAAACTCATGAGACCAGGTTTGTAAAAGCATCTGCCACAAGAACATGTAAGGAGTTAGTGGCTATGACTGGAGGCCCAGTGATGATAGGAGCTACATGTTCCAACAACTTTTACATGTGGTCCAAAACTGCAGTCTGAGATCCAGGTGAGAATGAACTCATCTTTGACATAAATCCTGAGTGACATGATACAGTGCCACACAGACAGGACAGACAGGAGTGTAAGTCGGGAGTGATAAAGGTTGTCACTGAACAGCCTGTTGAGAGTGGTGTCATAACAGACATGAGTTTGAAAGCAACTAAAAGAGGCTGAATGTAGCAACAGAGGAACATGGTGTCAATAGATTATTTCTGGAGCGGCACACACTGTAATGAGTTTATATATATATATATATATATATATATATATATATATATATATATATATATATATATATATATATATATATATATATATATATATATATATATATATATATATATATATATATATATATATAACTTGGTATCTTATAAGTGATTATATGACTTTTGCACACATAGGGGCATGGCTGACCTGGCTAACAGGCAGAGACCTTGTAGCAGTCTGCAAAGAAGTTTAAGGTTGACTTTTTTACCTCATTCAAACTGGATAAAATCTAGGTTTAGTTCAGTGTCACCACAGTGGCATAACATCCATATTTTACACAGTCTGTGCTTCTGATATAAAACCTATCTTTCACTATTTAAAAATAAATAAATAAATAAAATTTGACACGGATCACATCTTAAAAGTTTTGCACACAGAAAAAAAATGGATTCAGCCTACAGTTGTATTGAGCATTAAAATGCTGCCCTGCTCCTCTGACGGTTTCCTCTGCACCAGGATGAAGAGACACGATGAGAACTAGAGCCTTATTTAGCAGTGTTTTTGAGTGAAAGTAACGCGCTGAAAATTCTCTAAATAAAGCGTGAATGCAGACCGATATCAGATTTTTCAGGTGGGAGTCTGTTTATTTGTGTTTTTTAAAATATGGCCCCGTCTAAGTGCAGAGGAAATAACAGAGGAGCAGGGAGGGAGTGTTTGGTGCGTGCGCTCTGGGCTTCTGCTGCACAAAAACACTGCTGTAGGGGTTATTTCTGCCCTAAACCTTGTGATAGGTTTAGGGCATCCCGGAGTATCACTTTAAAGCTAGAAGTGTGACATAGCCCTCATAGAATAGAATAGAGTAGAATAGAATAGAATAGAATAGAAAACACTTTATATATCCCTGAGGGGAAATTCAGGAGTAGTCGCAGCAGCAATTACGAAAAACAAAAGTAAGAAATATCTGAGGAAGGAAGGTAAGTGAGGAATATCTGATCCAGGCTAAGTTTTTTGCAATGTGACCTGGGTCAGAAGAGCCAGGTACAGATGTGTGCAACTTTTGACATCACTCTTGGGGGATTGAGGCCTTGTACACATGTAGCTCAGTTCAGAAAACATTGTTTTTAGAGACGTAAAACTGTGGTTCTGTGTGGATGACAGGCCTGAACCATAGACTGTATAATTAATGGACATAGTCTCACTGATGTAACCTGTCTGTTTCTGAAACATATTTTTGAAGCAGATCAGCTATCACGGCAATATTGGAAGTGGCATGGGCTGCGAGTACAGCTACAGGGCGCCTGTCAGCCTCATGAGCTGAGCTGTACCCTTGATTGGGTGAGCTCAGGATCTTAATATCCTCTGAACTGCCGAGTTAGAAAAAAAAATCACTTCCCATACAGTGCATACCCATAGTGAAATTAGCAATTCAGACAGGAGATGTTTTTGAACCAGGCTGTTAACACATTCATTTCTGCTGAGTAAATGGCTTTTTTGGCTTGGTGTGTATGTGGCTTCCGATACTTCTGGAGACAGCCTCAAGTGAACACTCGGGAAACAGCAGATTATAGCACTTCCGCATTGTTGGGCTACATGTATTATGTGTTACATTTAAGATATTTCAACACCCCAAGCTCAAAATATACATCTAGTTGAAATACAAAATGTTCACAAAAGTTTTAAAAAAATGTGGGATTTATTTTAAGAATCAAAGGAAAGTTAGATATTAAGTGCAAAGCCTATGGTTTTTGAATGCATGCAAAATGTATCTGATTTCCAGTCCTTAGCATTATCTCACATAAGTTCTTTATGAGCAAGCTCCCCTTAAAACTTACATGACATGTTGCAAGATTCACACTGCATTTTACACAGACACATTAGCTATTTCCAAATCTCTCATCTACTTCTGAAAGATCTGATGCATTAAACAGGTTCGTCGCATTCATTAGCAGTCACTTTATGCACCTAATAGAAAACAGCATCACGTGCAAAGTATGCAGGTCAGTGAGAAGTGGGGTAATTATCTGCACGTGTTCCTGAATTAGCACTTAGTGTATCCTCAGGTGAGAGTACTTTTTTTGTGAATGGACTTGTCCTGAAATCCACCTGCACCAGCTGGGCCCTGCAGACATCGGCCTGGACAGAAATAAACCTAAACCAGCCTTTTGTTGTTTCTAATGGTGGCAACACATCAGATGGGCTGACACATCCTTCAGTGGGCAGAGCAGGCTTCCGCTCTGCAGGCAAGCAACACACAAATACACACAGTGCAAGACCACAGTTGTGCTCCTGTGACTAAAGACTCAAACCAGACAACTCGGCCTCGGAGAGGAAAGGGACATGCCTGCACTTGCCAAATCTGAATGGCCGTTTGGACAGTTTGTGATGTGAGTCACGGTGCATCTCAATTAGACTGAAAACTGTGAAAAATGTGTTTGGGAATCAATGGAGTGAAAGCTTGGTATGAATGTGATAGTATTTTAAAACATTTGGCACGGATCTTGCTACAATGTGGGAGACATCCAGTACAAATCCTGTCTCCTGAGTTTCCTTCACAATTTCTCTCAGTACTTAAGCACTGAAGTGATATAAAGTCAGCAGATAATAACAAAGAAATACTGTTTTTATTGAGACTAAGAGACTTAAGCTTCTGCAAGTTTTGTAATGCATGCCAAATTTTTCAAAAGCCTCTCATGCTCCTTTCTCTGACTTCAGTTGAGTGTTTTTGACCCCACACTGTTTAAAAATCGGGCACAAAGCCATGTAGTGTCACAGAAGCCAAAGCGCCTGACACGCCCCAGTGCCTTTGCAGAGTGAAGAAGAATGACCCTGTTTCACTAAGTGAAAAAGCGAGGGCAGGCAGAGAGTGTGACGGGGAGTGAGTGAATTCATTACCAAGTTCATGAATTACAATTAATTAATGGACTGCTGGAGATAATTGACGCTGCAGGAAAGCAGAACTGGTCCAGTAATTACAATGTGAGGGACTTAAGGACATATTAGGTGAGACATTAACAATCATTTATGCACTGCTTTTATGAAAGCGTTTATGAAAGTGTTAAAAATGTATTTGCTGTGTGGTCTAAATTAAGTGACACTGGTGTTTGGGGTCAGTCTGAACATGGAGTTTGTGTCATTTATGCTCCTGTAGTGAGTTTTTAGCTGTTTATAACGCTGAAAAGACTCTCTTCAGAAAAGCAAGCAGGACCATCTGCAGGAAGACCGACTCTTCCTATATGGTTATTTTCAGTGCCTGTAAACACTGCTGCAGGGACGGTGAGTAACAGCAGAGTGAGACAGCCTTTTTCACAGCCAAGACTCACAGTGAGTGATACATGGACACCAGTGTATTTCTGGTGTAAAAGTGCAACACTCTCATGTATATATATAAATGTATCAGCTCAGAGGTTAGAGCTACAGCTTTGTTCACATGAGTAGACACTTTGTACTGCACATTATATAATTACAACATCTTGTAGATTAATGTTTATATTTGATAATGTAAAAAGAGCATGTGTTTGCATTTGGCTGGAAGGGGTAGCTGTTTTTGACTGAGGGGTAGTTATGGTTACAAGTTGCTGCAAAACATACAAAAAAGTCTGAGCTCTGTTGAAACTGTGAACAGGACAAAATTGAGAATATGGCCAGCATGCATGTAAATCTGCTAAAAAAAGGTGCTGGAGTTTGCACACCAGAACAATAACTAATGGTATAACTTTGTATTTAAATATCAGTGAAAAAAAAACACATGCATTGACATTGCAGTGACAGGAACGCTGAAAGCTTTAGTCTTCACTTAGTGACCCAGTCACAAAATTTGTGTTTGCCCTCTGTCCCCAGAGTGTGTCTGAAAAAAAGGGGACAAGAGTTTTAAGGTCATGTGTTTCTGCAGCCTGGGTTTTGCTGCAGGAAAGAAAAAAAAGTTTTTTTAGTGAGCTGGTCTCTTTAAATGTAAAAGCAGACTAAAGTTGTTGAAGGATGATGCATCAGCTTGTTGATGCTTTGACTGATGACTGTGGTATGTGTACATTTTGTGTTTGTTGTAACTTTTCTGGAACATGCTTAGGGCATTAAAGAGATTTTTAGTATCAATAGTTTTGGTTAAATAAAATATAAAAAAATAAAATAGATAAGACACTAACAAGAAGACAAAGGTGAATGCACACCTCATAATTGAAATGCCCAAACCTGGCTTTGTAGTCCACCATTGACCATTGATGTCAATATTTCAGTTTCTGAAACAATCAGAATAACCAGTTTCCATGCATGAGTTTCCTTTTACCATGGTATCCCGATCAAAATAGGCACGGACAACATCTCGACGCATGGAGAATTTCAAGTCACAATGCGTGTCATTTCTTCTTCTTCTCACTGTATCCATTGCAACAGCAGCTGCAGCAACAATAGCAGCAGCACGGTGGACTTCCTGTACTCAAAAGACTCAGGCTGTGTCCAAAATCACTCCGTATTCACTATATAGTGCACTAAGCAGTGGATAAGCCATTTTTGAGTGCTGTCGGAAATCTGAATGAGCATGGTCATTCACTATATAGTCCACTCAATGTATTCCACAATGCATTTTGAAATTTAGTGTATCAGCGATGCCTACTATATGAGCATTATGTACCATCATGCATTGCGGTTCAAACAGAAGAAATGGCTGATTACATGATTAATGACTACCGATAATTTGAAACAACATTAAAAACTATCTGAGAATAACACTTATCTCTCTTTTTAACTTTCAGACAAGCGCAGCTCACAACTTCGAAGTAGAAAAACCAACAACACAGACGTTAGCCACTGAACCACCAATCTCGGGTGATGCATTCACTGGACCTTGTTATTCTCAAACACAGCATAAGTTGCTGCACAAATGTATAGTTTATTGATTAGAAAATGACATGTTATACGTGTTTCAATTTTATTTGGCTGTTGCAGAAAATATGCTCAGTATAATATTAGTTATCACTAAAATAAATGCCGTTAAGCAGTGTTTGGGAAAAATACCTGTTAATCCCCAGCCATCCGTGAGCGACGCAAGAGTAATAACGTCACTGCCAGAGGCTGGCAAGTGAGTGAGTAGTGTCTGAAATGTTGTTTTAATTTAGCTGATTGAGTGGACTATAGAGTCCACTACATCCAATTCACTACATAGTGAGCAGTGGGTAGGGAATGAGTGAGGGATTTCGGACACAACCTAAGATTTGTGCACACAACACAAATTAATGTTCCTTTCAGGAGAAACCAGGAGAAAAGGAGTAACCCAGGGGTGATTTTTCAGGTGTTTATATATATGCTCTATCTGAGTATCACCAGTTTACTCAGCGACAGCAGGAATGGCATTTCCAAAAGTTACTGTCCATCCTTGTCCATCCCAAAATCCGCTCAACTCCAGTTTTAAATAAAAAACATAACTGCACAAAATCTGTTAATAAGCCAAAAAGCAGATTTAAACATGTTGAATTATTTCTCAGTAACCTGATAAACTTATTTCAATACATCACATCAAACAC
This sequence comes from Halichoeres trimaculatus, assembly GCF_033239565.1. Lineage (NCBI taxonomy): Eukaryota > Metazoa > Chordata > Actinopteri > Labriformes > Labridae > Halichoeres > Halichoeres trimaculatus. The sequence goes on along the minus strand of NW_027437182.1, from coordinate 7,962,914 downwards.
TAAAATGGTCAGAATTACATGTTCTAGGGCACAGATGGACTGGCAGTCTAGGTCACGCCCCATGAGGTGTGACCTTGAGTGGGTGGCCTGGGTTTGAATTCAGTCTGTGGCCTGTTTCCTACGTCATTCCCTACTCTCACCCTGTTCCCTACTCTAACCATTGTCCTATCCTCTATAGTTCAAGACATAATAAGCCAGAAAAAAGAATAACATGTTCCATTTTAAAGCAACTGATATGGACACTGACTTTGTACTCTTACAGATTTTGCCAGTGATAAAAGTTTGTACAGGTTGAAAACATCACTTTCCAAGCATACGTCACAGTGCAGTGTGACGTACAATGGTGTGAGTTCTAGACTTAGGATAAAAACGTGAGCTGCTAGAAATGAGCACATTCGAAAATGCTCTGTATTCCTCATGTCGAGCAGCTATTTTTACTTCCACTCAGCCTGAAAGAGAGCAGCAGTGTGACCTGCACTTAAGACTTTCTTGTTACAACTTCAGTGATGACGCGACATACCCATAGATAGATTTACATCCACATCACTGCGTCTATGAGCGTACACGCTGGAACCCGAGCGTCCACGCATTTATCATAGGGACATTTGTACAATGCAAATCTATACCCTCAGTAAATCCATGACATGTGCAATTAACAGAAAAAAGTGTGTTAATGGTCCTTTTTTGTCATCTGAGAAGAATGCATTTCCCCTGCATGAGTAGCTTCATTTAATTTTGTTTTATCGTTATACAAATCATGTTTCATAACCACTTCTCAGCATGTCAGCTTATACTCCACGTAGCTCTGCAGGGTGTCTTCTGTCAGCATCCAGAAACAAGGACATGGAGAGAAATCTGAAAAGCTGCATTGCACCAAGTTAGGTAACATCAAAGAAGATGTTCATACCCATACACACACTCACAGACACATCTTCTGTGATCTGGATTTTTAATTCTTAATCCAGTAACCCCAGTGGGCAGCTCCGGTCTGCCGGAAGTTGTCTGCACTTTGAAATTCATGAGGTGCACTTGGGTGTATCTGAGACTGAAGAGCGATGTTGCCATTTTTAGCCACATTCCTTCAGGAGCTGTCCATGCTGCACGGCTGAATAGAACATGCACTGTTTCCTCCTGACTACATGGATTTGTCAGGGATTTTTATAAATAGCTCAGGAGAGGCACGTGTCTCCTGCATACTGCAGATGAACACAGCTCACAGCAGCCAGAGAGATTCAGATTTGTCAAAACAGAGGCAGACAGGAAAGTTGAGGAGAGGTTTGTTATGACGCTATCGACAGCAGCTAAAATGATGCGTCAATAATTCCACATCTCTCATTGGTGACCTCAACAAATGACCTCTGCCTGCCAAGAATGGCACATACTGACACACATGCAAATCCAAGCATGAATAATTGTTTAAGACAAGTTTCCATTTCTATGAATAATACATTTCACATGAGCTGAAATTTGATTTTCCATTTATTTAATGTTCTTGATGTTCCAAAATATTCAAGGTCAGATGTGTTTACAAGAAATCAAAAGAAGTCTGTTAGTCATGTGATTACTGCAGCATTTTAGAGTATCCAAAGTTGGCTCTTTGCAGCATGTTAGAAATGGTTTTGCTAGACAGAGGCATTTAAAAAACAACAAGCTTGAAGCAGAGCTCAGCTGATAATTGAGATGAAGATCAACCATTGACCAGAGGTGTCCAAAATTTTTTCAGAGTGCCACATTTGATCTAGTGAAAATTGCCAACTGACATATCCATTTACCATTAAACAAACATGATTTAAAAAAAAAAAAAAAAAAAAAAAACTTTTTCTTATGATTAGAATACCTTTGCCATCATTAGAAAAACAAACCTCACCTGTCCCTCAGTTGTCTGTTGATACTAGATGATCAATGGTCCGTTTTCTGCAGGGTTACGTGCTGTGTAAACATTAGCAAACTCTATATCTGACCAAGGGAAATTGTGCGCCATTAGAGGGCGCTGCTGGTGGAATATGGCAGGATTTTTTGGTGGCCGGATGAGGATTTATCAGGATTGTTTTTCATGATGACTATTTTGTCCTGAAAACAACCAGAGCGCCAAATATTTCTTATCCTGCTTCCTGAACAATTTTCTGCAGCTGCTTTAATTTTTTGTTTTCTGCACCATTTCATTCATTTTATGAATTTTATAAAATCAAAAGGTACCATGCATAAGTAAGTGGTTTTCCATGCTAGACATGAACACAACATTGCAAGTTTATATTCATTCATTCATTCATTCATTTTCTGAACCACTTATCCTGTGTAGGGTCACAGGTGGCTGGAGCCTATCCTAGCTGTCATTGGGTGACGGGTGGGGTACACCCTGGACTGGTCGCCAGTCAATCACAGGGTTGACACAGAGACAGACACTCATACACTCACACCTACGGACTATTTAGAGTGACCAATGAACCTGGTGAGCATGTGTTTGGACTGTGAGAGGACGCTAGAGGACCCGGAGAGAGAACACACATACACAGGGAGAACAAGGAAACTCCACACATCGAATCGAATCGTGACCTTCTTGCTGTGAGGCTGCAGCGCTACCTGTTGCTCCACCATGCAGCCTTTGCAAGTTTTAATGTTGAAGAATAAATAAATATGTGACATAATACAAAAAACAAAAAAAATCATGAGATTTTACCATAAAAAATGATTACCACATAAACATACAAAAGTACCAAAAATTGGTGCCGTTGAGTACCGATACCGATTGCCAGGTACCGGGCACCTTACCGATTTAAATATGAAAGGTACCTATCCCTTCTGTGTATGTGTTTATTTTGGCTGTTAAAAGAGCATTTTAACAAGAAATCAATTTGAGATAATCATTTCTGCAGCACATTTAGCAAATTAGGAGGAAACTGGAAAAAAAAAAAAAAAAGACATGTTAAGTTTGAATCTTATAGTGCACCAACATAGTTGAATGGTTTATTTAATAATAAAGTCGGAGAGTCCATCCATAAATCAGAGTCATGACATGTTATGCAAACAGTCTAGCCCATCCTCTTTCCAATGTCATAAAATGCTAAAACTCAGTCTGCTGCCCTTGGTCTCATCAGACTGTGCATATTTATGATTGCTGTGAGCATTGTGTATGCAAAACTTAAATTGTGGACTAATCTGCTGATTTTGAGTTATTTGTGGGGTATTGATATTGACCTTTTGTAAGATGACAAGAGGCTCCAGAAACGCTACTGAATAGATACTGTGTTGACAAATTATGTTCACCTTTCACTAAGTCCGTCCATACTTTCATTACTTCCACTCACAACTGACCAATGTTACAAAACTCTTCCAACCACACCCTATGGTGGCTTTATTTACCCTCTAAGCGAGCATATGACCCGAAAGGCATGGGACCTGTCAAAAAAGAAATCACGCTGAAACACTGCATGAAACCAATTTCGTCATCCCCTGGCATTTTTTCTGTGACCTTCAACTGAAAGATCAGTCAACCACTGTTATACAATGTTACAGTCACTGTGAGTTTCATAAGCAAATTCATGCTCTGCATGCAGCAGAGAGCAGTCAAAGGTTGTGATTCCATATGCCATGCATTGCTCATTGTTCTTTATTTGCCGCCAGTTACCATAAACAGCAGCAACATCCATTGCTAAGTTTGAGTTTATGATGAGTTACTCTGCTGTTTTAAATAGTTGAAAATCCTTCACATCTGAAGAGAAATATGATAAAAAGAAGTGCCTGCACCTGCCCACGTTAGTAAACCCAGTCTGTTTGGAGCTTTACTAAAAATATCTCTGCTCATTATTTTTGTAAACCTTTCTGAAAATAAACATGCACCGACAAATGAAGCGCACCTTGAGATTATGACTCACAGCAACGATGACACGCAAATACTTTTCCAGTTCACTGCCTGTGGCTTATATAAAACATCAGATGCATAACGGTAGTGTCTCTGGGGCAGAAGCTTCAGATCTACAGTGCATCCGGAAACAATCTGCAGAAGCTTCGGTGGTTTCTTCTCTACATCTATTTATGAGTGAACAAACCGGCTTCTGAAAGAGCTTGTATGGTGTTTGTTCTCCAATACATCCCTAAACAAATACTCCTCAGAGCTCAATTTTTCTTTTATTTAAAGGCCTGTGTTTACCCCTCAGATACACACAGCCGATGGCAAAGGTAACTCCATACCATTTTCAGAAACCTGACATGAGTACAACAATGGACGCACACATAAACACTCATATCTCAATGTACAATACCTCGAAACACCTAGCAATGTAGGACGCAAAGTGAAATTCTAAAAGCTTTGGTATTCTCGCAGTGGCTGTACACTCCACTTATTAAAGCATATCACTTTGGTTAGCTAATGAATGGTACATTTCATGCAATGTTCCCAATTTAAGGTCTAAGCATCAAAACAATCAAGCTCCTCCTGCACTGATACCATCAACAGAGACCGGATGGAAGCATTGTTATGAAATAGCAGCTCAAAGGTGAATGATTGAAACAGTGGGTAGATGGAAAAACAGATGCTACTTTTATTCAAATGAATCATAATCCATTTTATTACTGAGGAGACTTTACATAACATCATAAAACACAAGATAACAAATTGGTTTCTTGTATCACAAGAAAGCACGCCTCAGTATTAAGGACAGGAAATGATGTCGTCAGCCTTTGTTCTTATCCTGCCTGACCGACCTCTGAAAATTGTGATTCAGATTGGGATTGGGATTTGATTCTCAGAAAGAATCAAGATCAATCTATTCTCAATGTTCATATACGTTTCAAAGTTGCACATGCATGCTTGGCAGCTAAACAATGAATAGTTAGCGCAAAACGTGATTTGAACACAAGTTAAAATCTCTTAGTTTCACTACTTAACTGTTCTTAAGCAATAGGTGCAATAATTACCTGCTGTCCAAAATACATATTTAAGTATATGTGCAATAATAATATTCTCATTAATTGATCAAACTTATATTTTATAGTTATTTTCAATTTCACGTGCACTTACGCTTCCATTTTTTCCACTTTCTTACACTTGTATTTTCTTATATCTTTAACTTTATTATGTCATATATTTATATATTTTGTAGTTTCTCAAATCTTCTTTTTCCTTATTTTGTACTTTCTATGTTTAACTTTTTGGAGGAGTAGCAGTAACAAAAATTATAACACTTTACTTCAGAGGCCCGCAAATTTCAGTACACATGGGTGAAATTAGACAAAGTTTTTTCTTATATCTTTGAAATTAGCACATAACTTCTTTAAAATTATCACAACACTTCTTTGAAATAATGTCCAAATTTACTCCAATTTGCAAGGTAAGAAGGTGACGGTTAGCAAACATTTTTTATTTGAATTTAAATCACAACCCACCACAAAATGTTTTTAGAAGTAACCTAACGTTTTTGCACTTTCCAGAGAAGTAGGTGATAAACAGCTGCTCAGTTCTTGAATACAAAGGTTAGGTTCATTGTTTCCTCTGATAATTACCTTCAAATCTTAAGTGAATAATTCAATTTCCCAATAAGCAGTTGATAATTAGCTATTTGTTATTTAATTTCACCAAGTTCTACTTCTAGTACTGAGTTTGTTGATATGCATAATTGCATTATGTTTTACATGATACAACTGAAGGCTTCAGGTGTGATATTCACCAAGAGTGGGGTTGTAAATTAGCCTTACCTGATTGTGATAGACACTGCGAGTACAGGCGCACTGCAAAACAGAATCTGGCCAGAAGCTATGTGCTAATTTTCACCAAAATCTCATGAAATTTTAAAGAAATAAGAAAAAACTTTGTCCAATTATTATTTTTGTGCAATGCAATTTGTGGACCTCTACAGTAAAGTGTTACCCAAAAAAGGAATCTCCCCTCAGGGATTAATAAAGTATTTCTGATTTTTGAAAACTTAGTGTACAAGGTGCACTTCTGTCAAATAAAAAGTAAGCTGTGGCCAATAGCTTTCACAGTTTTTCTCCTTCATAAGGTAGCATTCATGCTTTCAAAGAAAACTGTGGTTTATTTTTTTCGTTATTGCGTCTTGTAGAGGGCTGGTTGGATTAAAAGATGCTTGATTTGAAATTGGATGTATTTATAGAGCATCTTAAACAACAACCGCTATTGACCAAAGTGCTAAACAGTCAGGAAGACATGACACATTAAAGCGAAGACCATGTTAGAAAACTAAGAAATGCAGCACTTGCAAGCTGAAAGCCAAGGGGTAAACATGCATTTTAAGATGTGATTTAAAAAACAGGTATTGAGGGGGCCAACCTGACATGCACCTACGGGTAGATGTTGCTACTTGATCTTACAGTAATTTGCACCAACCCGGTGTTAAGGCGGGAACTTCCTGTTTAACTTCAATCATCGAAGTAATTAAGAAACATCTTGAGTATCTGGAATATTCATACCCAGCCATCAATCATCTTATAATGTCTTAATGACAAAAATCAAGACGCCCCATTCCTCTTTTGTACATCAAGGCGACTTTAGACATCAGACAAAAACTTGAAGACACCACTCATGGCATGACATGAGCAGAATATGTGATGCATCCAAACAGTTTTTAGTGTCTTAAGACATCTTAAGACAATTTTCCTTTGTCCTAAGATGTTCACATCTTAAGATGGCTTCAGGCATGGTTTGTACATGTCTAAAAACATGGTCAAGTTATTTTGTTTCAGCTCTAGTATTATTATAATAACATGATAATAGTTAATTGTTCACTGTAAAATTGTATAAAATTGGAGTGTGAAATGATAATTAAACAATATTAGTTATTATATTTAAAATGTATTGATATCTTTTCTTACTTAAAACCTAAACCCAACAAAAAGTTTCACTTAGATTTAGGTTTTAAGTAAGAATCCACTTCTCCCTTGGGCAAACTCACAGCATCTGCAATAGACTTTCTGCACCCAAGTAATTTCAGGAAATTTCTCAATGTCTTGTTTCATTTCAGACTCATTTATGATGCAACTGCTTTAGTGTTTATGTACTTATGTTTCATCAGATTGTGTTCTTCAGATTCCATGCACCTTGATCTAGCTGTTAGTTTTTTTCTTTCTTCTCCTAATGTGTCCTATGTATAATAAATTAGGTTTGTATTGGATTACCTGGTAAAATATGAAAGACTAAGCTAATAAAGACAATTCTCAGAATGACACCTTATTCTTAGGGGTAACAGATCAACATGCATTTGTCTGTAACTTTATAATTGTAATTTTCTGCTTGATAAACCCATGCAATATCCTTGCACAATGATCTGCTTAAAGAAGAATAAAGAAGCAGAACAGAGAGTATCTTTCATGCACACAAAACAAAAAGAGCAGGAGCGAAGAGCTATTACGCGAATGCTAGCTGGAAAGTGAAACAATTAGAGACAATACTGCCTGTGCAGAACACAGCTGCTGTCTGAAAATGTTCTTTTCAAGGTTTTTCCTAACTCTGCAAATCACTTTCAGACTCGGTGTTCATGCAAAAAACTAAGGAATGACAGGAAACTGGCACCAGAAATGTTTGAAGGTGCCTTGTAAATGAAGCAGAGCGGCACTGAATCAGCAGGCTGCATATGGAGTTGCACCTGTTGTCTGCATCCAGTCCTGTCGGATGGCCTTATCTCTGCATCTTGCTTCTTACAGTCAGATTCATTCATCAGGTTTCCCCAACATTTAAGAACTTATGCATAGTCTAAATATCTAAAAAGGCAGAACATGCATGAAACATAGAATAAGCAGCCTTAGCAACAGCTAAAAAATATTCTATAATGCATCTTATTATTTATTTGCAGTTTATTCCTGATACTGTCCAGAGACTTTCCAGTTACATAAATGTGAAGCTACGTTCCAACTTTGTCGTTCAGTCAAACATTGGAGACAATGTTTTCTCAGCACTGTTTGCATTTCCATGTGTATACTCCTGGAGCAGACTGTGCTATTTAAAGTGACAAACACACCCATGCACCTGAACGAGTCATTGTGTGCAAAACCTTCACACATGACAGGACTGTTTTTGTAGTTTCGAAGTTCAAGCTATAAGCCAAGACTCACGGTAAACAGGAAAAAAATAATAATAATATTCTGCATCCTTCTGCTGCAGGATCAGCACCATGAAGACAAGACTAGGCTGCCTCTCTCACAAGTCTGACTCCTACAGTGACTTCTCCGAGTTCCTGCCTCCTGCCCACGAAACCACTGCCAGGTGTCTGAAGTAAGTCTGCCAAATCCTGTTTCTAGAAACGTGGGTTTGAAATGTTTCAACAAAAGGAAACGGAGAGTTCTGTGGTGTTAAGTAATTCTCAGGGTGCTGACAATGGCCAGCGAAGTTTTAACAGGAAAAAAGTAAGCAACTGTAAAAATTCTGAAGGAGTAGCTTTGAAGGAAACTTTTAAATCGTAGGTATTTAAAAGAGATACTCTATGCAATCCTGTCTGCAAAATACTTTGAAATGCTTTACTCTATTGATGCTAGTATTGATGTTTCTCAAAATTATGTAGACAGCTGACAAGACAGAAATAAACGCAACATCTGATTAAATTCAAGCTTTCAAATAAATTGCCTTTTTGGCCTTTTTACATATTTTCCACAAAGAATTTGTGCAAACAGTCAGCTATATGAGTTATAAAAACACAGATTTGCATGTACTTTTTATTATCTCTTCTTGATTACAGGCATGGTAAGTAAAACATTTATATTCTTCATTTTCTCTGTCAGTGCAACCATGTTAACAAATCATTTAAATGTAGCACTGGATTCCAAATTAATTGCCTTTTTGGCCTTTTTACATATTTTCCACAAAGAAGACTGTCACTGATATTTTAAAATCTTGAAAGTATTTCAATGCTAAAACCTACAGTAAACTACTGAGAAATGTCTTAAGAGCAAAGGATTGTGGGGAAGAATACAGTGAAGCTATCAGACTGTCAGACTTCAATATGAGCAGGTTAGCTTTATTAGCACATGATATTCTGTGTTCTTCCACCAGCTGGTGACTTGATAAACTGGATGTCCGTCAAGCTGGCAGCACAAGTTAATCTCAGACTGTCCAGTTCACACTGCAGCAACTGTGACACGAAATGTTCTGACCAAGTTTTCCTCTCCAAAGGAACTGAGAGGAGTTTCTAAGTGAACATGAAAAAGTCTCCCATCTAGATATGCCTGATCCTAATCCACAAATTACAATGAGATTATCTGCACCAATATAGGCTCTTCCGAAATGCTATTTTTCAGCTTTCCGACCAACTGCACTTCAAAGTCTCTATGACAACACCATGCCACTGGACAAAACTTATTAGCAAAAGGATATATCTGAGTTTTGCTCTGCTGAAAACAGAGTAATTTTGTAGTGATGGTGGACACAAGAGTCTGTCAGACAGAAATAGGACCAAAAAGCAGAGGAAAACAAAATGGGAGAGTTATGGATCACAAGCTGAAGGCTAAAACACAAGCTGAAGGCTAAAACACAAGCTCAAGTCTAACACCTTGGCTTAGCTTAAGGCTATAACACAAGCTGAAGGCTAAAATAAAAGCTAAAGGCTAAAACACAAGCTGAAGGCTAAAACACAGGCTGTAGGCTAAAACACGAGCTAAAGTCTAAAACCTGGGCTGAAGCCTAAAACTGAAGCTAAAGCTAAAACCTGGGCTAAAGGCTAAAACTCAAGCTAAAGCTAAAACACAAGCATATGGCTAAAACCTAGGCTAATGGCATAAACACAAGCTGAAGGCTAAAACCTTGGCTAAAAGCTAAAACACAAGCTGAATGCTAAAACAAAATCTAAAGTCTCAAACATGGGCTAAAGGCTAAACATGGGCTGATGTCTTAAGCAAAAGGTAAAGGCTAAAACATGAGCTAAAGGTTAAAACACGAGCTAACGCCTACAACACAGGCTAAAGGCTAAACACAAGCTTAAACTCACTAAAATCAACAGCCAGGTTAGGTTAGCTCTGTTTGGTAAGGTTGAAGTTGGTAGTTAAGCACTTGCACAACTGGGATTCACTAATGTTACACGTTACAGACATGTCTCAGGGCTTAATATAGCCCACTACTAAACTTCAGTACAAACTGACAAAGTTTGCTTGTTGTCACGTTTCAAACCACTGATGACAACTACCTTACCTCGAGGCTGTATCTGGTAAAAAGATGTCTTGAACCAAGAAAAGTAGAGTTAAAAAGAACACGCATTTCAATTTATTTTCAAAACACATGCCATGTTTAGAGTCAAGTCTGTACGACAGCGTGCGTGCAACTTTTGGCCAAAGGGTGTCACTGTAGTCCAGTTTAAACAGATCATCGTCTCAGCCTCTTTGAATCTTAGGTCACGACTGTGAAGTTGTAAACATGTCATCTGTGTGGTTGGACATAATCAAACCAACAGTGTAAAAATAACAACAAAGCTGGCATAAAAATACTTTTTTTATCATGTTCATGCACGACAGCTATAGAAGCAGGCTATTTTTACTGCTCTTTGATGTACACCAAGGTGTGTGTCACAAATAGCCCAATGTTCTGTATACCTCCCATTGAGCGCTCGATGCATAATGTTAATGCATCCCTTTAATCTCCAAGATAGTGTGTTACCCATCATGGTTCCAGCACCTCATTAAAATGTGAACTAATGCCAGCTCTTGTTCTCTTTCCGTCTCCTCTCCTCCGCCTTGAAAGCAGCTGTGTGCAGCTCGATAAATCATACATTAAACTGAGTTGCGCTTCTGTAACACACACATGGGAGCATCTTGTGTTAAAAATGCATGGAAGCACAGTTGGTTTGCATCTCATGGTGGTTTCTTTTTATATTTCTTTCCATCAGGTTGTCAACAGACGAGGTTGTCCGATGGTCTGAGTCGTTTGATAATCTCCTCTCACACAAACGTAAGTAGATGTTCTAACAGCAGCAATCAAGAAAATTAAAGATGCTCTTCAGAAGTGTTGAAAACATGTTCCCGTTTGTTTTTAGAATCTATTTTTCCCTCAGCACATACAGAGCCCAGTCGGTTTCTCCCTCCAAGCCGGTCTTATGTAAGGGCTACAACACTGTGTTGTGAGGACTCCTTACTGCATAATGAGTCACTCCCTTCTCACTGACCTCCCCCTTGGACAGAGCACAAACTGGTTCCAACTCACCCACAAACACAGATCTACACAACCGGGTCATGGGTTTATTTCCAAATGGCTAACAAGCTCCGTGACGTTGCATGAAGCAACAATAAACTCAACTGACAGATTGAAGGAAGCACAGAAGCTGCACAGCTCATCCAATTTGGGATATTTCGTCATTCAAATCGTCATACACATGCAGCCCAAAGACAGAAGAGATGAGACAAAGTTGACCACAGCGTGTTACTGTTGTTGTCTCATTTGTTATTTGTCATGTGTTGGAAACGTACTGTTTTTTTTCAGTCAGGATTGTCTCTATTTGCTACTTTTTGAGTGTGTCAATGCCAAACACTCTTGGTAGGTTTCCATATCTACAGGATCCATATAGCACTCAAACTTTTTCTCATCATAAGTTTCTCCAATGCTAACAGTTTTTAGCATGTTTAATTTAAACATGTGTGAGCTGTAAGACTACCGCAGACTTTTTTGCAAGCTATCTCTGATTGCCATTTTTTTTGGCTTAATCCAGGGTTCTCAAATGGGGGTACGTGTACCCTTGGGGGTACACAAGGGCACTCCAGGAGGTATGCAAGATACAAAAATGTATATAGAACACTTAAAACAAGCAAAATTCTTTTAGAATCAAATATAATTTAAAGGTCATAAACTGACTTATATATCCAGTAGGTTGCTCAATTCAGTTTTAACGCCCATAAAATAAGAGTCTCCTTCATTCCAGTCTAACACAAATTACAGCATTGGAATTGAAGCATAGCATGATGCTGCTGAAAGTACGAAGGGACACACACCAAAGAAGGCAAAACCAGAACCACAGCAAAATTCTGTCAGTGCTTGGAGAAATATGCAGTCTTTTGACTTTTATTTATTTTGAGGAAATGTTTATCAATTGTTGAGTTAAAAAAATTTGGATTGAGTGCAGCCCATTATTTTAATTCAAGGTAGGGTCTGCAGGACTTTCCTAGAAAAAAATAAATGCTAACTTGTACAGGAATAATCCCACTTCATCATCTCTTACAGGCCTCTATACATGTATGTCTGAGACTGTCTGCCTCAAACCCTCACCCCCACCTGTATGTTGATATTTTAGTTGTATCAAGAGTGGAGAGTAAGCTTGGTTACATTAGCCAATCACAGCGCCCCCCAGTGCACAAGTGACTTTGCGTGTTGACGAGTGAGTGGAGACGCTATCCTGAGTGGCTACGATAGCACAGAGACAGAAAGACACAACCACAGTGAAACAAGACGCAAAACAGATAAAGATTTTTCCTTAAAGAGGGTGGAGCTTGGCTCGAATTTCACTTACTTTAAGCACTTGGAGAGCAACGCGAGTTGGCTTTCTGCTGAGCAGGTATGTGTCAAATGACCCAATGATTAGCTTGTGCTAACATGCCAAGTCAAGTGCACAGCCCTTTGACATGGAAATGAGATACTAATGGTGGTTGTTGGGCTAGTGAGTGTGTTCATGTGGCCTCAGTCAGAAGCAGTGAGTGTGCGCTGCAGCTGGCACTGATCTGAGGAGGCGGAGCCCAGTTTCAATGTTATATTTACTAAGAAAAGAAAAATCCTGCAGACCCTACCTTTAAAGTGACAATTATGTCTATGTACCCAAATATTTTCTCTTTAACACATCTTTAGTTATTTTTATTTAATAGTTGATGTAGTTGTACTGTTTTGTGTCTATCCAAACCAGTCACAATTTTTTAGGGTCAGCATTTTTTTTTTCTAAATAAAAAATATTTCATAAACCAGGCACTAATAGTACAATGCTGTATGTCATGCTTAAAAAAAAAGAAAAGAAAAAGAAAAAGAAAAAACCTTCTTTGCACTTGTTAGGTGGTACTTGCAGAAAAAAAAATCTCAGTTGGTACATCACTCCTTTCAGACACATTTCAAGACTTCAGATTAAAAATTACAGCCCCACTTTTCTCTTATGCCTCTATTCAAAGCAGTAGTTTTTATATCTCATCAAACCTTATTCTAACAAAAGAAGCTGAGTGATCATGAGCTCTGAATCAAAAGAAGCTATTAACAGGGTGCTCATGTGGGTCCAGGATGCTTTACTTTGTTCAGATTGAGGTCATGACACAACGACTAAGGGTGACACAAAAACCAACACAGAGCCAAAGTCGCCCATAGAAAGTTTATTAAAGGTGAGAACAAAGCCTTCCCAGGCACTGGGAGCGTGATACGCCTGTGTATCCTGTTTCAATTGACCAAGCATTAGTGAGGTGAACTACAGCATGTACACACACACACACACACACACACACACACACACACACACACACACACACACACACACACACACACACACACACACACACACACACACATTAATACTTTACATAAGTGATGTGGAAGCCCTGAGACAGTACTGAATGTTCCTTTGACAGATATTACATTCAGCTCAGCATTGAATTAATTTTACATGGATAGTGTGCTGTGTTACTGAATCGTATGTAGTGTTTTCTCCTGCTCAGCAGGATTGATCACACCTGTTACATGCCTTGTAAGGGTAAGGACATATTGTGAAGTTGACAATGACCAACACTTTGTATCGTAGCAAAGGTTGTTAAACCTAAATGTCAGATCATGTAATCTGGTGACAAACAGCAGGCGTTACTTAACTGTGGGAACAATGTATTGTTTAAATACAGTCTGTGCTGGTCCCAGAGTGCCGTACGATCACTCCGGGGTCTCGGCTGATTGCTGCAGTCCCAGCTGCCCTGCACTGTCCTCGTTACTCCCAGCTGCTCCTAATTGCTCTGATGTATTTAAGCCGGAGTCCCAAGACATTCTCCTGTCAGTTCATTAAGTTCACCTGCTCCAGTGACTCGGTTTGATCTTGAGTTAAGTGAACCTGCCTATGTCCTGCTGTTGAGTATCAGTTAAAACACAGTACTAACTTTTACTCAATTTTTATTTGTCTAAACTTAACTCTTTTTTTTGTCATTTGCCATCACATGGCTTTTTCTAACCTTTATTCAACCAGCTTGGTCCCATTGAGATTAAAAACCTCTTTTTTAAGGGAGACCTGGCCAAGACAGGCAGCAGCAAAACCACAAACTTACAGACAGAAAACAAAAAAGGATTATGGATTAAAATCCTGTTCTAGGAATCCATTCCCCAAACAGCTGAGCTAAAAGGGTTTCCAGTTTGTTGTGCACCTCAAGGAGGCATGGTGGGAGCCACGTTTCCACCAAGTGGTTCAGTTCGGTTTGTAGACCAGGGCTGATAACAAATTTTGCTGGATGATATATTGTCCCACAATTATTGATGATAAACAATATTATTGACCAAATCAATGACTAATATAAAAAATATATCTCATAATAATGCAATACACCCTTACAAATGCAATTGGAATATCAACAACTTTCAAGTGCCTAAAAAAACAAAAAATAAAAATGAAATGGGCTCTCAGTCAAAAGTTGCACTGAAATAAAAAAAAAAAAACGAGTTAAAATGCAGAAGTCCTTTTGTGATGTAGCAAACTACACTCTCTGTGTCCACGGAAATTCTAACTCATCCAGCTCAGTTATTCTAAATGCTTCAAACCGAGGCAACTGGACTGGTCAGAGTCTGTGAAGATGAATGAACGATTAATTGATTTATTGACCATCGTCCCAGGCCTATTGGTTCGTCTCGGCACAGCACGCATTTTATGGCGTTTCCACTGAATAATCCACGGACAGATCCCCAAATAACCAAGACGAGCTGTCCCACAGGGGTGCCAGACTAAACCAATCTGATCCCGGAAGGTGGAGCTACAACACTACAGACTGTTGATTGGCTGAAAATGTCGTCACTTACTGTGTAACAGCGGTTGCTGAATTTCACATTGTGGCACACAGCCTTCTCTGGAACAAAACTTGATTGTGCTTTGTAACATGGAAATCACAAAAAGGCGAATTTCTGGATGTCCCACACAGTTGTTCTTTTTTTACTGTGTTGCATTTTTCTTCTCCGTTGGATTTATTAGCAGGGTACATTGTGCCGCACTGCTATGGTGTCACAGTGTTATTTAATTGATGCAGCTATCGGCATCCGGCTTACACACCCCCTGCCACGATGAGGCATGGTTGGCTGTGGAAACGCAAACAGGACCAGGCTTAACGGAGTCAACAAATACTAATCTAAACCGAAATACTTGGCGGAAACAGGGCTTAGGGTCTCCATTATCTTAAACAGATACAGAGGTTGTAGCAACAAGCCCGTTTTTTCATTAAAAGAAAAACAAACTTTTTTCTCAAACAGTTTTAGCTTCAGCTTTTTCACAAGACACAGCACAAAGTTTACATTTAAGGAGTCATCAATCAGTATACCAAGGTATTTGTCACAGTGTTCAATCTCAATCTCCTTTACAGCAACAGAGTGAAATCAAACACGGAAATTTAAGAGCTTTGAAATTGGTGCCACAAATGATAGCAACAAAAACAGGCTTTGGTCATATGCAACTGTTTGGTTTCACCTGCTGCTGTCTTACTTTAAAAGTCTTGAGCGGTCGAAGGTACTCACTCAGTAATAGGCAGCAGACAGACAAACATCATCTGGTAAATATAGTCGAGCAGTCAGCAGCAGCAGAGCCAGATAAATTATCTTGTTCAAACAAGACTTAATTCAGATGTTTGCTCAGCGAGTGTTTATTCAGAGCTTTACTGAATCAACTTAATCAAGAATGAACCGTTAAAGGTACTATAATTAAGCAGCTTTCAGCTGACAACAACAGCTACTCCAACTACTCAAACATTTGACAATTTTATACCAAACTTATTTTATCTGACGATATCATTTGACTTTAAAATAATATTTACACTTTTTTAACCTAATAGCTCTACAACTGCAGCTGTCAGGAATTTCCCAAACCCAGAGACTAAAGACGTCACTATGCTCTCTGTGACCTTTACAGAGTAAAGTAAAATAATGGTGGAGAAAATTATACTTGATATGCCCTGAAAAAATGTTCAAGAAGAAAAGACGGCGCTCTCTAAGCTCGAAGGTTCTGCTGCCGTTGACGTCTGAGCTCCACAGTCACTCAGGGACAGAAGCCAGGAGCACTTATTTATCATACATTTTTGAGCCCATGTAAACCCTTGTGTTGTTACGTGTTCACCCACTCATTAGACTGTGAGTGTGTGCGCGGGTAATTTTTTCCATTTTAAGCAGATGGTGCTCCCCCTTCTCTCGCCCCTGCTAAATGAGTAAACAGCAAAAAAAAAAAAAAAAAAAAGAGGGGTCCAAATGACATGTCAACATGACCGGGTCTGTAGAAAAACATCCCCCTCCTGTGATATCAGAGAAGGGGAACACATAAATTGATCACTTATCTTGACTGATGAAGACAGAATCAAATATCTCTCGGTGGCTGTATTTTTTCTGATTTGTTTGTGTGTCCTAATCATGAGAGCCGTTTCCCGCTTCTGGGAACAAGTGTGTGTATGCACTCACAAAAACATCAACAAGAGATGAAGGACATTACCGGACTGAATATCACATGATCAGGAGGGGGGAGTCTCTTCTGCAGTACAGAAATAGGTGTAACACAGCCGCATCAATCACGTTTGAAGTGTTTTTTGTTGTTTTTACCTCCCTTCCTCCCTCACCCCTGTGATTCATGTGTCCTTTCTCAGATGGACTGGGTGCCTTCCGGACGTTTCTCAAGACGGAGTTTAGCGATGAGAATATCGAGTTTTGGATGGCTTGTGAGGAGTACAAGAAAATCAAGAGCTCGACCAAGCTTGTGTCGAGAGCAGACAAGATCTTTAAGGAGTTCATTGATATTCAGGCACCAAGAGAGGTGTGTGAAACAGGCTTTTTTTAACATCAGTGCATGGCAATGTGTGTATTTTATCATAACAGGTTTTCACTACTTGTGGAATTGTTGAAATCAGGTTACTTTATTTCAATAAGACTCTTGAACTTGAAGATGTCTGTTCCTTTTCTCACAAAGTCAAAGTAGCTTAATTGTGCAAAGAGTATGAATTGATAGAGGTTAGAGATGATAAAATAGATTCATCATAACTGAGCAAACCCTCATGATTCATCGGTCTCACTGTCATGAAAACTGTCCCACTGACACACAGACTCAAACAATGACCAAGTGAGATTACTTTCAAAGCCAGTCAGATATGTGTAGTGTTGTTCTCTTACACACTCCAGCTGCCAGGTCATGCCTACTCATAGATCTTTGAACAGTCTTTCTTAGCATGTACACTGGAAAAAACTGAAATCTTATCAAGTATTTTTGCCTTATTTTTCGTAAAAATGTCTATTTAGACTTAGTATGAGCCATATTTGCCTGACCAGTCCAGAAAAAATGTCTTATTTCAAAATATTTAAAGACAAAATTATAATTTAAATTGCTGGTAACAAGTGAAAAAAAACTGCCAATGGAACAAGATTAAAGTTACTTGAATTAAGACATTATACTAGTTTTTAGCAAATTTCAAGCAATTTGCAGATTTTTTTGACTTGTAACAAGATTTTTCAGTCCTGATTTTTGTTTTTAAATAACTTAGAACAAGACAATTTTCTGGACTGGCCAGTTGAATACAGATCATATCAAGTATAACAAGGTGATTTTTACTTAAAATAAGACAAAAACACTTAAGATTTCAGTTTTTTGCAGTGTGATACTTTTTATTGATAAACTTCAACATACCTGAAAATTCACTGCCAAGAGTTAATTTTACTTGAGTTCATACATAATGGCAGAAGGTTTTTTTTTCCTGCTAACAAACGGGCTGTTTACATGACAATGGTTTTGGGGTAAGACGCAAAAGTTTTGTTGCGTTTCAGCCTCGCGTTTACACGGAAACAGCGTTTCAGCCGACCTAAAACGCAAACTTTTAAATGGCCTCCAGAGTGGGATTTTTCTGAAACTTTTGCTCTTAGTATTCACCAATACACTAGATGATCCCAACTGTACTTTGGTGGAGATCTCCCAAAAGCGGCTTCTGAACAAGACAGTTATAGCACCAACTATAGGCCTGGCA
This sequence comes from Halichoeres trimaculatus, assembly GCF_033239565.1. Taxonomy (NCBI): domain Eukaryota; kingdom Metazoa; phylum Chordata; class Actinopteri; order Labriformes; family Labridae; genus Halichoeres; species Halichoeres trimaculatus. The sequence goes on along the minus strand of NW_027437182.1, from coordinate 7,944,794 downwards.
TGCTTACAACTGTGTTTTCAGTCCGTCAGCGTTTCCGTGTAAACACAGATTTTTTTTCACTGTGTTTTAGCATTTTCAGATGAAACGTTGTCATGTAAACAGGGCCTAAACTACAAGTCATAATATGGGGCTGGTCAGTAAAAACTTTACCTAAGTAATGGAAATTCAAGCAGGTCATCTAAGGTGATCCAAAAAGTGGGTAGCTGGCCCATTTTCAGAGGGAGAGAAAAATACTGTTAAGAAAAAAATTCCCAGGCTTTATTTTGAAGAGGAATTTTTATGGTCTTTCCTAAATTGAGGGCAGAGAAGGATAAAGACCTCAGTGATCTGTGCAGTGCAGTGAGGTTGGCACATGAAAACTGGTCAATTAAAACGTATGCTCATGAAAATATTCAAGAATGATGAGCAGTAAGCTAAATGTGAATTTGTGTTTCCTCTCCTCATCCCGGTAGGTAAACATTGACTACCGCACCAGAGAAAAGACAAAACAAAGCCTGGAAGATCCGTCTCCAACCAGCCTCAACGAAGCCCAAGCTAAGATCTACAGCCTCATGGAGAAAGACTCCTACCCACGATTCCTCAGGTCAAAGATGTACCAGGACATACTGAAGAGGGCGCATGCACAAGGCCAGCGGAGGTCTGTTTGACAGAGTCTAGTAGAGGCTGAAAACTGGGAGGACAGAAAACTGGACCTACACTGTAAATGATTCATTAACCCTCTGAATACTGTGAATCTGCAAGGATGGAGCAACATGCTTGACTGTGTCTTTTGTCTACACCAGCTCCATGCATGCAAACCCTGCAGAAAAAAAAAAAACATGTCATGGTGTAGTACGCTGTAAATTACAGAGACAAGGACTGGATAAACTAGTTTACCTCCCATGTAGTGCTGGGTGAAATGTCATCAAATGCCGTCACCATATTACATGACACTGACATGATATTAGCCAACTAAAACTGAAGCCACAAGACTGAGAAACAAGAATAAACCTGAGATCAAGCAGAGGATTGATTCCATTATAATACTCTGCTTAAAGATACTGCCTGATATGTGTAATTGATTATAAATAATTGGTGTATTTGTGATGAAGGTTGTCTAAAATTTAAACTCTAGCTCTCCACATGTTGCAACTTTGAATGCTTCAGAGCATGGTACTGGCTGGTATTTGAACCTGTGCATTGGAATCAGTACGCAGGAGGAAAAAATGGTATCAAACATCTCAACTTTATGAATGAAGTCCAACTCAGATAGACACGTCTTTTTCTCTTTCACAGCTTTTTTCCAGTCAAAAAGGCAGACAATGCAGGTAGCTCCTTTTATTTATTTATATTATGTTTGTCTTGTGTTCTCTTTTTTTGTTGTCATGTTTCATTTTACGTTGTCATGCCCTGCACTTCAGGGCCTCCATATAATTGCCTTCTTCAGACACAGTTATGAACCCAGCAGTGCAAAGAAGAAAGAATTTTTTGGCACTTGACCCTGAGCTGGGTTTATAATTTGAATGTTTGTAGTCTTATCCCTGTCATATGGCAGCCCTGAGAGCTCACAGTGCTGCAACTTAAGAAAACACATGCAAAAAGACAAAACAAGCAAATTAGGAAAAGACCTTCACCAATTTGACAACATATGTGCAGCATTTAGAAAAACGCGCTGCAAATACACTTCAACACAACGGAAGTGTTTCCAGAGGACATTTAAAAGTGATGCACATGTCCAGACATGCTTGTCGCTGACACAGATTTTCAGTCACAGCTCTATTAAGTTTTTTTTTCATCAGTTGTGTTGGAAAATGAGGTGAAAAAGTATGTGTTTTTTATGTATTTAACATTGTGTTAGAGTATGTGTATTAGAGCTGTGACTGAAAATCTGCAGCAAATTGTTGAAGATGTTTTCTTAATTTGCTTGTGTTTTGAGTTTTTCAATGTTTTTTTTTTCTTCAAGTTTTTGTGCTGTGAGCTCTCAGGGCCACCGTACTGTCAGTACCACGAAAAAAAAAAAAAAAATTCATCCAGGTTTTCAGAATTTCCTCCTCCTTTGCATCACCATTAAATACTTTAAAAAAGTACTAGTGGCAGATTAGCTAGCTTACTAACTGTTAGCATCATCAAGTGTCCATCTGGTGTGGAGGAGAGTCTTGTCACGTCTGCAAACACCTAATGCTTATAAATAAATCAGGGACCAAAAGCACAAACTGAAAGAAAATCCATCACCTAAAAAGCTCTACATTAAGAATCACAACACTTGCCCAGCACTATCCTCTAGGCTACTAATCTTTAACTCTTAGCGGAATAGACTCCTCGGTGTCTCATGCAGGTGAGTAGACTTTGTCGTAGTTTGTGTGTTTACAAAGAACAATTAGTGAGTGAACACTTACTCTCTGAAACTGTGCCAAACTGTATTGCACTCAGTATAGCTGCATATTCCTGTGTGTTGTATACTCTAACTGCTATTCTATGTGACTTTAAATGTGGAGAATGAAAAGGGTGTTGTTGAGTTTTGCTTTCAGTTCACTTAGGTCAGGAACAATGCACTGGGAGCTGCTGTTAAGAAGTTCAAGAGGAGTGGTTGTAAATGTCAATCATGTAAATTGCAGGAGTTCTTTTCTTTAAAAAAATTAATCAAAATTATGCAAAATTAATATCAGTAGTTTGTCAATTAAAGTTACATAAATTTGTGAACGGGCTTACATAACTCAAGTGTTCGAATGAACGGCTTAATCACCTGCTCCCTAACCCTGCACTAAGTGAATTGAAAGCAACACCCTGACCTTCAAAGAATCTCTTCTGGGTTGACTTATGTTGTGCAAAAGATTAAAATTATCAGCATGATGCAATACTCAGAATTAGTACTTTGATATTCTTTGATTTCTATGCTATGTCGTGAAAATATCTGCAAAAAACAATCTATAGAATAAGTCAGTAACATGGTAAATGTATTTGGACGTGCTCCCTCAGCATTTGCACTCCTTCTTGAATAAGCTAACTGAAAAGACTCCTGGAGTATTTCAGGATACACAAATATTTTCTTTAGTGCATGAGTACTGTAAGAGCCAAACTGTTGGGGAAAACAGCAAATAAGGCTGAAACATATCACTCTAATATATCTAATGTTACTGTGTTCTACATGAATGTAACCTTCCCTTTGATTTTGGGATTAAAAATGAATCTGCATCCATCTTTTTTGTGCTGCGTGATTTCATCCCCACAGCGCATGAGGGTATTAGAGTTATGAAAATGCGTTCATCCAATCATCAAACAGATTGACCTCGATTTTTCTGACATTTTATAACATAAATTAAACCAGAGAGAAATGTCTTTAATAAATGAGAAGCCAAATCCTCAATCCATTGATTTGTCACTCCATTTCAAAATTCTGTCTTAGATAAGATTAAGGATTAAAATGTCCAGTTTCTATGGAAGTAATTAGCAGGAAAGTAATGACAGTTTCAAATAACTGGCTGAAGAGTAACACAGTCACTGTGTTGCTGTCAAAAAGGGAGAGAACTTCACTCAACATCTCTGCATGTGGTGACTTCTAAGGTCTGATGTTGCTGCTGCTTTTTACAGCAATGACTCATAGAATGAAAAATTATCCAGAAAAAGTAAAAACAGAATAATCAAACATTCATGAAGCTACCTCTATTTCGCATCACAACCATTAGCTTTCAAAAATAAAAACTCATACTGCTCCCTGCAGTATCTGGGGCACTTGTGGGATATACTTGCCCACTGGGACATTACACATCCATTAACTTCGCTGCCTCTGATGTGTTAGTCACTCAGGGAATGGGGAGCAGAGTGAATGTGGGACAGCACCCTGCTCTGCTCAGCTCAGCAGACACAACACAGGCCTACGAATGTGGGCCAGTAGACTGCAGACAGCGCAGACTAACAACTCAGAGTGGACAAGATCACAAGCTGAGCACAAACTCAGCACGAAATGATAGCTGTCTCTGCTGAGAGCTGTGAAAATTACTCCAATGCATCTGGACAACAATGATGGGAGCAGGTAGTGCTTTTTATAGATGGATCAGATAAAAATACATGAGCTGTGGTAATGCTCTGCAGAGGTGAACACACCAACAGATAATGGGTTAATAGAGCTGAAAGGCAAACAGCATGCTTTGTAGGATCTAGGCCAGTGGTTCTTGTGTTATTTCAAGAGAAGCAAGTCCTTGTTTCATGATGATCATGTTAAAAGTCTGCACACACAACCAATGCCAATTTTGTGAGCTGCCTTCAGCCCTCCAATAAGGTCTAAAAAATTTTTTTTTTAAAGAGCTTTTCAAAAGGAACCCTAAATAAACTGTTACACATTCCCTTCACTCAGAATTTGCCATAACGTTTATTTACTAAAGCTCAGTTTGCTGTTTTGACTTCTACGTGAACAGTTGTGTCTTTAGCAGCATCTAGCAAAACAGACTTACACTTACATTAACATTTAAACATTGCCTGTTTACTAGGGGTACAACGGTACGCAAAAATCACGGTTCGGTACGTACCTTGGTTTTAGGGTCACAGTTCGGTACATTTTCGGTACAGTATGGAACAACGCAACACCATTTGCTTGTTTAGCATGTTTTTTAAACCAAAAACTTGCCATTAAACAGCGAGGGGGGAGGCTCTTCAAGCTCTGGTTGGTCATTAGCAGCAGCCATGATGCACAATTCAGACACAAGCTCCTGTGGCTACGAAAGCTCTTTGATATTCATCCTCTGATTGGCTCACCGTGAGACGTCATGTCCACATGATATGCACATGATCGCAAAGCACCAATCACAAACCAATTTTCTCATGAATATGCTCAGCCAATCATAGACGAGTACTCACGTGAATATTAAAGAGCCATGTGCAGCGGCCAACGTAAACTTACTGTACTCCTTCGAATACAGCACTGTACCCAACCGAACAGCCTTATGGAGCGGTTCGGCACGGATACATGTACTGTTACACCCCTACTGTTTACTATCACAGAGTAGATAAACACCTTTGTGTCCACGCAAAAGGCACTGGTGGGAAGATGTCTATGCCTGAAAAAGTGGCTGTTATATGCCAAAAAAAAAAAAATCTATCAATTAATGTTCATCTAAAGGGGCTGTGAGGAGTTTGAAAGTGATCTTGAAAAAGTCTCCCTTCTAGATATATTCCTGACTGTAATCCACACTTTAAAATGAGATTATAAGCGCCAATATTGCTGGTTACAGGTTATCTTAAACTGCTATTTCTCAGCTTCCTGTTTGGGTCAACCTGCACCAGACTGATTTATGATGCACCTAGGTCTCTATGACAACACCACGCCAGCTGCCCAAGTTTAGTAAAGAGAAGAGATAAAACACAGAAATTTGTGTTTTTTTCAGCTGAAAACAATTTCTGTGATTAATTTTGTAGTGATGGTGGACACTGGAGCCTAACTGTCAGACAGAAAAAGGACAGAAGAGGAGAAAAAAGATAAACGGGGGAGTGATACAGCCTGAGCTACAGGCTAATTAGCCTTTAGCTATGGCTGTATCACTCAATAACACAGGGGCTAAATTGTTTCTGATAATGTCCATTCCAACCCACAGTCAGCAGTTATTCTGCAGTGGTCTGTTCAAACTGGAGAGTCTATCAATAAAATGAAGAGTGAGGTTACATTAGCTCTGCTTGGTAGATGACTGGCAGGACATAGCTAACCAGGATTAGCCACAAGCTAACCACATTACAGACATGTCTTAGAGCACCAGGCTGACAGCTCTGCTAAATTTAGACAGCTACTAAACTACTTACAAACTGGCAGTGTTTACTTGTTGTTATGTTAGCCTACAGATACATCCGGGCACAGGGCTGACAATATTGCTAACATATAGCCAACTACTTCAACATTTGCTTGATGTCATGTTTCAAACCATAACGCTACGTAACTGTTCTGATAAGTGCTTTACCTCGGCGCATTGTATTGCATTGTTGTTAAAAGTTGTCTTGTACAAAGACAGTTTTTTTGATCCGATCTCCATATAATTCCAAAACAGACACATGGCTCGCAAAAAGTGATTTTCAACAGAAATTTATCACATCCCTTGGTTTCAGGTAAGGTCCCAATTTATCTTAGTTTGAAGGGTTGTGTAGCCCTTTGCCTTTGATTTTATGGAGAATTGGAACACCATTTCACTAGATGTGCATGCACAAAACCAAGGGCTAAGGGGTAGAATTGAGAGTGTCCCTAATTTTTATAACTAAATATGCTGACTAGTTGTTGCAGTCCTTGTCTTGGTCATCCTATCCCATGTTTTTTCTCTCTCCCGTAGTATCAGTCATTCTCCATCTCTCTGTATCTACTGTCTTTATCAATAGTAAACACAATACCCTCCCTGCAGCACTGCCTCAGCTGTGGATCATGTGGAGGAAGAGCTGGACAGTCGATTATTCCTCCTGCTCAGGTCTGAGACAAACAACAGAAGCCGTGCAGGAAAAACAACCAAACAAATTTGATTTGCTTGTTATAAAAACGTCCTGTCCAATAAAAACTGGTTTATTTTATCCATTGCTGTACCACTCTCACATGACTATGAGACCAGATGTAAACACAATATTCTATTTGTCTGCTTTCAACACAGAGCTAAATGAGTCTGTGTAATGTACAAGGGCTCGCTCCGAGTGATAAACCTACAGAGATTTTTATCAGCCAGCGCGTTTAGTGTTTCAAATTGATGACTTTTTTACTGCATTGTTTATAGTCTGCTCTTATTTAAACAGTGTCTGAACATAAGCACAGTTAGACCCTTTGTGTAATGTCTCCACGGTAACAAACATCAAACACAACTAGCAGAGTACAGGAAGTAGCCAACATTGGATTAGTGTTAATTTTTGATTTTGCCTTTTGATGAAAAAGCCTTTTATTTTTAGGCTCATACAACTTTTTTTGTTCTTTAAAGTTACAAAAACAAGGGACAATAAAAGGGTCAAAGCAACCACGTCATATGAAAAAAAAGGTTGTGCATTTGGGGAATTCTCCCGCCTCATACTGTGAAATCAAATAGAAAATGCATTAATGACTCAATACAATTGATTTGAAATTTGCAGGAGGAAAAAAATGGAGAACACTCTTGCTACAAGCTAAATATCAATGAAATAAGTAAGGCAGAATACCTCATAAGGCGTCCATTATCAGAAATGAATGGACAACATAGAGGCGGTTGCTTATACAACAGACATTTACAAAAGAAGAGAGAGAGAGAAAGTACTTTATTTATCCCCGAGGGGAAATTCTGGAGTCACAGCAGCATTTAAGAAAACAAAAGTAAGAAAGTGTATAGGAAGTGCAAAAAGGTCCATAAGAAAGTAGATGATGACAGCTTGTCCACCACTCTCCAGCCCAGCCAGTCTCCACCTCCAAAGGGTCCTGGACTGAGCCTCCCCAGCAGTCTGTTCAGTCTCTGTTTCCTGGATCCTGTCTGCCCACAGCAAGCGAAGCTCCTCCCATGTGGCACCGGCGTCTGATGTCAGCTCCATCAGCCACGTCCGTGAACAGCACAATGCCACTCTGCCCTCCGGCAGCCCCTCTGCAGCTGAGCTAGCACGGCTAGCTCGGCCATCCCACCGGAGACGGATCCCACATTCCCCATAATGATGGATGGTAGGACAGGTTCACGTTGTCACCTCCCAGCTGAGGGAAATCATCAAGCCTTCCACCAGTTAGCATTGACATGCTACAGGCTGCTAACAGCTAATTTCACGTTTAAACAATGCAGCCATGGTTACATGTAGGATCTCCAGACAAACACAGGAGAAAAAGTAGTAAAAATATTGCTGAAGCCACAAAAAGTTTGGTGTCCATGACCAACAATGAACCATACAAAGTGATGATCCACTCCAAATACAAAGATTATGAAAAAGAGACAAAAAAATTACAAGAAACGAACAAAGAAGAGAGAGCTGCTGCAGGAGGCAGCCATAGCCGACAGGCGCCTAGCAACAATTTTAAGTAAGACTACCTCTTACCGCTGAAAGAATATATAGCCTATTTGACATGTTTTTATTAACAATACTATACAGATGTGCTTTTACTAACTTGGTTGTACACATGTGCTCATTATTGTTGGTATGAATTGCAGGACACTTGAGGGGGGCTGGGGACTCCTGGGATTTTATTGAGCACCCGGAGTGTAGAGTGACCACAAGTGAAGTTAATGTTTATACCCAATAATAAAAAGAAGTAACTGTGTAACACTAATAACACAAGTCAGCAATTACTTTTTTAGAGTAAAGGTGTTTCAGTGTAAGTGAGGACGGTAAACAATTAAAGGAAGGAAGGAAGCGAGATTTGTGTTTCTAACAATTTCTCTACAGATAAGTGAAGGGGGGCTGATCACCCACTTGATGAATGCCAGTCACAGACAGAGACAGAAGACGGCCAGCAGCCAATCAGAGGGGGACAACACCTGGAGAGCCAATAAGAAGATGACTCAACCTACATTCCTTAGAGAAACTCTGTTAGTGACTATATATTGGTGCTGAGAGAGAGAGTCAGGGTCAGTCTCATGAACTGTCTCTGCAACATGTAGGGAACAGGGAAATGAGGCTGCACCAGAGATCTCTGTAAATGCATATTCTTGTCCTATTGTTAATAAATATGTGTTCAACTGAGAACCAGGACGCCTCCTGATCCTTCCCCATCAACGAACTGCGCCGAAAGAGGTGAGAGGAGAATGGAGTCAGATTAATAATTGTAAGGTATTTTGGTCAGATTGATAGCATCACATCTCCAACAAGAAGTAGTTTAAGTATTTGAGACATTTAGAGCTAAGACATCATTTTGAGTGACAAACTATCTGTGAGGTACCCTGTCAGGATCGCAGTGTGGGAAACTGACTGAGGTGAACAGTAAAAGGTACCCTGTAAGGCAGTGTGAAAATGTACCCTGTCAGGATAGCAGTGTGGGAACATGACTTAGTGCACGGTTAAAGGTACCCTGTAAGGCAGCGTGGGAAAAGTAGCTCTGTCAGGATAGCAGTGTGGGAAAATTACTGAGCACCCAGTTAGAGGTACCCTGCAAGGCAGTGTGGGAAAACAGTAGAAGTAACACTTAGATGTATGTCATACACCTCACCTCATTTCTAACACCGCTTGTGTGTGTCCAGAAGATGATGCGAAAATTTCTTTCAAAGAACCAAAGTCCACAGATAGTTTACTGAATCATTTTATTGCAAGAAATGTTATCCAACATTCACTCTGATCATTAAATAAACTGTGAAATAGTATATGTAAACAAATGTTCTGAGTTTCTGTTGCCACGGTTACCAACTAGCGACTGAGCCAGCGCAACAATCAGGCTATTTGACTGGAACTTTTTTATAGGTGTCCTAAAACACTTTTTAATGGACACCCTGCAGCCAATCACAGTCAAGTATTCACCCAGACTGTGGTATAAAAATTTAACCCTGCAGCTTTTACTGTAGACTATTCAGAGTCGCTTCATATACTTTACATAATCTATGTCCAAAGTCAAGCCCAGGGGGCAATTTCAGTCCATGATCCATTTTCATATGGCACCCAGCTTTCATCTTACAATAGACAATGAGTGTGCTGACCTCATTTTTGAACAAGTGAACCACCAACGTGCAGGTCTGCTCAGTCTCTGCCCCTGCCCCAGGCAGTCCTGTCAACTTTAAGACCAGCCACAGTCGGCAGCCTTTTCCACTCCATCCTACACTTCATCCTCCTCTTTATTTTTATCTTCCTCTCTTTCTGCCACCGGCTGCTAAGTTCATCTAGTCATACTCTCCAGACGGTCTGTCATAGTAGTCATCATAAGACGAGTCATCAGTTTATGAATTATGACAATTAAAAAAATATCATGTTCTAAATTTTTTTGCACATTTAAATTTTCTGTCAATTGTACAAACAAAAGTCTCATTAAACTGCATTTGGAGTGTGCTAAAATGAACATATTTATCATTGTGTGAAAATGTGCTTAATGAACAAACACTGCAAAATGGACGATCTGCCAATGGAACAAGAGTAAGGTTACTTCATTCTGGTTTTAAGCAGATTTTCTAGCAAATTTTTCTTGTTCCATTTGCTGATTTTTTTTTTCTTTTTTTTTTTTTTTACTTGTTACATGCAATTCAGACCTTTTTTTTTTTCTATGAACAACCTTAAACAAGACATTCTTCTTGACCGGCCAGGTGAATGTGGCTCATATCAGTTATAATAAGACAATTTTCACTCAAAATAAGACAAATAACACATGAAAATAATTCATTTTTTTGTGGTTTAGAGATCTCAGAAGATCTCTAGGTCTAAAATGGTGCAGAAAAGACAAAGATTGGAGAGAACAAATTTTTCGAAACGCAGAATAAGAAATATTGGCGTTTGCAGGTCAAAATAGTCTGAACATAAAAAAAAACAATCCTGGCTTAATCCAGATCCTGATCCTGCCATAAAAATTCCTGAAACATGTTCCCCACATCGCCCCCTAATGGAGAACATTTTCCCTGATCAGATGTATAAACTTACCATTTTCAGTTTTTTATTATGCCTAAGGTAAAAAAAAAAACTAGCAACAAAAGAAATATTTCACATCTGTGTATATGCTCTGTGCTAAAATGCCTATGTCCCTAAGAGTCTGAACTGTCCATCTATGTCAAACATCCTATTTTTAGACACAAACAACACTCTGTAAAGAACAGTTCACCCGCTGCTCCCTGCTTTTCACATGACTGATTGTTTGTTATGATCTCAGAGGGAGCAGGCTCTTCCAAACGCGATGTTGACAAGAGTCAAATATCAGTCCTGTTGTTTTCATTTAGGCCTGAAATTTCGTAACTGAAATACAGCAGGAGTAAACAGGTCCATTTAACACCAGGTTAATCATTACCTGTGATTTCTGCTGGCTGGCTCCCCTGGTCCACTGGTCAGGACCACCCACAAGATACAGTCATTCAACACCCAGTGGAGCTTTTGTCTGAGGAAGCATCATGGTGGTATTTTATTCATGGCTGTGAAATCTGTTTCAGCTCCCCTCATCTCTTATTACAGTGCACAAAAGGTGAATTGCTGCTGCAGTCAGGATTGGTTCAATCATGAGTCGGAGGAGAAATTATGAGCTCCACGTGAGGCTGACACACATGACACATATTTAATCCAAACAAATTAAATGCAGTGTGATAGTTTTGCTCCGGAAAGCCTTCGCCTCCTCGATATGTAGCACAGCACTGAAATATCTAATTGAGAAATTAAATGGTACTTCTGCCATCTCTGCTAACACTTAGAGTGCAAGTGCATTAAATATTCACAGATGGCTGCTGCACATGTAGAGACGCGTGTCCTTGCTGTGGATTGACTGTACCTATTGATCTGCGTGTTTATCTCACAGCCTTTTGTATGCATGTTTTGAATCACTGGTCGCACACATCCTGGAAAGAAGCTTGAATGCTTGAATAAACAGAGAAGGAGTCAAGCTCCCAAACATATATGTTGTTTCAGCTTCTTCTTTACAATATAAGCCATGTTTACTGAAATTCCCCATTTTAAGGATTAAAACAAACTAACAAAAAAGAAAAAAGCCTGATTTTGATTCACAGTATTTGTGTGGCTTAGTGTTGTTCATAAAGTCTACTGAGAGAAATAACTCATGATTCCTTCAAGCAATGCTTACAAGTATGGTTTGGAAATCCTTCAGTTAAGATGTTTGTTGCTGAAAATCTCCTTAAGTACTGGATAGACTTCCCCAAAGCTTCCTTTTTTTTGTCTTGAATTTATAAAGCTAAGCCTTTAGCTTTTGTTTTCAGTCAAATTCTTACTTGATCACCTCATAGTCTGTGATACCAACCAAGGATGGGAGACACCCATCAATTGTCTCTCACTACCAGAAAGTGGTCAGTTTTCTGCTGTGTTATATGCTGTATAAACATCAGCAAACTCAGCTTCTTTCCAATAAAAATGTCCTCCATTAGGGGGCGATATGGGTAAAATATGTGAGTTTTTTTAATATTTTCCTAACCTGCATTTAAACTCTTTTTGTCCACCAACTTTTTTTTTCTTTTTCTTTTTTTTTTAAATTTATTCTCTGCATTATTTTATCAGTAGCTACGGTTACATGAGGAGTTTTTCATCTTTCTCGAATGGAATCTTTCTGAATTACTTTTTGAAAACGATAGTATAAATGAAAAGGAATATTCCAATCTCTGGTCTACATGCACCGCTGTAATCAAACAGAATAGTCAATGGGGCATGCTCAGAAAAACCTAAACATCACGAGATATCAAAGCTGGAGGACGGCAGTTTGTTTGTCACGGTGTTGCAATGCTCCGTATTGTGAGTTTGTCGTCCGTCCAGTCTTGAATTTATGTTCATTTCTTTCAAAGTTTGGATCAAAAACAAACTTTCCGCAGCAGTCCAGTGCTGACGGCTCGCCGCCATTTTTAAAGTTGAGGAACGTCTCTATTTGCATCTTACATCATAACTTAGCATGCGCTGAAAGAATGCACCCTGACAACTTCCCGTTTGAGTGGATACATGATACCTCAATCGGTTTGGGGAAAGGAATACTCCACCCCTGTGAAACCGATTAAATGTCCATTTGGATTGGCACTTTTCTTTCGGAATGAGGTGTATACAAAGGTTAAATTCTTTCCGTTTGCGCAAATAAACGGAATACAAGCAGAATATTTGGGCCCATGTATACGTGGCTAGTGTAATCTTGTCTTGTGTCCTCTGTTTTTGTTTTTTTTTTTTTTTTTGTTTTTTTATAATATGTAATGTAATGTAAATGTATACGTCTTTCAGAATAAGATCAATTTCAGTGCCATAATTGATACACTGTAGGGTGAAAGCTCGAAGGCCATACTGAAATTGCCTTTTGGCCATAATTGGGGATGGGTACCGAATTAAGTACTTTTATAGGTATTCCAAATTCCGTCCCTAGTCCTGAGTACTGATTCGCTTAAAATTAAACGGAGCCATGTTTTGATACCTAAACACATGCTGGTCTGACTTGCTGGTCAACCCTGGTTTGACTTCAGATGTGGTGATCGTTTTTGGGGAATTGGCTCAATGGCATTTCATATTGTGAAAAGTCCCTCCAGGGAGTTAAATGACACATTAATCACATGGAAAACTTGTCAGGCACTGCCTTGTCCTGCCTTTTCATTATAAAACTAAAACCAAATAAGTTTGTAGACCAGAGAATCCTGATACTTTTAATAATAAGGAACAGGAGAAAAACCTAAAGGTTAAAAGGAATACCAGGTGGCAGTGGCTCTGATCATAGATTTATGAAAGGAGTGACATTTCAGTAGGGAAAGCCAGCTGTGCAAACAGCCCTTCTCCCCATTATCACTCCCATTCTCAGGATAGTTTGCATATTGTTAGCTGACCTCTGTCTAAGCAGGCCCCTGGGAGCAGTCTCAGATCATAGTGTTGCTGAAGGGGAGCACACTCCACTGGTTATTGTTTAACAGCCACAGTAAGCATCTGGCTGCGCCTCCGGCAGGCTGCCTCCTCTCCTCCCCAGAGGACCATCAGACAGATGAGCAACCTGAGGCTCCTCCACACACACACATACACACAATGCCAAACACACTCCCTCAGAGGCCAAACAGGACCACAGAGACTAACAGGACCACTGTGAAAAAGTCAAGAGGCTCAGGAGAGCGACTACTGTACAAATAGAGACATGAAGTTTTATCTCAAACAAACAACATTGTGTGAGGCAAGTCTTTAGGATTACAGTAAACACTTATCAGGTCTGTTCAACATAGCATGAGTTAATTTATCCACCGGCCACTTTATTAGGCACACCAACTGCTTGTTAATGCAAATTTTCCAATCAGCCAATCACATGGCAGCAACTCAATGCATTTAGGCATGTAGACATGGTCAAGACGATCTGCTGCAGTTCAAACCGCACATCAGAATGGGGAAGAAAGGTGATTTAAGTGACTTTGAACGTGGCATGGTTGTTGGTGCCAGACGGGCTGGTCTGAGTATTTCAGAAACTGCTGATCTACTGGGATTTTCATGCACAACCATCTCCAGGGTTTACAGAGAAAGGTCCCAAAAAGAGAGAAAATATCCAGTGAGCGGCAGTTCTGTGGGCCAAAATGCCTTGTTGATGCCAGAGGTCAGAGGAGAATGGACAGACTGGTTGGAGCTGATAGAAAGGCAACAGTAACTCAAATAACCACTGGTTACAACCAAGGTCTCCAGAAGAGCATCTCTGAACACACAACACGTCCAACCTTGAGGCAGATGGGCTACAGCAGCAGAAGACCACACCAGGTGACCCTCCTGTCAGCTAAGAACAGGAAACTGAGGCTACAATTCACACAGCAACACCAAAACTGGACAATAGAAGATTGGACAAACATTGCTCGGTCTGATGAGTCTGGATTTCTGCTCCACATTCAGATGGTAGGGTCAGAATTTGGTGTCAGCAACATGAAAGCATGGATCCATCCTGCCTTGTATCAATGGTTCAGGCTGCTGCTGGTGGTGTAATGGTGTGGGGGATATTTTTTTGGCTCACTTTGGGCCCCTTAGTACCAACTGAGCATGGTTTAAAGTCCACAGCCTACCTGAGTATTGTTGCTGACCATGTCCATCCCATTATGACCACAGTGTACCCATCTTCTGATGGCTACTTCCAGCAGGATAACGCGCCATGTCATAAAGCTGGAATCATCTCTGATTGGTTTCTTGAACATGACAATGAGTTCCCTGTACTCAAATGGCCTCCACAGTCCCCAGATCTCAATCCAATAGCGCACCTTTGGGATATGGTGGAACGAGAGATTCTCATTATGGATGTTCAGCCGACAAATCTGCAGCAACTGCGTGATGTTATCATGTCAATATGGACCATGAATCTATACCATGACGGATTAAGAGAGTTCTGAAGGCAAAAGGGGTCCGACCTGGTACTAGCAAGGTGTACCTAATAAAGTGGTGTCTAGCTGGGTCAACAGTTTCATTATGAATACCACATGAGCTCCACGTGAGGAGGCTGACACATATAACACATATTTAATCCCCCCCAAAAAATCCTCCCACAGATCTATGCCATGCAAGAACTGGGAGTCATCTGACATGCTGCGGGGGCATCCAAGGGTTTGCCCTCATTGAAAGGTGTTGCTGTATGAAAATGTGTCACGTTCCCGTGATGTTTGGGGATGATAGATGATAAACAAATATGAGCCTGTGAGAAGCATGGCCTATTAATCATTTTAAAGGAGTAGAACATCTATGAAAATGCATTCATTTTCACTCTGCATAAAGCCTGTACCACTGCTTTCTTTCCAAAAGTTTACAAATCGATATCATATTTTGTTTTCTATCTTGTTTTCTATCTGTTCAACAGTGATCTGAAATTAAAAGCCTGTGGATTTTATGTATGAGCAGAGAACTGTGTTGGCATCAAGGAAGCTCCCAAGGAAGTCTTGTTCCACATACCAGTTTTATGACACCACACTAATGTAGAGTTATGAGTCTGGAGATTAATTAACTTTATTACTGGCACCACTTAGCCCATCAGAGTATTGATACTGAGTTACACTGTAGAACAATGAGCATATTAATTCTGAGTTATTAAAATGTTTTAAATAAAAGTGATGAGACAAAAGACGGATGTGTATGCTTTGCACTGCGGAGGACACCACACTGACCGATTCTAAGAGTATCAGCTTCTTCACGCTCAATATTCCAAATCTTGCAGCATAGAACGTAACTTCAGTGTAAACAAATATGACAGACAAACAGGAAAAAGTAATGATGGCTGTTTTCGACCTCCTAAACTTAAAAAAAAAAAAAAAAAAACACATACACACACACAAAAACAACTATTATGGAAAAATTTGTGGAGATGGCAGGGATATGGGCTGTATGAATAACAGTGCAAGTTGGTGGTGAGTTAAGTCATCATAAGATAGTTTTCTTTTAGGTTAGGCAACTAAGCCAGCTATCATCTTGATTGGCTTTGCTCCGGTACATGTGACAGTACACACTGTGTGTGCTGGGCTCCTCTCAAAGCGCCCCACACACTACAGGATTTCTAGTTGCTAATATTATACATGTCTGTTATATAAGATCTTTTAATCCGAGGCCTTCTGAGCAGCTCCAACTGGAAGAAAATCACACTTAACACACCCCACACCACAGGAAAATCACACACAATGCCATTTGCACACATCAGACAATTGGGCCTCTGCTGGATTTGATCGCAAGGAAGCGATCGGGACAAAAATCTGCCCAATTATCCTGTAGTGTGTACCTGCTTTTAGGCCTGTGTTTTCTGGGGTTTGGATGGTTTAGGTCAAGCTAACCTCAAATTGGGGTATTTAACTATTGCTGGGACCATTAGCTAGCAAGCAGTCCAGTGTTTCCACCTTGTCAAAGAGGAATTTAAAGCTGCTGTGAGGAACTTTGTGTCTATTAAAATAGTGGCGCCCCCTGTGGAGGATTTTTTTTTTTTTTTGCATTTTGCTGTTCTTTTTTTCCTTTACAAAAAAAACATGTCACTCAATGTGAATTTTTTCGTTGAAAAGAGTTGCTTGTGTTGTGTGGTTTCACGATTGTTAGCATTAATGTTAATATTTTAGAATGTCAGGCTTATAAGAAAAGTGAGCTGTCAACTTCACCAGATATGGAAATGTTTTTCTATTATTGGTATTATTGGCCAACAAGTTTAGTTTTGCCACTCTCTGAAAGATGAATTAAACGCTTCCC
This sequence comes from Halichoeres trimaculatus, assembly GCF_033239565.1. NCBI lineage: Eukaryota > Metazoa > Chordata > Actinopteri > Labriformes > Labridae > Halichoeres > Halichoeres trimaculatus. The sequence continues at coordinate 7,928,093 of NW_027437182.1, read as the reverse complement.
TGAGAAAATTTCTGTTTGTGACAATCTTGGCACCCCCTGCCATTATTGGTAATTTTCCCATGTAAAAAAGTGGTGAGATATGTTAGAAATGCCCTGCTTTTTACAGCAGTGGAAAAAGTTAAAACAGGCTGACTTCTCAGTGTAGTATTAATCATCATTGTCTATTCACCGCCCATGGTGGTTACAGGCATTTACAGTAAAACAGAAATACAGTCAAACATGTTAATGACCTTTTCAGCGTATTTCATTTCCCACCAACAACTCCTTGCAGGAGCATACACACAAAGAGAACCATTTCATTGGAAATTCTCAGTGCTGATGAAAACAGATTGGATATAATTTCCCAGCACTCTGTGTTTGAGTCCTCCATTCACTTCCAGTCTTTCAGCTGGCCATATCCCCTGCTCACTGAGCCACAGCTCTGAGGGACCTTCAATAAAACCAAACAAACAAACAAAAAAAGGGATTCAGCAACTGCCAGGAAACTACTGAGAGAGACATTACTGACACTTCCTGTGGCATTGACCAAAGACTCTGGTGTTTACTTCTTCTATTACACCTTTTCAAGCACATGGACTTCATGTACCCAGACAACAAATGCCCGGCTTGAAGAAGATTGCTTCTGCTGCATTTTATTTTCCGAGTCATACAGCCGCATTTTGTCTGCAGGGAAGCTTGACCTTTTATGTCACTTTTTAATTTCACTGACAGCATACAAGCTGCAAGTTCACACCTCGTACAACTTGTTCAGTCTACAGCCAGCGAGTGTGTCATCAGAGCAGCTGCTCGCAGTGTTTGTCATGCAGCCTAATGTGTACTTCTTGTATTGTGGAGGTGATTTGTGATCGACATTACAAAGCTGAGCAGATTTAACAGCTGGTAAAGGCTTTATGGCAAGACAAAGGAGGTCGCCTTTTATGCTGGTGAATGTTGAGAGTTAAATTGTACGCCGAAGTACAAAAGCTCCTTAACTGTGAAGTCATCATTACAAGAACCACAAGGAGCAAGATGTTCCCTGCTGTTTGTGATGGTCTGCTCAACACTGACACTTGTTTCTCTGATTCAGTGTTGGGATCCATTTCACCCATTTTGAATCACTGTTTCTGCAGTATACAAGCTTTACATGAAGTTTTGCTGAAATTACCCTATATTTTCTTTCCTACCCACTGTCAGAATCCTTTCTGAATAACATTTCTCCTGGCACCTAAAACGCATTACCAAAGGCACATTATACAAGTTAAATAAATGAGGAAAATCGAAGCATGAAGAAGATGACAGCAATGTTCGCCAGGCTTCAAAGGACACAAGAGGACACGAGGTGAAGCAGAGCTGGGTGATGACAACGGTCTGAATTAATGTACCTTATTATGTGATTAAGCAAAGTCCTTTCCTGCCTTTATTTTCTCTCCCTTACAGCCTCTGTCCTCTTCTATCCACATCTGCCCGCATCCGACCGTGACAGCCTGATGACCTCATCGCACCGCACACCAAAGACACTGCAGAGGTTTTTTTTTGTTTTGTTTCTTTGTGAGACACACTGAAGCATTTTTAGAACAAATGCATGCTATGAAAATCAGTATTGGTTTCTTTTATATTCAATGAACTGTTTAAATCCCATAAAATAAAAAAAAATGTGTTTGTTATTGTTATTATATATATATATATATATATATATATATATATATATATATATATATATATATATATATATATATATATATATATATATATATATATATATACATATAAATATGAAGTAGTTTCATTTCTGTAATGTAAATAGATGAGTAACAGTGATGGGATTTTAACAGTTTTGAAGCATCTGAGTTTTTTGAAAAGGATGATTTTAATCCTATTAATTAATTAATATCAATAATTTTCAGTCTACAAGCTATGATTCTTGATGCATCCAGACAAGAAACCTGTCATAAGTAGTTTAGATCAGCGCTAACAAAAGTGGGGGTTACAGATTATTTTCACAATCAAAACTAATTTGGAATTTCAAATTTCATCTATTATATAATTACATATAAAGAGATTTTTATCATTATTTATCTATGTCAATCTAGGCAAACAGAAAATGTTTGATCTGCTTTGCATTTTTCTCTGTGGAAGACCCTCAAGTGCCCCCAAGGTGACTGAACACCAAGGTAACAACAGTTTTAGTGGAGGCTGATTAATGTAGTGAACCTAGCAATTTGTGTTCATACTTTAACTGGCCTTTAATTGTTCTTTTTTGTCTGTTTTTGGGTCACCCTTTGAGTGTATTCACACAGCAGGCACCACTATTTTGGAGGTCATGAGCTAAAGGGTTGAGAACCCCTAATTGAGAAAAACAGTCAGTTGTGTGTAAACAGCTGATCATTTTTGTATGAACTTTGTCTATTCAGTTAAAGTTGAAAGGGCTTATTCTGTAGCTTTGTTGTCTTTGTCCAAGTCTGACAGCTGCTAGAGATATACTGAAAACCAGATTAGTCAGTCAATTATCCTACTCTGACACCAACACATTAACTGAATCTTTTATTGCTGTCATGAATCCAAGCTAAAATGGTGCAGACGGAGACTCTGAGCCAGCATGAGAAGAACCCGAAAGGACCCTTGAGCCTTGAGCATGTAAAGCATAGGAGGACAGTGCCCCAGCTCATTGAAAATGAGCCAGAAAAATAGAAATCTTCATAACAGTCCTCCAATGTCTTGTTACAGATGTTAATCCTTGCAAATGTCCGCGCCTAGGGGACTTCAGATTGTAACCGGCCTTGGAAATGAACCCAAGTGAGGACAGAAAGATTATACAATACACAACCAGTGTTGGTTCAGTTAGGGTTATGAGTAAAAAATTTTTTTTTGTTTGTTTTTTGATTTTTTGTGTTTTTTTTCTTGTTGTTCTTTCATTCTTCTTTTATCTGTCCTCCATGTCTATGTTCTGTTTCAGGGCTGTGGCCGCAACTAAATGAGTTAACAGTAAAGGGGGTGAGTCATAAGTATTACCAAATGAAAGTCTTCTTTCATATTTTCCCAGCCTGTAAGAGTCTTTATGTAATTATAAATACAGAATTAGCACATCTTTGAGCCGAAGACCTTTTATTTCTCCACTGGTCCCATTTCTTTCTGATATAGTAGGGTGACCATACGTCATGTTTTGCCCAGACATGTCCTCCTTTTTGGTCGCCAAACTATGTCCAGGGGAGATTTTGTAAAATTCCCTGAAATATCCGGGTCGGCTTGTTCTATGGACCATTAATACATATAATAAAGCACTGCACTGGGTCACTGGCATTTTTCAATTGTATCTACCTGTCAAGATGTTGAGCATCCACCCTGCATGCGTCACACTGCGAAAGACCTAAGCCATTCCATTTCTAGTGCTCAGCAAATTCCTTAAAAAAAGTAATAAGTTATAGTTACTTGTTACTTTTTCCCCTTTAAAATTCATTTTTCACAAATGTACATAGTTACATTGTAATTGCAGCCCATGTCCTGTGCCTGGCTAAGAAGTGCCAGGTCGAATAACAGCTGTTAAAAATCAGTGCATAGTAACATGACACATTTCACAGCTGGTAACAGCATTATAAGGTTTGAAATAGTAATTAATTAGACTACCATTACTGAAGTTTCCTAAGCATTATTTGCATTTTTGAACAAGAGAAAGTTATTTTCATGCAATGGGCTACCTCTCATTTTCTTTCTATTATTGTGAGGCATTATCTGTGTTAACGTTTTATAAAAATTTTTCTTCACTTAAATGTCTTAAATACATGTATTGTTTATAAAGCTACTTGATTGTCTTTGGGTAATTTCACAGTGTCTCCAAAAGGTCGGATAGGGTATCCTCTCTCTGAGTTTTCGGAACAGTCAATCTAATTAAAAGGACTTACCTCAGCTTCTTGACCTACTTCCTTTGCTGATGGGAAGCTCTCACACTCGGGTGGATTAACAAGTTCATGATCAGGGTGCAAATCACCAGCACAAACATGAATAATTCACCAACATGTGTAATTATTTCCTGCTGGTGGTCTTTTTGTTTCTTTAGCCAAAAAGAGGTGATGTGAGGTTTCAGGGGACCACGTATCATTTATTCATCATTTCTTGGTGAAACAGCTCTTGATTGAAGACAGCACAACAGCAATCCCCTGAAGAGAGGATGAATATGATCCCGCTCTCATCTCTGCAGCACAACCAAGGTAGTGTTGAGCTCTAAAGGGACACAGTGAGAAGAGGATGAGTCCTCTCGCCATCGCAGCTGAGACGAAATGAAACTGAAAGGTCCTCACCAGAGATGAGATGAAAAAAGACTTTCAATTTGAGGTGGTGTGAGGGAAAAGGCTTACTCTACATGCAAATAATACAAATAGAAGAGTGCATTGAGGGAAAGCAGGGACATGAGGCGGAGGTGTCCTAAACCGGCCTTCACTTCAGCCCTGGCTGGTGAGGAAGTATGAGGTTGTATTTGTGCCATCTGAAACTGAATTTGAATTAAAACATCGAATTTGAAACAGAAAAAATTCAACCTTTTTTTTTTTTTTACCTGAAACTCAAAAATACAGAAAAAATTCAACTTTTTCAATACTTTTAATTCAGAAACACTAATTTCAATTTCAGTTCACAAAAGGCAGATTCAGTTTTACAATTTAATTGCAATTCAGACCATTAGGTCATCTTCTGCCAGTCAAGGTGACTAATCAAGCAGATTCACAGACACCCTCTACGCGTACACAGACCCACCTGTGGTGATGCGTTCCATTAACCTCGGAACTGGGAAGAATAAACTGGGAGTGACGTCTTCTCCAAATAAGCATTGAGTTGGAAAAAAACGGGCCAACGTACTAGTTGTGTTAGCCATTGTTAGCACACCCTGCAGTTCAGTTCACAAATACCACACAAGGGATGTTAATAACACTGTGGTAGCATTTCCACAAATATAAGTTGAACAATACCATGTATACAGCTGATTTAGTGTTACAAACATTTGTCAGAAGTGCTTATGAACTAATTATTACAAGAGTTTAATAACTGCTTTTGAATGGGGGGCAGCCATCTTGGATTGTCAACTCGGGGTTGGTGAGGATCCTCCGAGTTCCCATTTTTATACTGGCTATTCCTTCTGGGGTTGCGGGATGGGTGCTAGAGCTTATCCCAGCTGTCATTGGCCGAGAGGCGGTAGCAGTCGCTAGTGTGTATGTGATTTCAAACATGATTATTCAGTCGCTGGTCTTCAGCCATCAATGAACTGACTATCGTCCCGCTCACGGGAGGAGGAGTACAGCTAGACACAACACAGGAGAGTCCACGGATGTGTAGAGGGTGTCTGTGAATCTGTGGTCGATTAGTCTCCCTGACGGGCATAATGTGAAGTAATGATTGTGCTGCTCTGATTTAATGTTGAATTTTGAAACAGAATCTGAAATTGAATTGTGTTTTTGAATTTAAAGTATAAAACGAGAGGAATTTTCATTGTTAAATATAATTTCAAATTCAATTAAAAAAAATAACACATTTAATTCCATTACCCATCATGCTTTTCAAATTCAATATTTTAATTCAAATTCAGTTTCTGGTGGCACAAATATAACCTTGTAAGGAAGTAAGCCGACACTGAGAAACAACCTTTAAATTGAATATTACTCCTTGTTTTTACAAATTATTAGGTGATATAATTCTTTGGTAAGAATGAATATTTTCAAACCTGATGCTTTTTTGACAATAAATATACAGTCTACTGTAGTCTCATATCGAAGGCTATTCCAAAAGCCAGGGCAAATCACTGTTATCAAAGTGTTTCCTGTAAGTAGTGCCTTGAAAAAAATCCCTCTGTAACCCTGAATGAATCAGCCTCACACTTGAGTAAACACATGTCACTGCTGGGCTTTTTTTAATGTCTGCCTTTGTCACATGTTGCACCAGGACACAAGTTTCCAAAGTAATCTTCCCATTTTGTTCTCAATTCCTGCTTCATCAACAAAGCCTTCATTCATGACCTGACTCAAAGATCACAGACCATTTTAACTTTTGATCTGGAGTAACTATCATTCACGGAAAAACACCAGGAGGGTGTTCAGAACATGACCTGGTTCAAGATGTGAGCATGAGCTGCTGCTATTTTCTGCACACCCCATGGGGTTAAAGATTACAACTGAAACTTTGCCATGGATTTTTGTCCAACCTGGGCAAGATTGGATAAGAAGACTTTCAACACTTTACTGATATACCAAGTTTTTTTCAATGTCCCAAATCTTCTTTCCCCCAAATAACTCTAAGTGGGCAATGATGCCAAATTTCAAAGGAGCACCAAAAATAAGTTATGATACCCATTTTACCATGTCCTGAAGAATGAGTCAACTGCAGTGTGGCCAAATTGCAAAAAATGAAATCTTAAAAGCCACATTCAGCTGACTAGCTCAGAAAAATGTCTTGTTTCAAGTTATTTGAAGACAAAAATTAGGTCTGAATTGCTTGTAACAGGTTAAAAAAAAATCTGACCATGGGTCAAGATAAAAGTTTATATATATATATATATATATATATATATATATATATATATATATATATATATATATATATATATATATATATATATATATATATACTTGTATCCAGCAATTCAGACCTTATTTTTGTCTTTAAACAACTGGAAATAAGACATTTTTCTAGACTGATAAGCTAAATGTGGCTCATATCAAGTGTAAAATAACAGTTTTAAACTCTATCACTCGATAGAATTTCAGTTTTTTGCAGTGCAAAAGCCCTAAAACACAGCAACAATGCTGCTTCCATCTGAGACATAAAATCCCACCACCGAAGTCACCCCAGTCAACTTATTGACCTAATTATTGATCCATTTACCTGAACAAGTCCACCAAATCACTCTATAATTGATCTATTCCTCTGACAACGAGGCAAACACAAGACACACAAGGCTCTTCCAAGAAAATACCACGTATCCAAATTACTCAGAAAAACATGGTTCATCAGACAGCCTGATAGCACCGACTTAACACACAGTTCGTTTGAACAACTTTATACATAATCTGCAGCTTTTTGAAGAGAGTATGGCTGTCGTAGCAACAGTTGGATCTGAGTTATGAATTTGGATTTACGAGGAGGCTTCTTCCACTAAGAGAGAAAATGAAACAAATCTACAGGTGAGAAAGAATTCTTTTTTATTTCTTCATGACTGTATTTTCAGTGTTTTTGTGTTACATCAGAAAAAAGTAATTATGCTGGAGCTCACGAAAGGCTGTGAGGGCAATGTGTGCCCGTTGCATCAGCCATCTTCAAGGACAGTGAATCCCACCGTCGAAAGAAGCACTTCACTCAACAATATTGTACTTCCACACGCTTATTCTCCAGTTTCCGGTCGTTCTCCGTCGCAGGGAAGAATGGAAGTGACATCATCATGTGTGTAGGTAAGCAGGTGGGTGAATGGGTTCCCCCAGGCTCCTCCAGCAAACCTTTGTTCTTTTCTGGCGGTAAAAGGTGCAATTAAATCCTCCCCAGCACAATGAATGGACATGTTTGGCAGTCCCTATGTGGTTGTCTTCCTCCCCACCTGGAGCAATATGCTCTACATTTGCTGACTCAATCTCATCAGCGCTGCCTTGTCTTGGTACACTCTGAGCTCTTGGTAAAGAGATGTGTAACTCAGGTAATGACCTTTTGCAGTGCTTCCTTTTTAGCCTTGGGGGGGTCCTTATTCTTGTTGTAGCGGTTCAAATGCAAGTTTATGAGTCTTGGGGTTTTTAGAGCTTGAGTAATGACTGTCTGCTCCAGGCCAGGAAGCACATGTTCTGACAGTTTTAGTGGGATTGACCAAAAAAAGTGGTGCCAAGCTGTAGGTGTTGCTCCAAGCCAGCTACTACTTTAATGTGACTCTTGAGTTTGGTGATGGTGGATGCTGATCCGGAAGATTTGATTTGGATAAAATGTTCAGAATTCATGTAAAGCTTGAATACACTTCTGATAAAAACCAAAGACATTCCGACTATTGTTTTGGTTCTCCCTGTAGAAATTGCAGGGTTTCGATGTCTGAGTTTGACCGTTTGATTTTGTATAGAATGGAAGCGTGGCTTCGCCTTTTACTATTGTATGGTTGACAAAAATAGTTATTATTTTTTTCTTTTAAGAGTCTAATCTCTTCTTGGCTCTGTCTTCAAGCCCTAAACCTTATTATACAATCCTCCAAAAATAGATGACAGCTGTCAATCAAAGTTAAACATGACATAAAGCCTTGTTTTTAACCTCTTAAAACTATCCATCCATCCATCTATCCATTCCTATACCGCTTATCCTGTTCAGGGTCACGGGTGGCTGGAGCCTGTCCCAGGTGTCATTTGGCGAGAGGTGGGGTACACCCTGGACTGGTCGCCAGTGAATCGCAGGGTGATTGACAGATAACCATTCACTCACACATTCACATCTACGGACAATTTGGAGTGACCAATTAACCTGGTGAGCATGTTTTTGGACTGTGAGAGGAAGCCGGAGTGCCCAGAGAGAACCAATGCATGCATGGGGGGAACATGCAAACTCAACACAGAAAGGCCCACCGGCCGAGGTGGGGATTTGAACTGGTGACCTTCTTGCTGTGAGGCTGCAGTGCTAACCGTTGCGCTACCTCTCAAAACTAATAAAAACAAAACTTTTCAGAAAAAGAGGAGCTAAATACAAGACATAATATCTTAAAATCACAACAATCAGATGTGAGTAACATTTCTACGAGGTGTATCAACTTTTTAAAGTTTGACCACAGTTCATCTGGAATGACTGGGGAGATAAAGTGTTTGACCTTTACTGCATCCAGCCACCAGGGGGACCTCACTTCAAGCCAAACAAGATGATGTTTATTTCTTTTATACACCCTAAGGTTTAACCTGTTAAATGAAACCAAACATACCTACAGTCAGGACTAACAGCCAATCGTGGACCAAGGTCAACTTTGCATTTGTATAAATCTAAAGCTCTGTACATCTCTGACATCTCCAAATGAACAAATTGATCATGATGTGAAAATATACTTCATGAACATCCAGACTTCAAAAAACACAACCCACCAAACATAGGTCGTTGGAGAGGCATGCAAATCATGTCAGAAGTGGTAGTGGGTCGGTCCGTCGAAGACCATATCTAGACGTCACAGTAACGTGCAAAATAGGTACAAATTTTGACCTCTAAATCTGACCTTTTTGGGGCATTGTAATGACGTTCAGTAATAGGACGTCATGTGCAGATCAAACCTGGACGTCATTGAGACATTCAAAATGGATCCAAACATATAGACATCATTAGTAGACCTTTTTTTTTTTACGTTAAATATACATCATTTCAATGTCACATTGCATAGTGGGAAAAAGGACTCTTGACAAGTTTAGAGTAAGGAAACAATGCAGTAAAGGCAAAAATTAGAGCAAATTGTTTGTTTCAGGGTTAGAAATTCATGAGGCTAAAAATGTTGTTTTAAGGGAAAAATAGTCTTAAAAACATCATTAAAAAAAAAAATCTGATCATAATGATGATCATCATCAGATCATCATTTTTAACGGCTTCAAAGCTTCTTAATGGAATCGATTTGTTTTGGAGGAAGCGACTCCACATAACTACTTTGAATGAAACTACTGACTTTGAGGAACAAACATTTTTATTAAAGAAGACTACGTTTTTAAAAACTGATGTCACCTCACACAGCTATCTCACAGATCGGTTTTGGTTCCTCAAAACGCCCATGGCTACAAGCTTACATAAGGGGCCTGAAACAATGTGTCCACTATGTTGTGGAAACTAAAACCCTGTGCTAACTCTGGCTTTTAGAATTAAAAGAAAATTCACACAGGCATCATTTTTAAGAATGATTTCCTTAATATCTGCTTTCTGTGTGTTCGAAATGTGTACCTACCAGAGGCTGGGCATTTCCAGTTAGTCAACACTATTCTTCGGTCACGTTTTGCCTTTGGTTATCAAACACCGTTTAATCTGCTTTAAAGAACAAACAAACCTGAGATAAGCAACCTGCGGCTCCATATGGGAAACGTCCCCACCTCGGCTTTATTGTGTCCAGCAGGTGTTTGTGCATCCTTACAGTTTACAGTAATATAATTAAAGTGACTGAGTACCACATTTCCTTCCCATCATTCCCAGGCACTTTAGCATCAAAACCAATAAAGAGTGTGTGTGTGTGTGATTGTTTACAGCGGGAATAGCTCTCTTGTAAGCAGCCTGTTTCTCCAATTATGTGTTCTCTGTGGCCACCTGTGAGATACACACGAGGAAGAAGCTGTCGATGAGCAATTTGACAACACAGGATGTTGTTAGTGGACAGCCTGGATGTGTTACATCATACATGTAATATTGTGATGAAAGGTTTGCTGAAGGGAAGTTTAATTTGGTGACAAGTGTAACAGGTGATAAAACACAAGTTTCAGCAGAAAATCACTTCAAAATAAGATATTTAAGGCTTCATGTAACATTCCTCCCAATATCATCTAAGAATAGACAGTTTTTAAGATAAGTCTTAAAAGGTAGCTTTCCACTATCTGTATGTTCATCACTTCATGTACTCAATTTTCTTCTATTAAGAGGTGAATCTAGTGTTTTGGAGGCTGAGGGCAAAACAGATTCACTCTAGCGTATGTTCAGGGACATGCAAAATAAAAAATAATCTTTCCACGGTAATTTTCCTGCTTTGTCCTTGCATATCCCCCACATTCTCTGACTTCATCCTCTCCCCTGCTTTCTCTCCCTTTCTCTCTACTTCTCTTGCTTTCTCCCAGCCAAGCTGTGATTGGCCGAGGCTTGTGACGACACATCAGAGGCAGGGGGGGAGGTGGGATTATAAAAGCTGTGCTCCGGCTCCGTTCAGACACAGAGCAATCTTTCTGCCTCCCAAAGCGTTTTCTGAACGGATTATTTGACCGCCACACAAACGAAACACCACTCTCACCAGCTGCTAGCTGCTGCTATGTGCAAAGGATTAGCATCACTGCCTGCCTGCTGCTTGGAAAGGTACATAATATGTGGTGCAAAGTCTCACATGGAACTTTGGATTGGACATAATTTGTTGAGGTTGTGGTGTAAGTTCAGTGATGTTAACCTATTTTGTCTTTTTCTATCAGGGCCAAGGAGTTGAAAGCAAGACTTGGGAGCATTATGCAAAAGTCTAACTGGATTCTATCTGGCTGCAAAGTGGGGCAAAATAAGTAAGTATAACACTCATTCTTATCGCTACACCCAGTTCACTTTGCATGCTTCGTAATTTGTGCTAGACTTGTTGAAACTAATCTTGTTTCTTCTGTTTTCAGGCCAACCCTGGAGGAATGTCTGAAGTGGAAAGACTCCTTTGAAAAGCTCCTGTCCAGTAAATGTAAGTTAACATGTCCATACTTCCTAATTGTTGCACATTTGCACACGGAAGAGTTTGTGCAAATGCATGCAGGAAACACGCTAATGGACACTTGCACTGAAATTTGATTATCATCACTAATCTCATTTTATGTACCTCCTCAGATGGACTGTGTGCCTTCACAGCGTTCCTGGTGTCAGAGTTCAGCGAAGAGAACATCGCTTTCTACTTTGCCTGTGAGGATTACAGGAATACCAAGTCTCTCGCCAAACTACCAGCCAAAGCACAGAAGATCTATGATGAATTCATCTGCAGTGATGCTCCTCGCGAGGTAAGGATTCATATATGCATTCTCTAAGTTGTATGAAAAAGTAGTCTCACACTATGACCAGCTTTTCCTATTCCCTTCATCTGTTTAAAAGCCAGGCATTGTCCCCTTTGCAAACAACCTCTCAAAAAACAGAACATCCCACTAATCCGGATCTGTCCCTTTGTCCCTTTTACCAGATTAACATCGACCACGAAACTCGCGACCTCACCAAAGCCAACATGCAGGCACCGTCGCCATCCAGCTTCGACACAGCCCAGCACAAGATCTACATGCTCATGGCCAAAGACTGCTACCCACGCTTCCTCCGCTCTCCAGCCTACAGAGACCTCGTGTGCCAAGCCAAACCGAGCAGCAAAGCCCCCAAGCAGCCTCGCCAGGAGAAGAAGGCGTGAAACTCTCCCCCCGTGAGCCGACGAAGGATTGTTTGTGGTTCACCCCTTTAAGGGCTGAGATGGCAAGACAGGCATGGCATTGGATGCTGCATCGAGATGCTGGACGCGGGTGCAGACACAGATTGTCATGACGGGAGCTGTTGAAGAGTGTGTTCTCTTGACCTGGTCTACAGGAAGACACAGAAGTGTTTAAAAGAAAGGAAAAAAGAGGAAAGCTTCACTGGACATTCGTGTGAATGAGGCTTGGGCAGAAAATGAAAAAGTGACAAGAGGACTGAAAACGCTGCAGAGCACTTTTCTTTGCCATTAGGCAAACTTTTTTAGTTGTGATGTGTAATGTCCTTTTGTCAAAGTCTTACTCTGTTTGTGAACAGGTTACTTTATGGTTTAGTATTTAATTGTATTTATTTGCAAATCATGTTGCATTGCTATCAAACTGAACTGAAGGAAAATGTGCAATTCTATTTATAAATTTGTTATATTTATATCACTGTTGACTTTTTGTACATATCTGGAAATGAATTTAATTATTAAAAAATAAAATTTTTGAAAATGCTGAAACAACTTGTCCTTATTATCCATCACTGTAGACATTCTGTTGAGTCTTCACACTATTCAAGGCACTTCTTTAGCCCAGTGACATAGATACAGCCTCAAATGTAAACACACGTCAGGTGAAATTTGCACATGACTACAAAATCCCATCTACGTGTTAATTATTGACTCCACCTGATATAAAATCGACAAATACATATTTATGACGAGTCGTTCTGCAGCTGATGTTGTGTAGAACTGTTATTCACCAAGGTGACCTCTCTGCTCTGTTGTAAACACTTCAATGACAGCATGGTCTGCTCTGAGCTGTGATCTGGCGCGGTGTGAAAGAAAAAGAGCATTCGATGCAAACAGGAAGCGCCAAGCGATGATGTGACAGAATGAACGTAAGACGAGGAGCAATAAAACTTTAGCATTACCTTAGCAACTGTTTGCACCAGCCATCAACTTTGGGTAGTAAATGACAGCAAAGCTGTTGCCAGGATGGAGCATGATCACTGCTGTCTTTAAACTTGATACATTAGAAGAAGACACAACAGAGGGATAACACAACCCCCCTAAAAGCTCTGTAGTTAGGTAACAATGACAATGATTACATTATCTGCTTTGATCTCATGAAAATGAACCACTCCTGTTTTGATTGTTTTGGTGTACAAACCGTGGCTGGTGGTCTATTTTGTGTATTCAAATGTCATCAGTGTAAAGTGGAGCCGGTGTCAGGTGGATAACAGCTGGTCCACATGTCGGCCTGATGCATAGAACATCTTGTAATGCTGCATAGTAACCTTTGACATTTTTATCTTGATACAAGCATAGCAATGACCATCTGTAATGCTTGTTTTGTTTTGAAGGTTTAACATATTGTGAACAAAGCAGTGGAGAGAAAGTACTCTGGTTTGTAAATCAGGTTTTAATCTTGTCAAGAGTTTTTCCAATCATCTAGAGCACTCTGCCGTCCCATTAACTAGTCCAGTCGCTGCCATGGCTTAAGGATTGTTTGTAGCATGGGCTAAATATATTGACAACAGGAACCATCGTAATGGTGGCTAATAAAGTAAATAAAATGAAGTATGAGCATCCAAATGCAGACAGAAAGTCTTAACCCAGTAGTTAACAATTTCGCACATTTGTTGCTTCTCCAATTTCATGAGCATCTGATATTGGACTGATTCTGTAATTGTTTCTGTTTGAGGGGCTGTGAGGAGTTTGAAGTGATCTTTTAAAAGGCTCCTTTCTAGCTATATGCTTGAACATAATCCACTCTTTAAAATGAGATTATCAGAGCCAATATCCCTGGTTACAGGTTATTTTAAATTGCTACTTAGCTTCCAGTTGAGGTCGTCCAGAACCTGATTCTCCCTGACAACACCACGCTGGTTGGCGAAGTTTAGTAGTGAGAACATGTTTGATAAAACACAGAGATGTGTGTTTTTCTCTGCGAAAAACAATTTCTAGAACTAATTTTGTATTGATGGGGGACACTGGAGCCAAACATCAGGCAGAAAAATGACATAAGAGTAGAAGACAGCTAAACAGGAGAGTGATACAGCCTGAGCTAAATGCTAATTAGCCTGCAATGTCTTTTCGCACCAGGGCTGCCAGCTGCGCTAAATATAAACAGCTACTAAACTACATCCAAACTGGCAGTGTTAACTTGTTGTCACGTTAGCCTACAGATACCTCTGAGCACTGGGCTGCTGATGTCGCTAACACATAGCCAGCCGCTTTAATGTTAGCTTAATGTCACGTTTCAAATGATAGTGCAACGTAACTGCACTGATAAACATCTGGTGGTGCATTGTATACAGTGAAAAGTTGTCTTGGATCAAGAAAATTTGTTTCGATCCGATGTCCATTTAATTCCTAAACACACACCTCACTGAAAGTCATATACGACAGTGTGTGAGGGAGTGCAATTAAACCAGATCCTCCTCATAGCAAAAGTGACACTGAATCAAGAAAATATGTAAAAAAATGCTCAATTAGCAGTGAAAATCTTACCATGTACTCTTGGTGTCCCTTGGTTTTCCGTTTAAATAAAGGCAAAATAAGAACAAAACAAACAACAATCTACATGCTCAAAACAAACGCCTTCCTCTGAACTTATGTAATGGCGTCACCAGCTCTAAAGAAGTAGGGAGGTTATTTGGAAGCGGTCACACTAAACATATCCAAAGCACACTATTGTGAAATTCTGTTTGTCTGTTGACAGCCTTTTTATGACGTTTGTGATAACATCTCACATTTATCTCCCATCACTTCAGTTAGGAGGAAGTCATTCACTGAAACAAAAACCACAAACCAAACACTGACTGTGAGCTCTTTTCAGTGGAACAACTTTCCCTACCAATATGAACTTCCAGTGGTGATACTTGGAATACTTCTTTCAGGGTGTAAACACTTCCTGTGAAATTGATGACTTAACAAGCTTTAACAAGTGAGCTGTTTGAAAGTCACTTTTAAACAGCCTTAAGGATGACAGAGGACAGTGTTACAATTGTAACATTTATACTGAGATTTATGCCCAAAATGACACTTTAAAAATAAAGCTCCAGTCCTCAGGATACAGCACAGCTGATCCCTGCTCCATCGCGAAGGGTAGGACAAAGGAGGGATAGTTTACCAGAAACCAAAACTCTCTTTCCTCTTTTATGTCCAAAATGAGGTGTGGAAATTTTTTTTTTATTTTTATTTTTATTTTTTTTGGATAGCTACCTTTTTGGAAACAGAAGGTCATCAGGCTCCAGGCATTGTTGTCATCATAAAACACCAAAGTTTCAACAAAATGTTTCCTATTTAAAGAGACAGGCAAGGACTTTCTGTGAAGAATACAACTGTGCAGTGTTGTAGAGGCATTCCTCAATGGATGCTATTGTGAGGCCAAACAACCACATGTATGAGATTTGATACTCTTTATATTTATCAGGAAGTTATTACTTAACACATACAATGATGAAAGTCAAATTCAAGATTTTTCTGGTAACGGAATAAAAAAAAAAGCTGTAAAACTAATCAGAGGCAAAAAAAAAAAAAAAAAAAAGATCTGAAGTCTTTCAATAAGAGTCAGACTTCTCAAACTGAAACAGCAACATTAAATTGAGTTGTATTCATGCATCTTTTCCATGATACTGTGCCTTCTGGTTCATAGTTTTTCCTTAAGTACAAGCTGCACACATCTCAACCATCAACACACATACTATAAACCCATTCATTATTGCCTCCTTTAGGCCACCATCCTATGACTGCTAATAGTGCGTCAGCAAACATGAGTGCTGATGATTGTAAACATAAAGCATGACAAAGGCATCATAAATCTGTATGACGCCATGCATTAAGCACAATATGTGGTTATAGATAACATCACTGCACTTCCTGTAAAGCAAGCCTCTGTGAGTCTCATTCTCATGTGCTGTGCAGCCTGCAGCAGCACTGTGAAGTGTGATGCTGACCCCTAGTGGATTGGTTTATAATTGCTATGTTTCTACAGCCAAATGTTTGTCACTGAAACACTTTAAAGGTGGGAAGCAAGGGTGTGGGAGAAAGAGAAAACAGATGCAGACAAGAGCGTAAGAAAAGTAAAAGTGAAGGTAAAAGTTAAGGCCTTACTGTGGATGAGGTAGATGATGTTGTCACACAGGAAGAGGTAAATCCAAAATCCAAAATCCAGACATGGAAAAACAAGGCCAAAAATGATGTAATCCAGGAAGGTGAGGCACTGATCCGGCACAGGTCGGAGTGGGTGCAATGGTTTGGCTTTTAGAAATCACACTGTTGATTCCTCATTTTTTTTAATGTAACTTTAATACTTCCTTGAAAGTTAGGGTTAGTAGTCCAGCCAAAATTAACTTCCAGTTTTATAAGATAATGTTCTCAAAGGGTAAAATAGAAATACACCTTTCTATCACTGACACCCCTGGGCACAGGTGAGAACAATCAGGAGCACTTGTTCTTCTTCTTTGTTTTTTTTGGGGTGGAGGACAGTTGGCAAAGATGCTTAGGTGCATTACCGCCACCTACTGGTATAGAGTGTGGACCTGATAGTATAATCTAACTTTTTCTCTTCAAATAAACAAATAAATAAACCAGAAAAGTAAGAAAAAGGTGATAATCATTTCCTCTTAAGGAAATAAGTAGATACGGCAACAAAAAATCTATAACAGCCATCATTTGACTTATTCTTGAACAAGAGTATCAAATATTTCCTGATTCATCCTCTGTTTTGCTTTCTGCTGTCTGGCATAGACAGAGAAGATCTGGCTGATTTGGGAAGATTTTCATGAGTGCAGCCCACATACTCAGCTCTGTTGTTTATCCTTCCTTACAAATGTGGCACCAGTTCAATGGACAGTGTAGAGGCCATTTTAAATTGTTTCTTGCAAAGAAAATTAATTACAGTTCATATGAGTTTTTTGTTTTAAGTTCTAGGTATCAAATTCATTTAAATATATTAGCTGTAGAACAATTAAGTAGGTAGTTTATGTTAAATCATAGATTTATTTAGACCGAAGAGCTTGGTTGTGGGTGGAGTTTTGGTTATTAGGGCAGTCAGTTCAGGTGTGGGGGTCAGTCTTTTGTTTCAGGGTGAAGGGGGTTCATGCCAAACGTTTTTGTGACTGTGTAATGGAAAAAGTCTTTACGTTGGATCTTTGTGGAATGAGGTTCCTAAGAAAGGAATGACAAGAATGGAGCTTCCATCAGAAAAATAAATGGATCATGGAACAGACCTGTGAGTACTGGACTTACTTTTAAAAGTGGACACGCATCAGAACAACAGCTAAGGCTCCTCTCTTTCAGGTGGCTTTTAAACTCATGGCAGGATTTGCTACTATAGACAGACTTTCAAACAGTATAAGATGTATTTCAAAGAAGCATTGTTACAAAGAAATGATCCACAAATGACCCATACACATTTCCAAAACTTTTCTGCTAAGTTTACATATCAGGGCTGGGGACACATTCAGACAGATAGGAAAACCATAGAAAAACAACCAATGACAGGAAGTTTCCCGATGAAGAGAAGACAAAATGAGCTTCAAAATAAAACAAGAAACGAGATACTGATTAACTTTCGAACAGGAAGAAACATGACTGTCCAAATTTAACCACATAATTCCCAAAATATGTGAATTTAGTTTTTAATTGAAGGATAATCACGTTATATTTTCACCTAAAATGAAGAAGAACCAAATAACCATCCCCTAATACCTAACTGATGACAGACCTGTAACCAGTATAAGTCAGTTAATGTTACCATTTCACATAAAAAAAAATCTGATATCACACATTCGTCAGTACACTGGCATAACTTTTAAGGAAGGTGACACGTGTAATACTTATGCTTTTGCGATTACACCATATAACGATTGAATGCGACTGATTCCATAATTGGTTAAAATTGGTGGAAATTTCATATTAAAGACTTTGACACCAGCAGAAATGTAAACTACACTTTTAAACAAACAATCATGTTCAATATTGTTTCAGCATATTTTTGATACAAACCCTTATTTTTATTTATTTGATGCATTTTAAATGTGTAAATTTACAGCATTGAAGATAAGAAGACTAATCTGTAAGAAGAATTACACTGAGATAACCCAAATCTCAAAATAGATTCACATGCATTATCTTCTCATAATTTAAGCACACATTGTCTTTCTCCTGCTTTATGTGATCCCTTATTAACATTTTTATTCCATTACATGTGCTTGACTCAAACAAGCTCCAGTATCAGAGGTAATAACCGGTCTCTAGCTGGCTTAGATGAACTCGTTTGGACTTGAGCTCTGACACGCTCATCATTTGGCACTCAGTACCCCCCATCCTCACCACTCTCCCTCTCAGAACACTCCTGCTGCTTCTCCTCTGGTTGCCGGAGAAGCTAAAGGACTTCCTGGAGAGCTCTTCTCTTCCTGCCTGCCTTTCTGCGGCACCAGCAGCTGCTCCTCTGCATTTTTTATTCCAGGAAGCTCTTTCAGTGTTCACCTCTTTCAGGTGCTCCAGCTGAGCCTGGTTGGGGACCTGGATTTTCCCATGTCTTAAGTAGATTTCACTTAATGTTGACCTCCTTTAAAGGGTTTTTTCTCTCCTAGCAAGGTTTTTTTTTTTTTCTGAGTCACTGTCTCAGTTTATTCTGAGCCTTCAGCCCTGGGTTTTTCTGTTAGCCATTTATTTCCATCTGTTGCCAGTTTAGTTTCATCATAAAAGCTAAAAGAAAAAAAAAAGAATATTTGGCGAGCAACATATGGGTGACGTTTAGTTGTGATTTAAAGTGTTTAAGCATGTACTACCCTATGCAGCAGCAGAGGGCAGCAAAGGGCTGAGAGAAACTGAACTTCATGGTGGTAGAATCTGTGATTGTTCTTTATTCCCCCTTGCCTCCCTCTTGTGACCTTTAAGTAAATGTAAAACAGTGTAATTGAGCAGAATAATCACGTGAATCTTCATCAAATGATTTTGCTCAGAACAGTGAAGGTATTGGGAAGAACTATAAAGGAAGATTTTTGCTGATATATATATATATATATATATATATATATATATATATATATATATATATATATATATATATATATATATATATATATATATGTTTATAACTTTTCAGAATTGATTGACCTTGAAGTAATAATAATAATAATAAACATATATATATATATCTATATATATATATATATATATATATATACATATATATATATATATATATATATATATATATATATATATATATATATATATATATATATATATATATATATGTTTATAACTTTTCAGAATTGATTGACCTTGAAGTGTATCAGCAAAAATCTTCCTTTATAGTTCTTCCCAATACCTTCACTGTTCTGAGCAAAAAAAAAAATATATATATATATATATATATATATATATAGATAGATAGATAGATAGATAGATAGATACATATGGGGGGGGGGGGGGGGGGGGGGGTGTTCCCTCTGTAATGACACTGATTCCTAAAATACTGGTCTCTGATTGGTTAATTGCTGAAACCTCTTTCCTGTTGTTTCTCATTCTGTTGCTGGGTATGTATTTTATCACAAGGAGCTGGCTCACACTGATTTTTGATGTTGATTTTTGTTTTTACCCGTTATGCATACTGATGCTATTAACAAGCATCAAGTTTATGTTCAAGTTTGACAAGCTTCACACATTTAAGGAAATCGTTGACTCTGTAGCTATCTGCAAGGAGGCCAAAGACCCGCCTCTTTACCTTTAATAAACCAATCAAAACCATTATTTAAAGCTTTACATAATTTTTTTTTTTTTTTTTTCAAAATAAAGGCAAAAGCTTGTGTTCTTACGTTGCATGATTAACATCTTGACTGAAAAGTATAGTGTCATATAGTTCTCTTCTCAGAGGAGATAGTGGCTTTAGTATCAAAGGGTTCAAACCAACCATCTACAAGTGATCCCTCAAAATAGTTAATGACAAACTACATGAAGCAGAGAAACAAAAAACTCTAGACTCAGCAAAAGAGGGGAGCAGAATGACAGTAGTATTTACAGAATAACATTTCCTCTTTTATTAATGTCACACAGGTGTTATGAATAAATTTGCAGGGGCATGTAGATGACTTTTATCAAAATAAATGAATGTTGTACATGAAATCGTGTCTACTTTGTCAACTTTGAATTTTTATACAAACTTTAATCATGAAACCCCAAAAGTTACTCATACAACTTGTGTTTTACTACCACTTACTATCTATTAGTCATATAAACATCCACTGGCACCAAAGGCTGATGTTGTAGGCTGTATCTACATCACTGTAGGCAGGTGTGTGGAAAGCCACATTTCATGACACATAAGCTTCCTGGACTTTGAGCTCCAATATTAGACCACGACCAAAAGAGTCTGAGAGGTGTAATGGTGCTTTAGAGCGTCATGAGAAAAAACGTCACGAGCCATAGCAGACGTTTTGGCTCAAAATGTGAAGAGAAAACTTCATCCGCCCATTATGACCAGAAACCGAGCCAATGTTCTGGAGAAAGAACATGCTGTACGTTCTTCATAAGTCAAACTGAACCATTTGGAGCCATGTTCAACTTTAGCCCATATAGCTGCACTGACCTCCAGTGACCTGGAGTTTAAAATAGGTGCAGAGAACACACATTGTTCTGCTTGTTTCCTTTAGGATGAGGCGCGACCCCCCTGGGCGACCGTTAAGCAGAGCTGCAGTAGACGACCCGCGAACATTCCTTGTTGCCTCCCCTTGGACTCGACATGCGTTGTGCATCTTCCCAACGCACACGCACCTCTTGTGGCCGGGACCTCTGGGGGGCCATCTTTTCCACCCGGCCATCAGATCCATTACTGCATGACGTCTTCAGCAGTTTTGTTTCTTTATGTTTGTGGTAACAGAACAAAAATAAAGTAGAAAAGAAGAAAAGAGGATTCATTGTGAACTTTTTTTAATTGGTAGGCAGAGGAAGGCTGCCAGACAAGCAGAAGAGAAGGGACAGCAGGAGCATATTACACTCCAAGCGTGGGAAATCTGCCGATGAGAGTCCCTGGTGGAAATGGGAAACTTTGCTGTCTATTGACTCTCAGTTCCTCAGGGTTCACATCCTCTGTCCTCTAAGGATCACACTCAGGCCTGGAAAAACAACAGCCTTGCATACTGAGTATCTGCTCTGCACCTTTCATTTTCAGCTGCATGTATCAAGTTACTTTGTAGTTTCATTGTTTAGCAGTTTTTTGTATACTTTGAGTCATGACCTGCAAAGGGAATAAAATGTACGGTGGCCAGTCAATTGTTCTAGAATAGAATAGAATAGAATAGAATAGAATAGAATAGAATAGAATAGAATAGACCTGATTTATCCCCGAGTGAAAATTCAAGAGTCACAGCAGCAATCAAGTAAGACAGTGTATATTGCAAAAAGGTCCATAAGAAAATAGATAATTAAAGCTTGGCCATCATTCTCCAGTCAGTCCATCCTATTGGAGATAGATCTTATGTTCCCACTGACTATAGATGGAAGGACAGGTAGATGTCATCACTTCTTAACTCTCACCTCAGTACCAGCCCGTCGTCCTCACCTCCTTCCCCTCACCTTGTGGGGAAACATCTGGCCTTGCACCAGTTAGCACTGGCATGCTGCAGGCTGCTAATAACTGATTTCACACATATACAATGTGGCCATGGTTACATGTAGAACCTCCAGACAAACACAGGAGCAAAAGTAGTAAAAGTATCACTTAAGACACAAAATGTTTGGTGTCCACGACCAACAAATGAACCACAGAAAGTAATGACCCACTCCAAATGCAGACATGATGAAAAAACGTCAAGAAACATACAAGGAAGAGAGAGCTGTCGCAACGGGCAGACACTCAGGCCGCACCTAGCAATGAGGATGACAGTTATGCTAACGGACGCAGAAAAATTGTGAAAATAAGTTAATGATTGTTTTCTCTTTTTTTTTTTTACCTTCAGCTATGATTAATACAGCGTTCATGCTAAAGTTGTTAATTCATAAAGCAAAATATAAGATGACATTTTTTTTCGGTAAATAAAAAAATATAAGTATTATGAAGGAAATTACAAGGTGAGACCCCTACAAAGCTTTACTTATCATAGACAAAGTTAAAAAAAGATCATCATTCAAGTCGCTTTGTCCACCTCTGCTGCTTCACTTACTGTGAATTTAGGTGCCTTCCCCAACAAACCAACCCTCAAGGTTCATTTGCCTAAAAGTAAGTCACCATTTTTTTTTGTATGGATGATTTTGACCCATAAATTTGTTTCAAAGTGGCTTCATGAAATCTTCTTGCATCCCATACCAGAACTATTTTGTAGCGCACATTTATTTGGAACAATTTTCCAACCATGACATGTTGCATGCAGCGGGTCTTTACCGGAAAGTACAACCAAAGTCTGCCATGGAAGAAAGAGTGTGTCAGTACTGAAAAATTTGTACTCCCTAACATCTCTCATAGCTACATTTTAATTACCCTGAACAGATTCTATCAGCAAAATCTTAGTTGTTGAAATTCCAATGGATAAACCCAACATTTTTCTTCTCCGGTCTGAATCATTGCACAAATCTCCAGCCAAGGTATTTTTCACAACCCACTCCAGTTGCGCAACTAACCATTCCTAAACCTGCGTAATCCCCCCCTCAGTGAAGCAACAGTGGTCTTTGGGGACAATCACCTCCTCTGATTCATGATAACTATGATCATCCATTGTATTCATGATTTTTGCATCACAGCTGATCCTTCATCCTAAACCCAAGCCCTTCCCAGCATTCATTGTCTCATGTGAATTGTTTTGCGTGTCTGGTTCTCTTGGTTTCTGCGTTTGAACTCCTCATCATTCTCCAGTGCGCATCTGCCATTTTTAATCACATGCATTTACCAGAATCAGAAGCTATTTCCGACATTTCCACTGCGCACACTTCAGTAATACAGACCATATGTTCGCACAAAACCAAACAGTTGACCTTGTGACACATGATTCAGCAATGTTTAAAGAGAACAGATATCTTATTTAAACTCCTTTTTCTCTCTGAACTCAGTGTTTATTCGTATTTCCAGACTCTAAAGCGTAATTTCTTTGTTCTTTCCGCATCAAAAACCGACTTCTGTCATTAAAATCAGAGCAAGGTTGGAGGTCATTTCTAATAAATTCTGAGTTTCCCACAGCAGGATGAAGCAGCATTCATTCTCCTAGAGTTCAAGGAAGGCTTGTATACTGGATGCACAAGTTTATCTTTTTTTGGGCCCCAAAAAATGGAGAGTTATGTAATGAGGAGGAGGTCAACATCCTGGAAATTATGACAGCATCTGGTGCATAATTTACATCACAGCAGAGACTCTGTGGTTGAAGATTATTAAAGAAAAATAGAACAAATGAAACAATATTAAAACCCAAAATTTGATTAAACCAATATTTTTTTCTCTCTTCTCTGATAGTTTTTTTTATTGTTTGAAAAGACTGAATGTGTGCAGCATATTCTAAGAAGTTGATGATTCTGGCAAAGAAGATCATCAGTGAGAATACTGACTTTTTCTTCAGAGCAGTTTTTGACATGAGTTTTCCCAGCGAAAGGGGTAAGTGTCAGAAAAGATGAATAACAGCAGCCTTTTTTGTTGTATTCCACAGCAAACATTCAAAACTGTAAAAAAAAAAATGTCCAGAATACATCCTTTGTTTTTACTTTTAAGGGGGCATTTATGCAGTAGAGTGTTGTCTATACATACGCCATACAGTAACAGTAAGTGTATGGCAAGCAGGTTTAACATTTAATACTAAGTTTGACTATCTAAAATTAACATTGTAGATACAACAATGTATTTCAGACTAGTTGCAATAACATTTTGGATAGCTGGAATTTTAGTTTAAGATATCTGTAATTAAACTTAGAATAGGCAAAATGTAAAAAATATATCTGTAATTCAATTTTGACTAGATGTCATGTCTGTTTCATTCATTTTTGCACCTCCGTGTCATGCTTTTATTTTGAAATCACTAACCCTTGTCTCTGTTTTAGATGTGTTCTTGTCTGCCCGGCCCCCCTCTGGTCACACCTGCTCCCTGATTGTTCCCTGATTGTTCCTCCACACCTGTTTCCCATTACCCTCATTTCCTCTTGTATGTAACCTCATGTCTCTCACTGTCTTGTCGTCAGTTCGTCCCAGCCTTATGGTGTGTTCGAGGCAACCTGTAACTCATATGTTTCCCAGTTGAAATATCCGAGTCACGACCTGAAAGTGTTCCAGGCAATTTATGACTTCGGTTTGAATTCTGGGATGTAAAAAAAACAGCATGGCAGAAATTCTAAGATTTATACTTGGTCATTTCAATTACTTAAGGAGCCCGCAAGTTTTTTATTTAAGTGAAACCGATGAAGGGAAACGGCGCATGAGGTATTTATATTATATTTCACGGCATATGCCGTTATTTTAAAGTGTATTTTTTGTTGATTACTTCACTGAACGCCAGAGTTGCTGCCAATGTGGAATGTGTGAACATCAGACTGGAAGTTTACACTCGTAGCCCAGTGATGATAGCTCTCTCTCTCTCTCTCTCTCTCTCTCTCTCTCTCTCTCTCTCTCTTGCTCTCTCTCTCTCTCTCTCTCTATTGGCTATTTCGTGATAGCACATTTGGCCACCATCTCGGACACATAAGAGATTAAAGTACATAATCGTGTGTGTAAATTGTGATTGCAACGTTTAAATGTACTTTACATTGTTGTAAAGTCTATTTCTCACCGTGTGTCATGCGCAGCACCACCGCACCCATACAGGCTGTCATATTGTTTTGGCACAGATTTGATGTCCCAAGTCGTAACTCGGAGTACATTGATCTGGTACGAGTTCACGGGTCGTAAGTTCCAAGTTCGACTGCCGTTCAAGGGCATTTTCATGAGTTACAGGTGGGAAATATACAAGTTACGGGTTGCCTCGAACGCACCATTAATTTCATAGTCTTGGTCTTGCCTTCCTGCCTTTTTTTGACCTCGCCTTTTACCTCACGACTGCCTTTTACCTCTGCCTGTTTTTGACTGCCTATCCATGTATGGACCTCTGCTTGGAAACCGATTAAAACCTTTTGGCCCAGTGAACTCTGGTTTTGCTGTTCAGCCGTGTCCGTCATTCTGTGCTTCAGTTCATGACACTAGATGAAATTGAATCACAGATATTTTGAATTGAAGTAAAGATACCTGTAATTCTAATTCTGTCAAGTCAAAATATTTTTAGAGATACCAACAATTGAAATACAGATATCTACAATTTATAAGTAACATTTTGGATATTCAAGGCAGAATGTATTTGCAGATATCTGAAATGTTCTTTTTGTCTAGGCGAAACTGAATTACTGGTGTCTGCATCACATAGCTAGTCTAGTTTTTAAATGTTAAAATGGCTTGCCATTGTAGGTGGGGATAGCGCCTCATAATGCAACTCAAAACCTGCCATTTCACAATAAAGAAGAAGACCTGCAAAGTTTGCTTTCATGTGCTGATTGAACATGTTGAAATGTAAGCATCACACCAACTACATATGGATTGTTTTTAACCCTGAGGACAAAGGAGGACAAAAACCTCAGAGTTTCTCTGTACAGGGAGCTGTTGCCACCTAAAGCTGTCAAAACTGAAGTGTCATGGAGAAACAAAATCCCCTCTCTTAAAGATAAACCAGGTTCACACCACACCATCTTTTAATTGAGTGATTTCTGGAAGCTGAAAAATATTCCTTGGTTTGAGTTGCGGCTTGTCATTTAGGGTTAATGGTGGGTCCTGAAGCCAGACCGGTCGAGAACCACTGATTTAGAGCACACTTCCTCCGTACAACAGGGCAAAATAAACTAATGAGTCAGAGGTATTGCTTTGTCCACAGGGAGCGGCAAAATTAACAGTCCTCATGGGATTTTATTCAGTCCCTGTTTTATCCAGTCTATGGTGGGAAATAAGATTGAATCACCAGCAGGGAGGTTATGGTATTATTGTATTGTGCCGCAGTAATTGTTTTGTGGGCACACTATAATAAACTTCAGTGGCCTATATCTACCAAGATGCTACCAAAAAAAGAAAAATACTTTGTAAGAACAATATGTTTTCGGGCCCCAAATAAGAAAAGGCCTGTTCAACTCTAAAACTGTCAAAGTTTGCTTCCAGAGGAGTGAAAAATCCTTGTACTGTATGTCTGAGACTGCATCAGTTTTTGGTTCTCAGAGCGACACATACAGTAACATAAACAGTACAGTAAGTCACAGACAGTCTGTAGATCAAACCTCAGTGCATTAACCCCTCCTCATATGACAAACATACTGTACGTGCACTCTACAGGCAAACAGCCTATTAGGAGTCTCCATATGTGTCCAAATATACTGTACACAGAGCAACACCAGCCAGACGCTCACCTCCAAATGTTTCTCTTTCTCTGCCCTGGCTTTGTTTTAAGCTCATGTTTAGTTTGGCTATGATGGATATCATTGGTTTTAGGGCCATTTGCTCTGATTTGTGTCCAGATTTGTGAAAAACAAACATACTGAGACTTCAGGCTGGGATTAGATGGCTTTTGATCAGGACTAGCTGCTCTGGAGTTCAGGTTTATCTGATCTAACAGAGATGTGAACATTTCTTGGCTGTCCAAATACACAGGAATAGCTTGTGTGGGTCAACATTATTTCCCATTTATATGTGCTCTGCACATCTATTTTTAGGTTGTTAATGTCACTTTTAATACATATTAAAAATGTATGCATTTAAAAGTGTCTGAAATGTAAATTATGTCAGCGCATAAAGCACTGTAGGAGAAGTTTTTGATCAATGATGTGCTACTCTGGTGGCATCTAGTATTACATAAAAGCAGCCCAGTAACATTTCCATTGTTAGTATTTGTTGCTGACCCACCCAATGGAAAACCTACTCACTCTCCAAACGAAAAATGTGATTTATTTCTCCAAGCCAGGAATGATAACGAACGTAGCATTATTTATCCTCAGATTCTTCCCCCCTTAATTCCGTTACTCACAAATCCGTCATAAGTCGAGAGAAAACAGTCTTTGTAGCTCTTCTCTGGCCTCCTGAGCACCAGGTTCACCGGAAAAGCCTCTGCAAACAAACAACCTTACGAAAACAATTAATCGAGCTGTGGGAAAAGCATTTTAATTTCCTCTCGCAGGCCTTTGGATGGAGCACTGAGAAACTGGACACCTTCTTAATCACCCTGCCTCATGCCTCAGGTTCAGTACATCTGTCTGAGTAAGAAATTTCATCCCTATTTGGATCCAATTTGGCAGAAAGAGAGAAGAAAATCTAAGAGTGGAATTAAAAAAATCACTCAAGTTCCTCTGGAAATGCCAAGGCCGAATCAACATGTCAACAATGATCTCCGTGGCCTCGTACCTCCTCTCTACACATGCACATTTGCTAAATAGGCACTTAGCATAAGAATGCAGGGGACGGTTATGTCACATCCTGTGGAACGAGAAATTAACTGAAGCACTCTGAATTTTTATGTAACAGAAATCTGCTTTCTTATGTAATAGATATCTATTGGTCTTACGCATAATTGAAATAAGTGAATTTGTGTCTTCACTTTAATTAACTATTTTCCATGCATGCAAGTCTCTCATGTTTTCAGAGAATGGTCCCAAAAAGAGAAAATATCCAGTGAGCAGCAGCTCTCCTGTTTGGTGCCAGAGGTCAGATGAGGCTGGACAGACTGGTTGGAGAAAAAGCAGTAACAGGGGTAACTCAGGTATTTACAACCAAGTTCTACAGAAGACCGCCTCTGAAGACCACACTAGGTGGCTCTTTTGTCGCCTAGGAACAGGAAACTGAGGCTAATGTTCATGCAGACTCACCAAAACTGGGGCATAGACCACTGAAAAACATTGCCTGGTCTGATGAATCTGGATTTCTGCTCCACATTCAGGTGTTAGGCTGAGAGTTTGGTGTTGACAACATCATCAAGGTATGTGCTTGTAGCTTTGTTTCCCCCAAGCAGTCCAGTTTAGATTTGTACGGTTTGGTACGGGTTGGCTCGGTGAAGCCTGGTCCTGTTTGCGTTTCCAAAGCTAACCCCGCCCCCTTGTGGTAGGTGGCATGTAAGCCAGATGCCGATAGCTGCTTTTGTTAAGTAATAGCGGGATGCCATAGCTGAATGACACAGTGTACCCCGTTAATAAATCCAACGAAGAAGAAAAACATGACACAGTAACCAAAGAACAATGGGAGACATCTTTTTTGTGATTTCCATGCGTCTCTTTGTTAAAAAAGCGCTATCAAGCTTCTTTTCAGACAAGGCTTTGTGCTGTGAGGAGAAAGTGACGATTCTTTTGACCAATCAGCAGACTGCAGTGTTGTAGCTCCACCTTTTGAGGTCTGATCAGTTTAGTCTGGCACCCCTATGGAAGGGTCCCAGAAAGTGGGATGGCTCGTCTCAGTTATCTGGGGATCTGTCCCGGGATTAGTCAGTGGAAATGCTGTAAAATGCGTGCCATGTCAAGACGAACCGAACTGAACTGCTTGGTGAAAACGGGGCTAATGCTTCAGGCTACTGCTGGTACCAACTATGCATGGTTCAAAGTCCCTAGCCTACCTGAGTATTGTTGCTGATCATATCCATCCCTTTATGAGCTCAGATTACCCATCTTCCAGTTCCATGTCACAAAGCTGAAATCATCTCAAACTGGTCAGTTCTCTGTACTCCAGTGACTTCCACAGACACCAGATCTCAATTCAACAGATCACCTTTGGGATGTGGTGGAACAGGGGGTTCTCATCTCAAATGATAAACCAACAAATCTGCAGAAACTTTGTGATGCTGTAATATCAATATGGAGCAGAATCTCTGAGAAATGTTGCCAGCATCTCAATGATTTAGAAATATATCAGCAACCACTTGGGTGTAGAACAAAGTGCTGTATTCTATGATTACCCAAGAATCCTTTCTACTGACCGGCTGATAACACTGTGAGCCCTTTTGTAATCCCATTGACACACTTACACGCTGCCTGACGCTGTGGTGTTTGCGCAAAGTGGTTGTCATGACATTCTCACTTGTTAAAGATCAATACTGGTTGGGTGTAAGGTCTTAAAATAAATCTCAAAGATTAACCCAGAATGAGGTTGGCTTATATTTCCTGTCTAGTATCAGTCTGTTTCTACACTCAGCTTGAGGTTTACCAAGAAGACATCTGGCAACCATTAAAGGAAGGGCTGCCTTATTTTCTTCCCTGAGAGGCACGATCAGGGCAAATACCTCAAAGACATGAAAGGGATGAAGCCATGATAGAAATAGCTGAAATCCAAATGAGGATTGAGGAGTACAATGAGTTCAAAAGGCTGTTTGTTGATGATAATAGGTAATTCCAGTGAACTGGAACCAAGTGTTGAGCAGTCGAGTACAACCATCTTGGGGGATTAAATCAAAGCCTAAAACACCTGTTACCATTTGGTGGCTGCATTTTTGCACGTATGTTAGAGGTTTTAAGACAGGGACTCCAATCAAACTTACAATTTAAGGCCAGGAAAAGCAGTTTTGTGCCAAATAGTGAATTTCCTCCCAGAGTTTTGAGGAGTTGATCAGGAATGAACTACAAATAGCCCCAAAATTACATCATCTCAGGGTCGAATTCACCAAGGAACTAGCAATACAACATTCAAGCACAAAAATACCCTTTGAGTTTTCCTGCTCTGTGCAGATCTGCCCCGTGTGGTCTCATCCTGATAGAGCCAAAGTAAATCAACATTCAGTGTATGATGAGTTAAATGGAAAGGGGAAAGTCCACCTCTGTTTACTGTGGAGTCGCTTCATGCCAAATGTGCCAGCTTTGTAGGTTTTATATTCGACTAACTTCCTGGAATGAGTCAGCAAACATTAGGGGAAAAAAACACTCAGTGTGTGTGAGAGTTAAGCCACAACAGACCCAGCCTGATTTCACCCCTGATCATCATACTAATATGAATGTCAAAGCAGAGTAACACGAAAAGACTGATTTTTGTATTATGTTGATATCATTTGGTCATGTCCACACCTAGCCAGGTATTTTAAAAAATGAGTATCTCCCCCTCGTTCTTTTTTAAAAATACTTTCATCCAAAGCCAGCAGATAATGCTGGCGAGTGCGACTCGAGGCATACCAAACCCATACTGGGCAGTGTTTTCCAGACGTAAAACCCATTCCAGCCAAGCGGAATGAGTCCTAGTTGTTCAGCTGTGACGTTTTAGAAGCAAAAACTATGTTTACCAGCGTCCACATTAAATCATTAAACCAGAGTTTACCAAAATCTTCACTTTGGTCAAAGTTTTCAGAAAACATTGTTTTTAGTGACGTAAAGCTGCGGTTTCATGTGGACGACAGGCGTAAACATATAAAAATATATGCAGTTTCCCAAATACCTGGCTACGTGTGGACATGGCCTGCATCACTGGGGTGTTGGAGCTTATAATCACTGCAGCACAGACGCCAACAGTAGTCAGTTACAGTTTAGTTTAATTAGTTCAGTTTAATTGGATTTATGTTATTCATGTTACCAAAAAGATATGTGTACAATCAAAAATAAAAAAATCGCAAACAAACAAAAAGAAGAAGAAAGATGAAAAAGACCTCTTATTTCTGCCCACAAAATGTAAAGCAAAAACATGATCAGAAAAGGAACTTTCCATTAATTCTTTCTTAGAGAAATACAACAAGCGATCCACAAGCATAAGTGCAAATTTCCAGCAAAAAAAAAAAGAAAAACAGAAACTATTATTAATATATTTTTTTGTTTTTACTATTTATTTTTAATTCATTTTTATTTATTTATTGGTTTATTTATTTGTTCATTTACTTATTTTATTTGTATTTTCTGTTGCAAGGATATGAATATCTTTCATCCCTGTATTTGTTTAATATGATACATAGTGTT
The DNA here is from genome assembly GCF_033239565.1 of Halichoeres trimaculatus. Taxonomy (NCBI): domain Eukaryota; kingdom Metazoa; phylum Chordata; class Actinopteri; order Labriformes; family Labridae; genus Halichoeres; species Halichoeres trimaculatus. The sequence goes on along the minus strand of NW_027437182.1, from coordinate 7,897,093 downwards.
ATTACTAATACAGTATTGATATATATTTTCAAGATACTGAGTGATTTGGTTTCTTTAGAGCCTCTGTCCAGGTTATTCCATAAAGTGACACCTTTAACTACTGTGTACTGTATAAATACTGTGCTCCTTGAGTGTGTGAGTAACTGGATTTTTGCAGTGAGGCTTACTCGCGTTAGAAGAGGGTCACGCTTTTTGCTTGTAGATCATTCATGACTGCCTTTTTTAAAGTATGCAAACAATCAGCACATCTGGGCCATTTGTAAGGCATTAAATCCCTTGTGTGTGCTACATGAATTAGAGAGTGACTTTTTGGCTTATTTGCAAAAGGCTTAGCAAAGTTAAGAAATAAATAAATAAATAAAAAATGTGTATCGTGTACATTCAATGTCCATAAGCGAAACATATTTCAGGCACACTGGATGATTTCTGTGGGTAAAACCATTGTCCATAAATTTACTTTGGGTTGCTTTAACACCATTTTCTATTCATACCCTGCTTATCTGACGTATAGCTCTGTAATAATGGAAACAGGTTATTCCAGAGAACTTCAAAGAGATTTCTGCTTTGTCCAGGTGCTGTAAACATCCTTTATAATGACATCCAATCTAAAGCGATTCCATTGTAGTCAGTTCCAAGTACACAGTTGCACAGATATTAAATATTCAAGCAAAAATCATGTATATTTAATACAGAAACAGCTGTTTTACATAAAATGTTCCACTTCTATAATTTCAAAATCTGATTCAGCTGCTGTAAAACTGAAGAAAAAAAAAAAAAAAAAAAAAAACAACGGCTCAAACTGTGAGACTCAGTCCAGTCCATTGGCTAAAAATACCTCCTGAATGACAGTTACTCCATATTTGTCATGTCAAAATACCATAAACTCCCCCTCAAACTGTATTTACATCTTTCTTGGTCCATTTAGTGGTCATTACCTTTTGAAAAACAGGTTTTTATAGTGTTGCCTACGCTTTCAGATGGCCATCACATCTATAAATTGAGCGTAAAGCTTCTGTCGTCACAGTAAACAAAGCACCTGGGTGCCAACTGTTGCTCATTTATTTGAGCAGTGATACAGTCAGAGCCTCCGGACAAAGTACAGGTTCAGTTAAAGGGTTATCCCCCCCCCCCCCCCCCTCCCCGAACTTTGGCTACCAGGAAATTCTGTAATGAAAGCAAAGTCCCCCCTCCTGCAGCTTTGTGTGCTTACCTTGTGTGTGTGGGCGGTGCTGGGGCTGTGCCGTCACGGATAAACAAAATTACAGTATTGTTTACTTGTTTCCTCTTTTCTTTCTAGAAACACAGTACAAAGACTCAGATGATGCACAATGGAAAAAAAAAGACACAAAATAAAACAATGAATAGAGACGTGATGAAAATTTACATTCCTTTACTGACCAGCTAAAAAAAGTTTGGGAAAACCTTCAAATCAAATCAAAAGTTGACTTGAGTATATGTTATAAGCCAGGAAAACAGACATGAAAACATGACTGCCCTGGGGTGATAACTATCCAGGGGACGTGACAGTACACACGTGTGAAGTCTGCAGTTATCAGAGGTACAGCAGAGTTATTGTACTTCCTCAACCCATCTGGCAACATAGTTTGTTTTAGCCTGCTCTTAAACACACAGCACAGGAACATTTCACACATAAGTTCTCGTATCATCTGCTAATGACACACCTTTAATCTACAGCACATGATTAACAAAGATTGAGCAACAGATATATAGGAGGCTAAGACGAAACAGAAAAAACAACATGCTTGGATGGTAAGCACTGTGCAACAAAGACTGTGCAGCTATGTCTTAAGCAACCTGACACAGTTTTCATAAAAACATTTGTTTGGGTGAATTAAAGTTAGAGGTGCATAATGTATATGACAAATGTAACTAACAAGTCAACATTAACTTTTTCAAGCCCACATAAACAGGTTTAGTTTATTTTTGTTATCTCTAAACAGTGCATCATAAAGACAACCTGGACTCACTGTAAAAATAAATTGATAAATTAAAACAAAAAAATCCTAATTTTATGGTTGATGACCCTAAATTTTTAAAATTGTTTTTCCATTTTTTTGAAAAGAAAAAAAAAAGAAAATAACTTTACAAAACTATAAAATTACAAATCCAGATTTTTTTAAAGTATTGTGCCAATAATGACATAATATATTTATTTCTCATTTTAAATGAAAGAAAAATATGTATTATCTTTTCTGCCTTTTTGAATCACAGTCAGATTGATGTTAAATGACAATAATTATGTGTAACTAAAACTATAGCTCGTATCACAAGGGTTTATGCTTAGTCCAATGATCCAGTGTTTTTAATCAGAATTTGCAGGTACATCTTAGTAGTTTTATGTAGCGTATGCAGCTGCTCCCTGTTCCCTCCTCACTTATGGTTGCAGTAATGGTAGTACTTTATCAATGAACTGTTTTTTGATCAATGACAGGTTGCTCCTCTCCTGAGGAGAGGAGCAAGAGGAAAACACTGTCTTCTTATGCGTCACTGGACACTTTGTTCTCCATCATCTTGTGTCCTAAATTTCCTGTTTTCCCGTAATTTTACAGCAATGTCATTTTTGTTGTGATGGCATTTTGTAACCATGAGTGAGGAGGGAACCCTGTGGATATAAGAACCTGCTGAACATTGAGATGGTGAGCAAGGACGACAGCGTGCCTGTGCGCCATGGCACGGACCAGCTGTCTGTGCACCATGGCACGGACCAGCTGTCTGTATCCAGAGATTTTTTTTTTCAGTGTGGTTTTGTTAAAAAAACGAGATGTGTTGATGGGCTATGTCATGATGGTCAATTTAAAAAAACATTGTAATAAAGATTACTTGGCCGGTACATGCGATGTTATACCGGCAGCCGGTTCCCCTCCTACAAAACCTAAATGTTCAGCACAGTTTCATATCCACTGTGTTTACTCATTACAGTTACAATACACATTTCCAAGAAAAATGTTTTTTGTGTAAAATAACAGTAATTTTCTGCAGAACTTTTTTGTATTGTCTCAACATTGATGGTGTTTGATTGTCATATTTTAGGAAAAATATATTAAATAATGTTATTTTTATGTTGTTTTTTTTCACAATGCTCAGTCTCATAAAAAACAAAAACAGTCTGTGATGACTTATTGATAAATCTGAGCAAAATATGAGTAAAATATTATTCCTGTTAGCTGAGAGTGCTGATAAAAATCTATCAGCATTTATCATCTTTGTTTTGTCAAACAATCGCTGGCTATATTTGGACCAACTGAGAAAATTGGCTTAGACCTCTGAGGTTTCTTGACAGTATCTGTGCTCCATCTGGAGCTTTATAGAAGTAAAAAAAAAAACAAAAAAAAAACAGCCTATTGATCATTTCATTTAATTACATGATTTGACAGCTTTCCTACCTGCACATCTTCATGCATCGCCTTTATTCCCAAGCAGATAGTTGGATCTGTTGAAGGATAACATTGATACACTGCACTGAGGCGCGTTTGATTTCCTCTTGGCAGCTATTTTTTAATAAAACACTGAGTCCTGATCCATGTGGAGAAAAGGCTGTTTGAGTTGCATTATATGACAGTATATTTAGAAACTGGAGATGTTTACTCAGATATTTTAAAGTATGACCCATGTATGATTAAATCCAAACACTGTTCAACAATGTAAAGTGTTATATCTGGAGCACTCAAGCCAAATACTGAGTCTGTGTATTTTAAATATACAACATGTGGCATACTTGGGTATTTCATTGTATGCACACTGGACGTTTCACTCATCTAGTCTCTGTAAACTTACTCATACTTTGGCTCGAATATGACTTGCAGCCCAAAAACTGAAATAAACAAAAACTACAGTTCAGTGAATCTTCTGCACAAATCTTAATTCTTTAAAGCTTTTGGTCAAACACAAACACTTGAGATTAATGAGCTGAACTGGTTTAAGAATCTGATTGGAGAGAATTTATTAGATCTTTACATGAGATTCTTCAAAATTGCGTCTTAATGACTTCTTCCATCAATGAATCACGCTCACCATAGAAACTGGGACGAAATGCCTATTTCTCACTTTAATCGTTGTTATGACTGGGATGGAGAATGAGAGATATCAAAACATTAATATCAGCTGAACATAAAAAACTGAGCAGTCATAATGAAAAGCAATGAGCTCGCTCGGGTTTGCTTGTTTTACTTGATTAAGTGTCACTTAGCAAGAGTCAACATAACATTAAGCACATTTTCTTTGACATTCATTAAGTGGACTGTCCTAACAAAGAAAGTAGAGCATCTTTAGGATGATTTAACTGAGTATATATCATTAAAATCTTCACTTTATGTTGTAGATAAATTAAAGGAAAAGAAGTAAGGGAACATCCAGCTCAGAAACTTCTGTAATTACCCACCTCAAAGACGTTCTGACTCTATCAAACTCTCCCAGATTCTAGCTTTGTTAGCATTTAAACCTCATTTAAAACTAAAATCCATGAAATAAACTGAAACTCTCTGTTAATGTATCATCTGTTTGCTGTGGTTCTTTGGATCGTGGATGATTCAAAGCTCTTTGACTGATGTGTTGAAAAGCAAACTTAGAGACAGAGCCCGGCTTCACTCTTCATCAGTGTCACTCAGGTGTCAAGGAAAAACACACTCCAGTCTGCAGATCTTTGAAAACAGTTCATTTTAAAGTGTCTTCCAGTCAAAGAAACATGTGAGAAGTGGTGGTTTTATAAGGACTCATGTATCCATTTTGAAGAACATCCTTTTTGTGTGTTTTTGTTCAGCTAACCTTGATAATAATTACTGTGCTTCCTGTAAAGAATAGCGTTGTAAAACCAGCGAAACCTCTACGGAGGAGCGTTTGCGTGAGTGGTTTGACTTTGAAAGTGTGTAGAAAAGGACAAGCACTGAATAGATAAAGCACTATATCACTTTAGAAAGCTCTTCCCTTGACTAACTTTACTGTTTTAAAGGTCATGTGCCACTTAGAGGTAAATGCAGAGAAGGTTACGGTGTAGAAAAAAATGCTGGAGTGGACAGAGTGTGCCTCCAGCTCAGAGAAGTGACTTCGGCACTCACTGATCAGACGCAGTTGGAAACTTCTGCAGTCCATGGACAAATGTATTTCTCTGCATTTTGGCCGAGTGTCTCGCCTAAACTTGTTTCCTCATCTTATTCCAGGATTAGAAATCAACCGTGGTTGCTGCTTTCTCCAAGCAAACATTTTATTTTTGATGAGGTAGTTTTTCAGAAATGACCAGAGTAAGACCTCTGTGTAACACCTGCACTTGCTCTAATGACCAGTAGGGGGCGACACCATCAAGGTCCTATGACCGTATAGAAGTCTATGAGAAAGCAATACCACTACAAAAAACTGAAATCTTATCATGTGTTTATCTTATTTTAGTTAGAAATTGTGTCATTACTTGGGATATGAGCCACATTCAACTTATCAGTTCTTGTTTAAAGTTGTTTAAAGATAAAAATAAGCTTTGAATTGCTCGTAACAAGTAAAAAAAAATCTGCCAATGGACCTAGAACAATTTGCTAGAAATTTGCTTCCAACTACAATAATGTCTTAATACTAGTATCTTTTCTCTTGTTCCATTGGCTGATTTTTTTTTAACTTGTTTCAAAAAATGACGACCTCATTTTTGTCTTTGAATAACATAAATAAGACATTTTTCCGGGCTGGTTATGTGAATGTAGCTCATATCAAGTCTAAACGGGCATTTTCTACTGAAAACTAGACAAAATTACTCGACCAAAATTTAATTTTGCTACAGCACATGACTTCAGTTAATATTATTCTCACTCATATTTAATTTTTGAATTTTTTTTTTTTTTTTACAAGAAACTGAACAGTTATGTGTTTTGTCTTCATTTTTACTTAAAGGAATCCTCCAAACATCAAAATTAAAAGGTACCCGCAAATTTAGATTGTTATTTCAGACTTGCCACCAGAAGGAAAATATAAAAATCACATAAATTGTGGAAGCTCTTGTATTAAGAGGAATTATCTAAGAAAACACAGTTGCGTGCACCCATGTGTTTTGAAAGAGGATTGCAGAGCGACGCATCCAAACCAGCACAAGAGTATATAGTTCTAAAAACAAACATCGACAATAGATAGATAGATAGATAGATAGATAGATAGATAGATAGATAGATAGATAGATAGATAGATAGATAGATAGATAGATAGATAGATAGATAGATAGATAGATAGCCATTTCAAAAATCCTTTTTTAACTTCTCCAGTAGTCTTCTTCAACACAGTATGATGCTGCTTTTACTAATGTTATGTTAATGGGAAAATGGATCGCAAAGAAGTGTATGCTATAACGTTGCAGGTATTTCCTGCAAATCCTTACTGGGCAGCTAATCATCTATAAAATGGGCTTACACTGCAAAAAAATGAAATCTTATCAAGTGTTTTTGTCTTATTTTAATTGAGATTGTCTAGTTATACTTGATATGATCTGCATTCAACTGGCCAGTCCAGAAAATTGTCTTGTTTTAAGTTATTTAAAAACAAAAATAAGAACTGAAAAGCTTGTTACAAGTGAAAAACTGCCAATGGAACGAGAAAAAATTGCTCAAAAATTTGCTTAAACTGAAATATTGACTCAATACAAGTAACTTTTCTTTTATTCCATTGGCTAGATTATTTTGTTCACTTGTTACCAGTAATTTAGACCTCATTTTTGTCTTTGAATAACTTGAAATATGACATTTTTCTGGACTGGTCAGGCTAATATGGCTCATACTAAGTCTAAAAAGACATTTTTACTAAAAATAAGACAAAATACTTGAAAAGATTTCAGTTTTTCCAGTGCAGTAACGGTCAACTCACCACTGCAACTGCAGTTCAAGATGAACTCATTTTGATGCAAAAGTTTTATTTCTCAGTGTCTGTGTTTGTGCTGTACGTAGTGAAACAGTGGGATGCAAAAATATGAAGTTATAACTGCAGCAAGCAAATCAATTCTTCGCAGACCAAAAGAAAAATGCATTCAATACAGCCAATGAATGCAAAAATCCAATGAGACATACCACTCAGAAATATGATAAGCTGAAAGACACAAAAGTGTTGATTGAGAATGCACCAGACAGCATACATAACTTGAACTAGATTTGCTTCTGAACCAGCTTCAAAGTCTTGTAGGCATCTCACTGCTGTTCCTGCGACTGTTTTTTTATTGAAACCTCAAAGCAAACATCCACACACATCTAAAAACCCGCCCTTCCTCATCCTGGCTCCTTGGACGAACACATTCCCCCTGATTGGTTTAGCTGTTGGCCCAGAGCCCACAGGACGCCTGTATAAAACTCCCCCGGTGCTGGAAGCCCGAGTCAGACAACAAGAGAGACTCTGAGACTTACACAGAGCTATAACAGGAAGACTGACTTCACTCAAACTTACTGCGACAGAGAGCGCTGGAAAATGTGTAAAGGATTAGCTGCCTTGCCCCAGACCTGCCTGGAAAGGTGAGACCTGCATTCTTACTGCACCTCTGCTGTCATCTCCTCACTGTGTGGTCGTGTCATCTTCTCACAATATGCTCCTTTGATGTGGAAGTTTAGATATTTTAAGAAGCAGCTCTTTTCATTCTCCGCTGAGAACAGATCAGTGACGCTCATCTTCAGGTCACCAGTTTCCATCTGAGGAAGCTTTGAGGTTTCATCTGGAAAACTTTGTCATTTCCTGGACACAGAAATACATCTCAGTTTGTGACATGAAAAATAGGTTTCATCTATGTTATCAAAGTTCTGAAGCAATAAACATTTTTTTTTAATCAAATAGGCACAGTTTTTTATGATTATTTGATTTTGTTTATTTCACTTTGAAAATCGTTGAAATTAATTTCTACAACACAAAATATTCTAGGATTCTTTTTGTTTTGTTTTGTTTCATTGGAAAGGTGTTCAGTCTTTTTCAGTGGTTTATAATTTAAAGATTGAAGAAATGTACCTTGTTTAATAAAGTTTAACACTTGATCAGTGTCTTTTTAAAAAGTTTTAGCCATGAAGTCCTGTTCAAAATTGGATTTTAGCATTCATCTCAAAACAATATTATAAGATATTTTACTGCTGATAAACTTCTAGGGTTAAGTTAAAACCAGATAAAAAGTTACGTTATGCTGATAAAATAAATTTTCGAAGTTAATTTCTGAATATGACAAAATTATTTCAAAAAAAGTTTGGCTTTTCAAAGTTAAAGTTGAACTTCTTTGCAAGTTGTGAGATTTTACTATTTCTATTTTTTCTTCATCCCACAAAAATAATTATTCTGTTAGTATAGTTAAAGTTTCTGATTGAAATTGACTTCTCCAAAGTCAGTACATGACTTCAGTAAACCAGACTCTTATGAAGGAGAAGAAACTGAGAGCTTAGTTAAAAAACTTTGTCTCAACTTTCTGTCTTTCAGGGCAAAGGAGATCAAGTCAAAGTTGGGAGTTTTACTGCAGAAGCCGGAAAATGCCATCGACCTCATCATCCCGTACCCGGAGAAGATTGAGAAGAAGCCAGAGAAGCTGCAGAAGTGAGTGTAACGGCGATGCATCCTCGTGAGGGTCGCTCACTGGAGTGTAAACCATATAACTGGAAAGTAGAGCTCTGAGCCGGCATCTCATGAGAAAATTAGGAAGGAAAACTCAACCAAAACAAAGCTAAAAATATTTTCCTTTGGAGTTTTAGGTCAGTGGGATTTGGTTTAGCCTATATTCTGCTCTGCTGTTGAAGAAATTCCTGTTTGTTTAATTGTGGTTCAGTATTGAGACTGTAAATCAGTGTTTACAGCTCTACCACCCTGCTGTGTCCACCAACAACTGCATTGTTTCCTACATCCTCATTTCTCTCAGCTTGGTGAGATTATAAATTTATTCGAAAACATCTCTCAGACAATGGTTTGATTGATTTATAAGTAGAGGAAATAATAAATTAGTTTCCTGTTTTATAAACTAGGGTTTAAATGAGTCACAGCTTTGCAGAAACATTCCTGTGTCTTCTCAGCACAGTGTGATAAAACAAACCAAAAGAAAGCCTGAAAGTTCTCAAACTAGAAAAATAATTCAGCAGCCTTGGAAACTTTCTCCTGAAATGCAGGAGACAGAACAGAATGTGCAGCTTTCAGTGCTCAGCTTCACTCCTGTGTCTCAGTGCTCGCTGTGATTTGTGTGAAAGACACCAGAAGCAATCTGTTCATTCTGGATGGTTCCCAGACTTCAGTCACGCAGCAGAAACCGAGATCAAACAATGCTGCCTGGCTTTGTTGGATAGACATGTAGATGAAAAGTTTCTCTGAATATCTCTAAGTTGTTGTTTGAAGCTTTCCAGAAAGACTAACAGAAATTTCATAAAGTTTAATGTCACTGCATCTAAAAACCTTTACTCTATGCATTTTGACAAATACAAAAATGTTGTTTTGTAATTAGGAAAAGTATTTTGTCATATTCTTTCTCTCAGATTCAACTTTTAATGTCAAATTGTAATGAGTCCCACTTCAGCATGTCAGAATTAATTTCCTGAAAGATGAATCAGTCTGTGGTGATTTCTCTGCAGCTCAAGCTGCCTTCTACACAGTATTTCTCAGACTGTTAAGTCTGGACAAAGCTAAAACTTTGTTTAGTAAGAATATGATTATACTTTCAGGTTTCATTTTCCTTTTGTGGTGGTTTTTAGTATGAGAATCAAGACTGAACAAAGGTGTTTTATCTACAGGCCTGCTCCGGAGGAGGCGGCTCAGTGGCGTGAGGGTCTGGACCGGGTCCTGAACAACAACTGTAAGTCTATCCCTCATCTCTAAGTTCCTTCCTTTTCCACACACACTTTTTATTTCATCATCTAACTTTAACTTTACATTGATAACAAGAAATTTTTAAAATTAATTAATTAATTGATAAAAAAAATGTATTCAGAGAGACTGAATGCAATTTAGGGTACTTTAAAAAATACAATAAGTAATAAATAAAGTCAAAAAATTGACAAAATATACAGAGACAATTTCAAAGAGACTAATGCACATACAAAAAAAGATCAATTAAAACACTTAAGAAGTTAAAAATAAGCTGATGTGGTAAAACACCAATTGATCAATAAAGAAAGAAAGAAAGAAAGAAAGAAAGAAAGAAAGAAAGAAAGAAAGAAAGAAAGAAAGAAATAGAAATTTTAAAAAATATTTATTTTTTTTAAAAAGTTGGATAATAAAAGCACCTAGAAATAAAAATAAACTAGTATCATGATGAAAAAGTGAGTCAATAAAGAACATTAAAGTTATAAAACAATAAAAACTGTTGCTAATGATCCACCTTTCCAGGGCTGTCAAGCTGCACATTGAATTTCTCTTCCCATCAATAACAAAACATGACTGAAATGTGATCTTCAATAACACATCCATTCTGCATGAAATCATTTGATATTTTGACTTTTTAAAATGTCACCTCTTCACGAACTCTCTTATAAACACGATCATATTACTGTAAATGTGGGTGCTCCAATGGCGTAGACTACTTTATTTGTTATCACCCAAAGCAACCCCTTTTGATCCACTCATCTGGTTTATTTTTTAGGTGGAGATAAAGACTGTTTGTTTTTCTAATTATGACAGCAGCATAAAGAGATTCCCATCGGGAGGTTGGCTACAGTGACGGGTCGAACAAAAGAGTATTTTAACCCCGGAGACCTTTGTGAGTCACGCCCTGAGTCAACTGGCATCTGGCTTTTACACCTAATTGAACTTATATAATCTAGGTAATGAGGTAAATGTTACCTAATACAGCCATGTAGCCAACACTATGAGAAGAATTTCAACTTAAACAACTTTTACATGAATGGAAGATTAATGACCAGACCGTGAAAGCAAAACAATACCTATAGCTCTCTTTTCTGTTTTTTGTTCCTATGAAGCTTGCGTGCAGATTTCTCTTCCCCTCATTAACATCACCATCTGTGCACGCCATTTCCCCTCAAACATAAAGGACGCTCAGTCATTTCCAAACAGTTAACATCCCTTTGTCTAAATCCAGAAACAGAGCAGATTGAACATATTAGGTAAGCTTATATTTGCAACTGCACAGTGTCTCGGCGTAGTTGGCTCCATCAAAGACAGGCGACATCATCTCCATCCCCAAAGCTGCCGTCTTGATTATGCAACAGGGAGCTGTCTTCTCCCAGCTCTGTGGTCTGTCAGGTTGGCTTGTTCAACAGGTACAGTACAGTTAGCAGAGTCTGGTTTGCATAACGTTGCTGTTTAAGGGCTTATATGTGAGTTACATAACCTGTTTAAGAACATATGATTTTAACATCACCTTATCATATGAGTGTCTTTTCAAACTTGAGGTACATGTGATCAACAAAGTTTGCATCCACAATGCCCGTGTAGTTTTAGGTCTTAATGGGCTTCTAGCAGGCTGTCTGTTCCTCAAATGCTGGTGTTTGGAGACTGACACAAGAGGTACTATCTCATATGGAAGCTTTTTTATTTATTTTTATTTTTTTTGCCCACCTTTACCTTACCTTCTGGTTGGAACATGCAGTTCATCAAGGGAGGTGGTCTGGAGTCAAAGTTGAGACCAAAATAAGATTGTTCAGAGAAGTTTTCAACTAGTTCACTCAAGGAGGGCAATCCTTGTTCCCTAACTTAACCAAAATTTGAGTCCATTACTGCATGTAAAGCTGAAATGTGTTGCTTTTTGAACAATTCTTTACTTTAATGGCCAAACAAATCCCTTAACTATATAGATGTTGCATGAAATCTGTTGTTGATGCCTTATTTAATGTAAACAAAGGACTATGGACTTACTAGTGTATTTTGCAAGCTGGCATAAAAAAATAAATAAATAAATGAAAAAAAACTGCATTGAAATAAAATGAAATATTTTTACATCATGTGCATCAACATGAGTTATTTCTGATAGCTAGGAGCTTAGATTATTGCTTTAAAGCTCCTATGAGGAGTATTTATATGGATGTGAAATACACTGAAATTAATACTATTGTTTCTGTTATCAAAAACACTAACCAGGTTTCTGCAAGAGGAGAAAAAAGATTTTTGTACGGTCATTTCTAATATCTGTAAGCAATGATACAAGGTAGATGTCGGATGAAGTAAATTGTAGCACACTGGAGAAAATATTTACAATTCACAGAATGATACTTTGGACTGTCAAAACAGCATGCTTTGTCCACAGTGGGCACCAAAAGCTGTGTTTCCACCAAGCAGACAGGTTTGGTTTGGTTCGGTTTGGTTCGTCTCGGCACGGCGCACATTTTGTGGCGTTCCCACTGACTTATCCCCAAATAACCGAGCCATCTCACTTTTTGGGACCCTTTCTTATGGGTGCCAGACTGCACCGCTCTCGATGGAGCTTCAACACTGCAGACTGTTGATTGGTCGAAAGAATCGTCACTTACCCCGCTACAGCGGCTGCATTTCTCCTGGCGGCACACAGACTACTCTGAAACAAAGCTTGATTGTATCAAAGAGCTACATGCCAATCACAGAGAGGACAAAATGCTGCATGTCTTCCGTCTATGCTCTTTGTTTACTGTTGTTTCTCATTGTCCAGTTTTTCTTCTTTGTTGGTTTTATAAGTGGGGTACACTGTGTCGCGCTGCTACGGCATCACGCTATTGTTGAACAGCCAGGCTTTCGTCATCCAGCTTACATGCCGCCTACCATGAGAGGGCACGGTTTTGCTCTGGAAACACAAACGGGATCAGTCTTACCTGTTCCAAACCGTTCCAAATCATACTGAACCGAAATGGACTGCTTGGTGGAAACGCGGCTATAAACACAGAGGAAAAGATCTTCATGGGAGCTTTGAGTCAACATTTTTTACTCATGTCCTAGTGAGGATGTAGGAGTTGTAGTATAACTAACTTGTAATTTAATTAGATTTTTTATTAAGCAGCTGAAAACTGATAGTTGAAGGTTGATAAAGGTCAAACCATCATCTGCTGGGAACTTCAGCTGTATTTATTTGACTTCCCATACAGGAAAAAAAAGGCTTTACATGAACACTCTGGCTATCTAAATAAGTCTAAGTTTAAAACACTTAAAAATCCAGGATCATACTTCTCGGAAACAAATACTTTGCAAAAACCCAAACTGTCGAATCATCCTTGCTCCTGTGTGGAAGAAAAAGAAAAGCATTGAAACCCCAACACAACCCAGACCTGGACTCCTGACTCAACTGTTTACCTCACAGAGCCAAGAGCCTGAGAGGCAACAAGACTGATGATTAACTTTAACGGCTGATGCTGTTTCACTGTGTGTTTAAACTCTCCAGCTAATAAGTCACTTCAGTTTCCCTTTTGCATCCAAACAGAAGCAGGTAGAGATGTTGCTGAAACATACAAACATTTCCTCTGCACAGCTCAGGTTGAAGGAGCCTCTTAGAAACTGTCTTCAGACAGATGTATGATCCTCCTGTGTTTATATGCCAACGTGTGTGGCGTGTGTTGACCTTCAGAGGTTACATATGTTATGCTAACATCTCCAGGGAGTAGTCAAAATGAATCCACCAGCGTTGATTTATTGCTGAGGCGCTTCGAGGTGCTGAACCATGAATACTTATCTACATGAGATTTTACATTTACATTTCTCTTTATGGCCTCGACCTCATCAATTCCCATAAGACCCTCACTGACTTCAACCCCCATTTTCCAAAACATTAAAGAATGAATACATGTGATGTACATTATGCAACAGGAAGCCTGCTCCGTCGTGTTCCAACTGCACGCCCACCAATGAATTCATCTGTTTGAGTTTACATCATATCTACAGCTCTATGAAACTTAGTGAATCATACAGGATGATTTCATTTCTGATTTTCTCTGACATAAACATGAGGTATCAGTGAATCAAACACTAAATATAAGGCCTCATTTTCAGAGTCTCTTCAACCTTGGTTCGCCGACAATCTGTCATCAGATCACGGTCGACTGAGCCTTTTGTGTGTCCCTGTACTGAAGGTCTTTTAAAGTGAAAAAGCCTGATTGCGACTGTTCTATTTTCAACCCAAACTAGCCGTTCAGATTGTAGATAAAAGCCTGGGTGCTTATCACCAGCAGCACATGCTTGTTCAGACAATGGGAGCTGTTGGTGGCATTATGCTTGATCACAATGCTTCTTGCTGCAATGAGCGGTTGTTTTATCACGCCTCATTTCTTAGATCTTTATCTTTGGGTTAAATAGTGAGCCTTCACATGTGTCCAATTCTAAGTCCTGCTTCTACAATAGACTTTTTGGTTACATTTTCCGAAAATGTAGCAGTTTGTTTCATTAAAGTGATGATTTTATAAGTTTGCTGGGTATCTGTATTCAGTTTATGCTGCTCAAGGCATCCACATTTACTGAAAGTTTAACAGCCTTTTCCCAGAGATGTCACCCTAAATTATTTACTAAATTGGGGGGAAAGGTGTGTAGACCATGCTCTTATCGAAGAACATTGTGCTCAGCAATGTGCAGTTCTCATGCATATGTGTAGCTTTTACTTGACCCACCAGTTATCACTACAGAAATTAGGCACAGTTGATAGTTGATAGTTATAAAGTTCAGACAGGCTCCTGCACACATTCATCTCAAAAAGACAAAAGCCAACCCGCTCCACTGGCAAGATGACTATTCTGCATTTCATACTGTTATATAAGGTAAATTTTGAAGAAAAAAATTGTATTAAAAGCACTTACTTTGCAGTAGAACTTATTTTTCTCAGTTCTTATTACCAAAATTAATTTTAAAATGTGTATAAATCATCTTTTTTCAAGACTGTTTCATGCTTATTTGTCAACACTTTGACCCCTTACTGCCTGAATTAATTGACCATATAGAAATAGATTGTTTTTATGTGTTTTTGCATTCTTACAGATGTTAAATTGAGTGGGAATTGTAAATTTTACTGTAATACACACAATAGTTATAACTAAGTTAGATTATATAAATAGACATGAGAAGTTCATCCCCTGACCAATATAATGTGACATATTAGATCTGATACGACATTTGGTTTGTGTAGAATATGTATCAATAGGTAATAATGAGATACAAAGGACATTTTAGCTGCATCTAGACCTGACTGGGTATGTCGCAAATTTGTGACAACAGGCATCAAGGGGTTACGGCAAAGTGAAACCTAACACTTGCACTTATACAAACCACTTTTTTTGCATTTTGCATGCAAAAAAGGTAAACATTTAAGACATATCTATACTATTCCTGAGTAATACAATCACTTAAAACCAAAATATGGACATAAAAAGGCCTAAATATTTTTCACCTGATCACACCTGCCTCAATGAACTGATCGAACCAGTGATTCATGGCACAGCTCTACAGATGCATTTGTCTTGCCGTTTCTTCTCCTGTACCTCACACCATGAGATTATGCAACAGGAAGCTTTGAGATGAACCGTCATCTTTCTTTTCTCTTGTTTTTTTATGTAAATGATTTGTAATGGCTTTTTCATGTAAATGTTCTGTAATGGATGGATCCACAATGACAGAACCATTATGGCAGTGCTTATGTAACATTTGGCGCAAAGGCGCAGTTTTTGTCACTAATGGAAAATAAGAATGACTGAGAAAAAATAAATCATTAGGAAATGTTATGGTTTCTCATCCCTTTGAGAAGCTTCTAGCTTTAAAACGTAGATTCTAAATGTGTTTTGGATTAATGACTTTTATGCATCAGATCAACATCATTTCATGAAACATACACCAACAGGGGATTTTTGGTACCAGCACGATACCTTTGAAAAGTATAAAACCCTAGATATAAATAAAAAATACTAAATTGAGGCTTGTAATTACTTCCATTTTGCTTGGGGCTTAATGCTTGGCATTTAGTTGAAAATACATCAGTCACTATTTATGAAAAGGGATCATTAAGACAGCTGAGTTTTTCGTCACAACCTGTCATATTGACATCTCAGGAAATGACTGATGCATAATAGTTTGGATATTAATTAATAATTTATAAATAAGATACGAAAATATCCCTTTACCAATAACAGGGCAAAAAAAAGAACCACTGAAGCATTCTAATTCAGGTTTCATACAAAATGCTGCACCTTGGAAGCGACAGTAATATTTATACGTTTTGGTAAAATTTAGGTCATATATTTTAAAATACTTGCATTAAAGGGGCAGTGAGGAGTCTGAAAGTGATCTTGAAAAAAGGCTCCCTTCTAGATATATGCCTTAACGTAATCTATACTTTGAAATGAGATTATCAGCATCAATATTGCTCGTTACAGGTTATTTTAAATTGGCTCTTCTTAGATTCCAGACAGGATGGATCAGGCATGACTAGGTCTCTATGACAACACCACACTGGCTGACAAAGTTTAGAAGTGAGAAGAGATGCTGCTAAAAACTATTTCTATGGCTAATTTTGTAGTGAGCAGAAGATTATCGGGAGAGTGATACAGCTCAAAACGAGGCTAATTAAAGGCTAATTAGCCTTTAGCTTGGGTTGTACCACTCTATAACACAGGGGCTAAGCTGTTTGTGCTAATGTCCATTCCAACCCACAGTCAGCAGTTATCCTGCAGTGGTCTGTTCAAACTTGAGAGTCTATCAATAAAATGAAGAGTGAGGTTACATTAGCTCTGCTTGGTAGATAACTGGCAGGACATAGCTAACCAGGATTTACTGACGTTACATTTTACGGGCATGTCTTGGAGCACCAGGCTGCTAGCTGCACTAAATATAAACAGCTACTGAACTACATATAAACTGACAGTGTTTACTTCTTGTCACATTAGCCTACAGATGCGTCGGAGCATCTGGCTGATGATAGCACTACATATAGCCGACTGCTACAACGTATGCTTGAAGTCACGTGTCAAACAGCAGCACTATGTAACTATACTCATAAATACCTAAAAAGTTGTCTTAAACAAAGAAAATTTATTTTGATACGATCTTCAATTAATTCCAAAACAAACACATGCCTCGCTAGTAGTAATTTACCACAGCGTGCAGAGACTCCGGGCCACTAGGTGGCGAGGGCTGCAATCGAAACAAACTCTCCTCATGGCATCTTTAAGAGGTTTAAAATGATAGTTTCTCTTATTCATTAATCTCTCTGCCTCCTTTCTTCTTCTCTCCATCAGATGGTGTGCATGCTTTCCGCAGCTTCCTGCAGTCTGAGTTCAGTGATGAGAATATTGAGTTCTGGACTGCCTGTGAGGACTTCAAGAAGACCAAGAACCCCGTGAAGATGGCAGCCAAAGCCAAGAAGATCTATGAGGATTTCATCCAGTCTGAGGGACCCAGAGAGGTCAGGGACACTTTAGCCTCTTTTAATGAATATATTACAAGTAGTGTGTGTGTCACATGGTGTTTCAATTAAGAGCTCTTACCGGTTCTGATGTAAGAGAAATGAAATTATTAATGAAAAAGAGCAGAGGCTGAAAGGTTTCCCCTGACACAGACTGCTTGCATGTGAAGGAGTCCTTGTTTAATCAGAGAATGAATGCATGCAGGAGAAATACAGGCTGTAGCGGTGAGTAAACAAATGAGGTTACAGACAGAACGTCCCCAGATGATGCATCAGTGAGCTGCACACGCACGATATCACACACGAGGGATAGACACATGATTTAAACGTGTCTTAATTGCACTGAAGTGTGACAGCTTCACATGTATGAATGCTTTCTTTGCTTTTATACTGAGGCTTTGATGAGTGGATTAATCCCACCTTCTGTTTATACTCTCATCATGACACGTGAGTAGCGCATAAAGACCAGAGACAATAGCAATAGGGAGGATATGTGATAAAAGCTTATAAATTGGAGGGTGTAGGTGTAGCTCCTGCACATGGGTCGACAATTTAACCACTGAACTAATCCAGAAACCCCAAAAACAAGTGGTGAACTTGATCCAGAAGCCTGCATGAAAAGTTTCAACGTTAAATTTAATTTATTATGGACTGGAGTTTGCTTATATTTCCATCAGCGTGTTGTTGTAAACACCAGGGCTCAAGTATGTGTTTTTCTTGGAAACATCTTGTTGTCATGGGGCTTGACTTTGTTTATGTTTATACTTTGGCCAGATTAAACATTGTCAGTTACATAAGTTTTGGAGATCTTAATCGCACGGTAGCATCTTGCCCAAAAAAGCCCTGTGATCTGACAGTCTCAGGCTCACATCTTTGTTTCTATCTTTTTTTTATTATTATCATTTTTTGTTTATGTATTTATTTATCTATTCATTATTATTATTATTATTATTATTATTATTATTATTATTATTATTATTATTATTATTATATTTCAATTTTTTATAATTTTTTTGCAGTATCTTGATTTTTTTTCTCCCATATGTGTCTTCTTCACCCTAACTTTATTTTTTCCTGTTGTCTCCCCCTATAGGTGAACATTGACCACTTTACCAAGGATGTGACCCTGAGAAACCTGGTGGACCTCTCTCCTGCCACCTTCGACCTGGCCCAGAAGAGGATCTACGCCCTGATGGAGAAAGACTCCTTCGGTCGTTTCCTGCGGTCTGAGCAGTACCAGGAGCTCCTGGTCAACTAAGCAGGAGGAGTCTGAGGAGCTAGGTGGGGAGGGTGGGGTAGTTTCAAACTGCAGTTACTTTTATGAAAACAAATCCTTAAATTAAAGATTCTTAATAAAATGAGTTTTTGAAAAATGTTTTGAGAATCCAAGACTTTTATTTGACCGGAACGCCAAATTATATTTCAAATTGTTTGATGAGTTCAAAGAGAGAAAAAGACTGCCTTTTGAAAAAGCCCCACCTACCCAACAGAAAGCATGTCACCACTCATAATCACAATCAGCTATACTAGCGAGGGCCAGATATTAAAAACCATTAATAGTTATCTTAATGTAGTGATGGTACGTGAGAGTGACCTCACTCATTAACATGGCCTTAAAATTCAGCTGGTCCTCACACAGAGGTAGAAATAGACAAACACACTGAGATGTAAACACAGAGTCACAATCCAAACGCAAACAGAAACAGTGTGCTTCAGTGCAAACTGTTTGCTAAGTCTGGCCATTAAGTTGTTGAACAACTTGTGCATCAAAGTGTTGTAGCAGCTGAAGCAGAACTGTCTAGACCAGGGGTTCTCAGTGCAGGGGTCAAGACCTCATGAGGGAGGACAAAAAGCTCTGATGGGGAAGTTGTGAATTGTCTTCCAAAGAAAAAAAAATAATTGTCTAAAATTAAAGATTCTTCCATTTTTGTTAAAATATTTACAAAATAGTGATGACGCTGGGTTAAGGACAGCATCAGTTGCAGTTGGTTTACAAATTGGCCAAAACACAGAATATTGACTGTCAGCAGCCTAAGCTTGAACATTACTTTTACTCTGCTTGTAGTGATTTATTTTTTAGATAACTATTAAAAAATGTTTGATTTTCTGTTTTGTGTTGAATTATTGAGTTGTGAACCCCTGGTCTAGACTTAAGTATACACCCCCAAAAAGACTCAGTGACAGTGCCATCGTCTGCAGAGAGGAAATTTCTATTGACTAAAATAAGATTTCATGTCTGCCTTTGGCTGCCAATTTCTGACCTAAGAAAGTCCAAACATATCAAGACCAAAACAGTTTTTCATTTTTCTTGGGCAATAACCATTAGTTTGGAAAAGTTACACCACTTTGATGCAGTACCATGAATTACCTGCAGGTTGAGTTCAGGGAGTAATTTCTTCATCATTACATATTGTGAGACACCTTCAAACTTGTCTCCATTTTATTCCCTGAAATACTTCAAAAAAACAT
Source organism: Halichoeres trimaculatus (assembly GCF_033239565.1). NCBI lineage: Eukaryota > Metazoa > Chordata > Actinopteri > Labriformes > Labridae > Halichoeres > Halichoeres trimaculatus. The sequence continues at coordinate 7,877,343 of NW_027437182.1, read as the reverse complement.
TAATATTTTCAGTGGTGGCTAAAAGGAGGATCAACTTTAATCAAAAAATGACTTAAGTGGAAATGCCAACCAAAGTGAAATTTTAAAAAAAGGGCAAAGGTTTGGACAAATGCAAAATTAATCCAACATTTTATCCCAGGCTCCTTCTCTAGCCTTGCCAAACACAACATTTAACTTTTTCATGGTTTTACAGAACTGCTGTTGCTTTTTAGTGCCTGTTACACTATGACCTTTAACATATTCTGTTTATCAAGAAGAATACAGTGAGACTTTCTCAATGAAATGACAGTTAATCAGTTTTAAATTAGTGGATTTATCGAATAATATCCTGCAATTATAATGTTGTAATTTCAATAAAAGGGTCTGTAGCCTTGTTAAACCTGTAATAGCATCAATACTTGAATACCACACACTCTTATTTTGTCTCCTCTACTCTCTCACACTCACATAAAGTAAGTTTGGACTTTCTCCAATCTCCTTGTTAATTGGGATGCATCCTGTGAGAGTCATCTCTGAGAACTGTGCTGGCTGGTTGGCTCAGTGGTTGAGCTCCTTGGCTACCACTAAATTGCAAGTTGCTAAGACAGAAAAACCTATTGGGAGGGAATCTAATAAAAAGAAAGAAAGAGCAATGGTTTAAACAGATGGGGTGTTTTTTTCATGTGATAAATACCGAAATTGGATGCATCCATGCTGAGTCACTAAAAGACCCTTGACCCAGTTTTAGTTTAACAAACCAGAAAAATCATAAGAGACAGAACCTGCAGGTTTGCAGCACAAGACAATGCTAACAGAAACTAGTCAGAAACATTATATGTTTTACTATCACCAACACTGACAAAGAAAACTTTTAATCAAGTTATTTTCACTTCTTCACACTGAAAGAAATACTGGTTTAGACGATGAGGAGGGTGAAATGGTGGATTTGAGGATGACGAGCAAGCGTATAACCTTCAGCTGAATGTAGCAACCATTAAGTGTGATTATATGTAGTTTTGTTGCTTTTTATATCAAACACAAGCAGATATGTCTTACAAAACACAAGAGTATTGTTATCTAGGTATTCAGCACTTTACAAGTCCTTATTGTTCACAGAAATCAATCTGCTTCAAATAACACAAACTCTAATATTTGTAGTAATGTTTTATGACAACGTATTTTGAATGTAGTACAAAAAAAAGAAAGGAGAATATTTTATGTACTGTATGTTATATCAACAAGGCTAAAAAGGTTTATTGTGGCACAGATTGGCCAGTCTGCTGCCAAAACCTTTAATGGCATGAAGTCAACAACCATGTCACAGAATCATCAATAAGGGCTTTAGCAGTGCTGAGTATGCATTATCTGATGTAGCCTTGCATGTACGTTTTGGAGTGGTTCACATAAAAATATATATGCTCACAATTCCTGAAGATGTATTTATTTTTACATGTAAATATCAGCTTTTTGCAAAGAAGTGTGCCTAAGTTATTCTCCGCTATGGATTCAATGGTTCTTTGAAAGAGTCCTTGACAGATCTCCATTTAGAGTGTTTTTACCATTATAAAAGAGAAAACACTTTCATTTGTCACTTTGTTTTTCTTCATTACATACCTGTTTTTAATGTGTGAACATAATTTTAAGAGTGCAATGACTAAAGCAGGTCAGAAAAATCCTTTGGAAGTTGGATGATAATGTTAAATGTGGAGTCTTGTAGACATTTTGCGTTACACTAAGATGTTTTGTATATCATTAAGTTCTCCAACCAGAGAGTTAATTAGTAGAAAATGCTCTTGGGTAAAATAATTAAAGGCAATACATGGATTACATTAATTACAGAAAGATCAGATAAAAGCAGACAATTTCCAGTTTAAATAAAGGCAAGTCTGAGCAGATGGGTCTCAGAATGCTTTTGAAAATATCAGGGCCCCGGCCCACGTTTCTTTAATCAAGTGGAAGTCTGTTACAAAGACAGGAACAACCACTTCAAACACACAGTCTCCTTTAGAGCTGAGCATGGTACAAGGTAAAACCAGCAAACACTGATCAAAGGACCTCAGCAGCCTGCTTGATTGAAAGTCAGTACAAGGACATGAGGACTGATGTAACATGAGACCTTTTTGATGGCAGCCACTTCAGGTGCTTCTGCAACGCATTGATAAGACATGCAACGAGTGTCAAACAGCAAAAAAAAAAAGAACTCTTTTCAAGTGATTTTGTCTTATTTTCAGTCAAAAATGTCTGAACTACATTCAACTGACCAGCCTGGAAAAATGTCTTGTTTCGAGTTATTTCAAGACA